>NW_027270963.1:2165000-2765000 GCF_040938485.1 Diadema antillarum | reverse complement strand
CACATTTTGTCTTATAATGGCCAGCATCTTCAAAAAGTACTTATTCTTGAAACTTTATGATATTGTGATGCCCAGTCTAAATTGGCAGGAAGGAAAGACTGCGGTTCTGCTAAGTCTGTCACAAGGTAATTTCATGAAAACACTTCTATGTCTTCCACTAGGCGACCTGTGGAAAGTGAAAATTGATCACATCTGTGGGGAAGTAAGTTTTGTGACAATTTGCAGAGCTTTTTCATCAGTATGTCACAGAGTCTATCAATCAGCTTTTCTTTCTCTTTCCTGCTCTGATTCACCCTCCACTCTTCCGTGTCTGCCTACCCCTGCCGACCTTCCTCTGGTATCACTTCATACCTGTCGTCCTCGTCACTGCAGACTTGGAGGATGTGGAATCAGTCATCCATGTAGGCCCCCTGCCTGACCAGCTAAGTCTCCAACGGGACACAAGGCCAGCCAGCTTCTGTCAAAGAGGGCACCCTACCAGACAGACCATCCCGATTTCTTAGGCGAGCAGAGGGACATCATACTACGGCTGCCATTCACAAATATATATTATACTGTGTATCTTCTACGTACCGAGCCCGGTTTATGTTGGACATGGCAAGCAGTTTAAATGCGGCATACTTCAACTAGCTGTCTGTGTAGTGCATAACGGCTGTCTCGCAGCCAAAGCTTTTGTATGTGCTCTTTTTATGGGGAAAAAAAAAAGCAAATCAGACATAGCAAACTCAAATGAAAATCTTCTGGTTTTAGTCATAGTGCTCTTGTGGTGTGTGGTGGGGAAAGGGGGGGGGGGGGTATCAATAGGATGAGATGGGGACGGGGGAGTGAGTGGGATTTTTACCATGTATATGGACAGAGGGATTTCTGTGCTGCTATATTATAGCTGTGTTTGCTACTATGCTGTGATGAGGAATTAGCTGACCCAAAGGTTGTTTTACTATCGGGTTATGCTGGTGTATGTGAGTAGAGGAGCTACTGTCTGCTGATTGCTGCATTAACTCAGTAAACCTGTTCGTTTTTGCGCCAATTGAGCACTCAAGGGTGAATAAGTGTAAGCAAGGACTCTGTGCTCTGGGCTAGCATTCTATCGTATCAATAGTAAGAGCACCAAGAAGACAGTGGAGTCTCATGCATCATGCTTTTAGTTATGTGGCAGTTACGTGTGACAGAAATACTTGTGTAATAGGCTCTGATTTGACAGTGTGCAGAACAATACCCACAGCCGATTTCTTGCTTCGATCCGGCAATCCGCCAAAACACCATACAGTAGACTATAGGGTGCTGTGCTTAAAAAGCAAAAAGTTCACGCAGTTCATGTCGCTTTCGAAAGCAAAGTCAAAAGGTCTCAGTGCAAAGCAACTTTGGCATAGTTTTCGTGTGGTTTTTTTTTGTGTTTGTGCTCCAGAAGTATTTTGGACAAAAGCCAAACTTTTCTTTCCTCAAACAGATGTCGTTTTAGATTTTTGAAAGGACATAACCCGAAGTAAAAAATTTGGCTGACAGAAATTGATTGAAAGGAAATCATGCAATCTATGTTGCATGTGATGATTCCAAAACAACAATTAACTTTATTCTTATTTCTGGCATGACTGAACTCCACAAAGCACACGATGCTGTTGTTCTTTAGAACAGCGACCCAAAAAGATATCACGCATATGAGGAGATGTTTTCACCAGTAACATTGATCAAGACCACGGGGAAACCGTAGAGTGGAATTGTACCTCTGCATGCATGCAAAGTTCTTCCCTTACAAATGTGCAAAAAAACTCTTAATGGCCCACTACGTAAAATGCAGGTACTTGTCAGACACAGCCAGGCATGACCATTGAGGTAAAGTGTGTGCTTTTTTGGGTTTTTTTTCCCCCTTCCTAAAGCCTGGTTTTATCCTTGCCTTAACTTGACCTTGTCTGTGCTGTATAGACAGCTCTGATGGCCCTGCCATCTGTGTCCGTTGGACCGCCAGATTCTTTCAAACATGTCAGCGCTGGCCTTCAGCACAGACAAGAAATCTTTTAGGGGAGATACCTTGCCCCATGCCTTCAACTGGGATAGTGTCACTCGGCACGGGGACCCTCTCACTTGCACCTGATGGTAAATCTGCCAGTTTTATGTCCAAAGATAATTCCACTTTTGCTTGCACACTCGTATATCTTGTCCCTCTCACGCCCTCTACGTGTTTGCAATGGACTGGTGCCCTATTTCTCAAATCTAGAAATCTAGATGTAATTGTGACTTCGTGTGTGTTGTGTGAAAGGAAGTCGGTGGGGGGGGGGGGGGGGTAGTGGGGCTAGTCAAGTGCGCCTGATTGCTATTTTTAGCCAAATCTATGCCCATCAGTAGCAGATTGTGGAATTTCCCCTTTCTTAATTTGACCACGAAACTGTCTTTGTTTGAAAGTCACATGTTTTAAGCACAAGAAGGGGACATTGGAAATGTAGGCTTTATATTTTTTGTTATCAATAGCACATGTCCTCTTTAAAATTGTTCCTTGAATGCACCTTATGATGCACCCTCGGCTGTGTATGCTACTAGGAGATAATTGGTTCATTTGAAGAAGTAAGTCCATCCATGTATGTTTTTTTTTGTGATGTTGAATTGTATTTGCACCATACTCCCCATTGCCTTTTATTGTTTCATTTTCACCATAAATCATATGTGTGAGATAGTTACAGTATCACTCTTGTATGAGAGTAGATGGCCAAATCTAGTGAGGCAATTGAATGGCTGTGTACACTAGTTCGGACCTCCTCAAAGTTTATTATGTGAAGTTTGTTTTTTCCTGTCCTTAATTTATTTGATATATGTAAGATCTGTGTATGAACACAGTGTAAGCCGTCGATCCAAGATGTATGGAAGAGGGCGCACAAGTCGACATATGATAGCTCCATTCTGCAGGATTTTGTGCCGATTCAGTAGACTTATAGTGAAATCACTCAGACATCGACTATGTGATTTGTTCAGTGGTATTTTTTGTGACTCGAAACTGTGTGTTAGCAGTTATCTTCAGTGCTCGTTGTTTTAGCACAGGAAAGCGAAGAAATAAAAAAGTTACAAAATGAGATTGATGTTCGTATTTCAGGCACGCCGATGACATTTAGCAAGTGCCCCGCAAAAGTTGTTGAGTTATACTTTGAGAGTAACCGAAATGTCCATTTTATGTAGAGCAGTGTGTCTGATTGTATGGTGAGGAGAGGAGAAAACACACACACCAACATTGAGTAGATAAGATTGATTTGACTTACTCCTCTCTACCTATGACAAACTGGCTCATTATATAGCTCTGCCGACTTTGACCAAGATATATGTAGGTGGAAGGTGTTTTGTGTGATGGTGGAATAGAATATTCATGTTAGCCCTCTATGTTCACCGTTACGTAACACCCCTTATCGAAAAAGTGGACAAGATCCACCTTTTGTTGTATCTGTCAATGTTAATGGACACGTATCTCTTTTTCTAAAGAGAGAGAAAAATATTGCAAGATATTGAAATCACAAACAACAGCAGTAGATTGTTGATTATTGATGCCGTGGTGTAGCACACTCAGTTTTAGATATTCTGCAGTGATCTTGGAGCTGGGAGGCTAGGGTGTGGTGGCTTTAGTCTCCCAAGACCAGTGGCATATTGGAAGTGTGTAGATGATGATGGTTGCTGTTTAAAGTGGGATTATTAAAGAGGATCCCGCAAGCTGTGACGTGGGTCCGAGCTGGGGTGCCATCGGGCGGGGGTTTCGAATCCCAGCCAAGATGGACTGATAGTGGTGGATCGGTCCGTCCGCGGCCCTCCGGCTCGCTTTACCCCCTCGCAGGGACTAGACGTACGAGGAGATGAGCAAGGTTCCTTGTGTAGAACTGTGATACGGTCTCTCCGGGAGAAATAGGTGTGGTAGGGATTTTTGTGGGTGTGAGGTTTAAATTTTTTCTTTCAGTAGAAACTGAATCTGAATAAAAGTCTCTGCATGTTGCTCGCACTCCTATCATTATTATCCATGTACTAGGAGTATTTACAATTGTAATTTTTACCATATGATTATACCTTTAAAGTAGTCAAACAAAAAAAAAAACCACCAATTGCTATTCATTTTTTCTGTTTTGTTTTTTGTAGTAGAACAATCAAGTTGATCCCCATACTCGCCTCTACCCGGTTTCTGCTTTATTTTCATAATTTAAATCAGTATTTTCTTTTGTTGCTTCTGTATGTATACCTGGAAGCTCTATTTAGCGATTGAGAACGTTGTGATGTTGGTTGGCTACCGCTGCATTGATTGGAGAGTAGAGAAATTTGGCTCAGCGAGAAACCGAACTTTCCTTGATGTTTGATGTTGAAATGTGCAACCTACGAGACGTTGCATTGTGTCAATTGAGAGGAATAAAAAACAAAACGAAAATACAGACTGGCAAAAGACAAAGAAAAAAATTAAAATACTGTTCAAACTGTGTCAAACTTTAAACTCATGCTAAACAAGTGTTCTACCCATTAAAACACAAAATTACTGACGTATTTCATCTGTGCATTGGTTTGTTATTCTCAGTCTGAGTATATGTCATAGAACGTAATTTTTTGTGATGGCTGCAACAGAAATAATGCAGGCATTTGCTATGAAGTGCAAAAAGTTAGCTATCACTTTCTTTTTGTACTGCCTTTCTAGTCACGACTCAACTCTGCCTAATATAACCCTTGTCCTTGGTCATGAGTAACACAGCTTGAACTTCCTGTATATCATTCAAGATGCAACACGCAACTTCTGTTTACTAACTATTGCACCCAATTCCCATCATCGTAAGACAAAACAACTGTAGTGCAATACAGTACATACAAATAGGGAATTCAGAATCTACACACACACAACAGTGATGATGCTCATGTACAATGCACTCACAGTATAACAAACACAATTATAATGAAATTCTCTTTACTTGTACAACGAAGTAAAAATATCTGGTGCCAAAACTGTGATCTATATCAATCATAATATACCTTATTTTTCAGCTGTAACAAAATGTTGTTATTACAAAAGAAAATGACAGTCCCGAGGACTTCATTATAATGGGAGTTGCCTGTATCTACTTATGTAGGTACGTATATTGTATGTTCAGGGGATCCTCATTATAATAAGCTGCTTAGAACCTCTAGAATTTCATCATTATACAAGTATCAGATATCTCGCTACAGGTATATCCAAACTTGTTATAAGGCAGTTCCAATATACAATGTATATATACATAATTATATATATATATGTTTATATTGGAACACTTTGTTGTGTCTGCCCATAGGCTGCTTGTTTCCTTAACATATCTTAGTGGATGAATGGTAGCAGACACCATGTTATAATGACAAAATGGCAAGAAGTACATCACATTCTGCACAATGCAGAAAGCAGCCCACCAATCATTTGTGATACCAAATTCAATTTGAGGAAGCCACTTACTGTATGTTACTGTGAGACACAAAAGCTGCATTATGCCAGTAGTCATTTCGTAAAAGTGGCAACCTTAGGGGGATCAGGAAGGGGAGTGAGCTTGTATTGCATCCCTGGACCTTGTTCAAGACTGAAAAACTCCCTGTGTAACATTTCAGATGGATCATCATCACCATCACCATCACCACCACCACCACCACCACCACCACCATCATCATCATCATCACCACCATCATCACCACCATCATCATCATCCACATCATCGACATCGACATCATCATCATCATCATCATCATCATCATCATCATCATCATCATCATCATCATCATCATCATCATCATCATCATCATCATCATCATCGTTCTTATATAGCTCAAAATAGCTTCAAAATTGAAATTCTTGCATATTGTATCCTCAGTACCTCTTGTCAACAATTCAAAGTCTAAAAATGTGTTGGACTTCCAAACTTTGTATTCCTTGAAGTACATAGGTTGCTACAATGTGATTTAAGTCGACCTACTGGGTTTCAATGCCTAGTCCCAGCATGCTTGGTCACATATGGACTTCCTTTAAGTTCAATTTTGTGTAAAGAAAATGATATATAATTAGATAGTGCTAAGCTTAAGAGAAAATGGAAAATACTGTGATCAAAGAATTGATATGTTTAGCCTTTTATCACCTTTCAGATGATATGTCCTTCAAATACACACACACACATGCACACACACACATGCCTTGGTACACACACATGCATACATACAAATCTTGTATATGCATGCATTCCACTCCTGCATGTTCAATACTTTTGCCAAATACTTATTATCTTTTTGTCTTTTCATCCGACTTTGCTTGAATACCTAGTAATTTTTTGTTCCTCAATGTTTAAGCTGGAAAATTGGGCTACACGTCAGCGAAAAATCGAGTTTCACGTCAGCCTCGATACACTGCAACATGAAATAATGGCACATTGGTCGGGACTTAGTAAGCAGGTAGACATGGCTGGAAGGGAATCCCATACTACTAAGTACTTAATGTGTGATTCTAAAATTCACCCAAGTTCATACATTAAACAAATATATAACGTGGAGTCTGGATCAACCTTTGCCTGTGCTCTACACAGACAAGACGATCCATCCACTTCCACAAAATGCCTTCTGTTTTTTCCCCAGGATGTGGGGTAGCACACTACATGGGGAAATTCTTTCCTGCAATATCCACATACAGTATTTAAAGGACATGTTCACCTTCATAAACATAAGGATTGAGAGAATGTAGCAATATTAGTAGAACACATCATTGAAAGTTTGAGGAAAATCAGACAATCCGTTCAAAAGTTATGAATTTTTGAAGTTTTTGTGCAGTACCCGCTGGATGAGAAGACTACTGCAGTGTATGAATAACTTAGATGTCACATGCGTACAACAATATAACGAAAATATAAAGAGAATTTCACAAAATTCCATCTTTTGAAAAAAGTACACATTCCCCTGACTCGTTACCGACAAATGTTATGGGTAATATCATTCCCCCTGCCTTTAGAAAGAGGTAAGTCAAGTGCTCTCTTATTATGCGAAAAAAGTGAAAATGTGTTGAATTTTCTTTTACATTTTCTTTATACTGTTGTACGTATATGACTCACAAGCTGTAGTAGTCTCCTCATCCAGCGGTTCCAACACAAAAATTAAAAAAATTCATAACTTTTGCATCGATTGTCCAATTTTCTTCAAACTTTCACTGATGTGTTCTACTAATATTGTTGCATTTTCTCAATCCTTATGTTTATGAAGGTGAACTTGTCCTTTAACTCAAGAACCGAGTCTTCACAACCATCTCTATCAAACACAAGAGGACCAACAGGTCTTAACAGACAAAGTGATGCAACGAATCATGTATAAATGTTCTTGAAAAAGATGTTTATTTCACAAATGCACTAATATAAACATTTTGATTCTGCCCAGTGTGTTGATTTTTTTTTTTTCGTTCACAACATCATTCCATTTTTTAAACAGTTCTTATGCAACTACAAGATTTTGTACACTTTCAAATAGGTGACATCTCTAAAGAGAACATTTCTTCAGAAGATTCTTATATGATACAAAACACACGCCAAAAAAAGAAAAAAAAAAATATTCTTTAAAAATCACATACAGTCAACAACAAAACATGATCTGATTATGTTACGAGGTCAAACAGCTAATGCCATTGACAGTGATGACATATCAAGGGGCACCCTGAACAAAGTGCTGCATAACTTTTGCCAGTGCCGGTGGACATCCCTTGGAAGCTTAAATGCATCATCATTTGCACCATTCTAATCTTAATCCCCTTCCCTTTTTAATCCCTTCCAATCCCCAGAAAACACCCTTCACTGGAGTGGTCCGTCTTATGCTCTAAATGTGACATCTTGCATACCGGTACATCACAAATAGACAAGAATTTTCCTTTGCTTGTTGAGAAACTGAGAAAAAAAAATGTCTATAGGAAGGTGTATGAAAAGAAGGGAAAAATATTAGGAAAATAAAAATCTTTAGGGAAAGAATGCAGGTCACACAAATGTAGGAAGGAGATGTACATGTATGAAATTTAAAATCATATTTGCAAATGAATTATTGTAATGTGCATGAACTCAAACAGGATGTCTCCATCAGTAGGGAGCCTTGACTTTCTCTGCAAACTTAAATCTTAAAGCTGACGTACTACCTAGCCGTACCTCATTAACATGATTTAATTTGCTAAACAATGTTTCGGAGATGCTAGCTGTACCTCATTAACATGATTTAATTTGCTAAACAATGTTTCAGAGATGAGAGTGGCTCTTCCTGTCATCAATCAATGCTTGATTATATAGTACTATCTCCCGTTTTCCAACAAACTTCAATGCATAAATTACGTCTACATGATCGTTGCGTATTTCGCGACGGTACGCGAGTTGAATCGAGTGGCAGAAATACAAAAATAGCTTCTAGGAACACGCAGTGCACACTATCTTACATCAGAGACTGTCTGGACATATCTTACTTCCTCAACAATTAATATCTTACCAACAACACTTCATCAATACAAAATACACCAATTGTACTGAAGAAGTAGAGTAGTACATTTGTCATGGTTTGAGTTAGTTATCACCCAATCACAGTAATATGCAGCATCTTGTGTTCTTTACAAAATTGTGGTTTTTTTTTTACCGCTTCGAAGTTGTGTCACATTAAAAAAAGTCCAGGATGCATACGTAAATCCAGTCACAAGCACTCATCTAGGGTAGTACTAAGAAGAATTCAGCCATCATTATTTGTTGCCTGTAACACTGCAGCCTTGCAGACACCTCGAGGTCTGCGTGACAAGACTATGCCCTAATCTAATTGTTCCGGACTTCTTTCCAAGTGTGCTCAGTCCTCTAGATGGAATGTACGACATTGGCATCTTCTCACATCACAGAGACTGACCAATCACTTAGAATTAGCACCTCCCATCAAATGACAGAAAACTTGTTTCACTTTGGTCCGTGATGCCTCTAAGTGTGGTAAAGACTACAAAGAAGTCCATATTAAAAAGAACAAACAAACCCTGTTCTAAAACAACTAAACATTGTGAAGGGACCAAGGGTATCAAACAGCTCACATACATCAACACTAGAATCTTAAAAAAAAACTTTTGAAAATGTGTCCATCAAACCGAAAATGTTTCGGAAAATAATTGTCTGCTCATCATCTGCCATTAATCACTCTACCAAATTACTTAATACCCCCCTCTGCAAATGTGCTCATCACTTTTGGATTTTGTTTTGCTTTTCTCCATGACAATGCTTGTTCATTGATCCTAATTTTCTCTGTCCACCATGCAAAGAAAATGTTTTCCACCTAGCCTAATCCTTGAAGCCACACTTTGGCCATTATGTTGCATACCTGCCCATAGCACCTGCTCAGTACAGCTTAATAAACTCCATCAGTATCTCTAGCCACCTACCTGTCTGCAATGCCCAGTGCATTGTGGAAAGATTGTAATGACACACTTAACATTGGCAACACTTCCTTGTGTCTTTGCTTGTTGTCCCTACGTCAGGAAGGTACTCCACAGAAAAATTTCTAGAGTTGTCTAAGCAGTATTCTAAACACCTATACTTTGGAACATGAGTGTTCAATGTGTGATAAAACACCAAAAAATGCCAATGATTTATGTGATCAAGGCAACACTTTTGTCACCATGCCTAATCATTAGCTTCATGTGTTTATAAAAGCACCTGTAGACACCATTTTTTTTCTTTTTCATAAAACAAATAACTCCAAAAGAATCTCATTTCTTTCCTGCCTTTCTGTGTTAACTGCAACTGAATGATCCTTTCCACAAAGCTTGGATATCATCACTTTGAACATGATTGATACCAAGTTTGGATGCAAAAAGGGGGTAGTGTGTAATCGTACAGGATCTTTCTTTTTAGGAGGGGGGGGGGGGATTCTTCCATCTTCATTTGACCTCTTTCAAATATTTCCTACTTGCCTTTATATGTCCGATTAGGGAGATATCTCAGATTAGGGAGATATCTCACTTTGTTTGGAATTCCAGGACATGTCCACCATGCGATATGGGAGTCAATCTCTTCTTGGAAAGCCAACTACAATGTACCATACTAATTGACAGTTGTCGAGTAAGTTCTGAAGTGTGTATGGGATCAAAAAATCTCTTCTTGGAAAGCCAACTACAATGTACCATACTAATTGACAGTTGTCGAGTAAGTTCTGAAGTGTGTATGGGATCAAAAAATCTCTTATGGGTATGGATGAGTCAGAGACAATATAGAAATCATTTTACTTTCCTTGCATTCCCTCTCTCCATCGTAAATTTGTGTTTATTTGCTTTTTGTTTGTTTGTTTGTTTATCTTTTATTCTTTTAGGACCACATCCAGACTAACCGGTATATTTTGGGAGCCCAGTGAAAGCAGATGTGTGCCAAATACAGACACAAGTCTCTTGACATTTTGGGAAAAATTCAAATTTTATCTGAAAAAAAAAATAAATCAAACTCTATCTGCAAAGCAATTAAGGTAGTTCTCATGGCATTGCTCCTGGTCTGGAAAAGCGATTGTGGTGACCACTTTGTAAAATGGGAGGGGGAGGGGTATGTAAAGTTTCTACAACCACCCCAACAGAGTTGTAAAGTTCATCCTGTATTATTTCAAAGTGTGTTTACATCGACTGAGAAACACTTGAGAGCTGAGAAGAGGGGAAAAAAAAAATTAATATCATAAAAGTTTAGCAGTAGCTTTAACCGGGATGTTTCTTAAGTACATCACATTCCTTTGCATAACATCCTTTATTGTCACTGCTTCTCTTTAACCCTTTGAAGACCAGTCCCAAGTATACTCGGGCAGATGTCTGTGGGAAATGTGTTATATATAGCAAAATTAGCTCGTCCTCAATGGGTCGAAAAAAAAATGCAATTCACTCCAGCTTGGTTGCCCCTGACCTCCCATGACCCCGTGAACAACACAGGCAAACAGAATGCTTGAACTAAAAAAAAATTTCAGATCAGTACACGACAGTTCTTTAAAAATATATGCTAAGAAAAACATCAAAATCTAACATAGAATATATTTCTTACAACATAAAACACATATTTTCTCACTAATGTCATATAAACAAAAGTATGAACAAAAGTTATAATTTCATCAAAAAATTCATGTACATGATTGCAAATCTCAATTCCCCTTACAGGTCTGTGCTGACGGAGCGGGGTCCCTACAATGTATGAAATAGAGTAATCAGTCAAGTGTCAGGGGAAACTTTGTACCATGGTAACACTGAAGCAAAACAGGCATGGCAAACGCAGATCTAAGTAGACTGTCTCGCACATGAAAATTGCTGCACTTTGCAGCTCAACCCCAATCAGCATGGCTCATCGTGAAACAAATCCACACACACAAAAAAGAGTGAGTGATTGTGGTCGTAACTGTGCTTTCACAACAAACTTTCGAGAGTGTTCACAATGCACCTTCCCACCCAAGAATTGCCAGTGTTTGAAATCGACTGTGTCGGTACAAATCTGTGAGATGATGCCCACCAAAGTTTTGCCATTTTTCTGTTGCATAGTGTCAGGCTCTCTCTCTCTCTCTTGCTTTCTGAGTGGGGATTTCGTGGCGTGCCACAGTTTGGAAGCGAAGAGAGCGAGTCTCGCTTGATGAACTCTTTTATGTGATGGCAGTGAAGTTCCTAACAGTAATTACACTTTGTATGTGCAGGCTGTACACTGGTCAGATTTGCATTTATAAGGAGCTCTACATGACATACGTTCTCAACCACATGAATACCCAGGAAGGTTGTGCTTCTGAATCACAACCGTCCATACAGCTCGCAGTGACGCATCTCTCGCACAGGCAGTGGCTGGGATTTAAGTCGTGAATACATTCGGCTGATTTTGTTTGACCATCCCCACAGCCTCTCTTCAACGGGGGCTGAATCGGAGAGGGGAATCTGCTCTCTGAATTTCTTTTCACTTTCACTAACAGGAGATCCATCGCCTGTTATTGTGGCTAGGTCTTGTGAGAAACATTCTCTACCCAAATTCACTCATGAAACAAGTTCACTACACTGTGCAGAACAGACCCTAACTGCTGACTCATGAAAACCACGGAGTGAAAATATATATTTTTACAAAGCAATGTAGAAAAAAAAATTATAGAAAAAGAACATCCTTGCACCTTCAGCAATGTGCGTCAGTCGACGCCATGGTGGGGTCCTCAACCCCATGGTACAGAGATTGCTTGGTTAATGGCATTAAGATAAGGGCGCCCTCACACCCTAGAGAACAGACAATGCATCTGCCTGCCTACGCTTCGCCAACGTTTCCCTGCCACATACAGTACGAATGAAATGTCGGAGGGACTGGTATTTGAAGTACTGCTGATAATAGTCTTCATGCACGAAGAATGATGCTGTGCATACATAGATTCTGTTACAACTGTGAGCAGACACCAGGGAATTCCACAGTACAAATCATGTGCTATAAGAAAGAAAGAAAGTGATGAAAACTTTTTTTTTAATGCCCCAGGCAGTTACACCAAGGTACAGAAGTACTGAAGATACATGGAGGCATTACTGGGGGAGAAAATGAGAGACTGCGGTACGATCAAGCCATCCAGGTGAGAATTAAATCCTTTAAAATTTGTAAAGTGAAAGTACCATAATATCTGCACTTCAGTACTTAACCATGACTCACCCCACAAAAAAAAAGAATGAGAAGTACCGCTTATGTCATTACAAAAAAAAAATGTGTATAAATAATTTACAGATCCACATGAACAAAGATGAATAGTACAACACAGCTGTCACAAAGAGACATCGCCTGGTCTCCACACAACGCAACTGCCAGCAGAGTCCATTCTCTGTTTCCGTGTCGAGATGACCCCCCCCCCCCAAAAAAAAATAATGGCAGGGTGAGGCGAGGTAGATGAAAAGTATGCTACAATCGTCGAGGCCTAGAGCTCGAAACACCTAGTTTTAACATAGGGGCATAATATTGTCAACACATCACTGTATAAGAATTGAAGGTAATAACTTCAGATAGTGGGTCAAACTTTATAGATGATTTGATTTGGAGGAGGTGAAAAGAAAAGTATAATTACATTATGTAAAGAAAAAAAAAGAGTGGTCCAGCCACCGATTATATAAATATAGAACAGGTAAAAACCCTCTTTGATATAACATTTCCTTGAGAAAGAGAACGCATGAATACTTGACACTGTCATTGTTATATGATAGGGGAGTGACACGAGGAGGAGGGAAGTTGAGATTTTTGGAGGATGGCCATTTTTGGGTTCTGATAATGGGATGGGAGGGGTGGGGGAGGGGTGTTGGAGGACAAGGAGGCATGAATGAAACACCTCTCTGGTAGCAGCGTTGTGTGGTGATCAGCCGAGCCTCACCGTGATAGTCATGCGGTCACCGTCCCCGACTTGATGGAGAGATCCTGAGGCATTTCTGACGTGGGCAGTCTCAGCTGCTGCGTGTGGGATGGCAGGAGCGGTGGTGGGGGCACACCCTGGGGGTGGTGCATGGGTAAGAGTCCGTGGGGCGCAAAGCCGTTGGCTATGTGCGGTCGGAATGAGTCGTGCATGCTGGGCGGGGCGTGGTGGCCCAGGAGTGAAGCCTGGGGTGAGAACATGACCATCGGGGGCCGCGAACTGGCCAGGGATGGGTAGGAGGCGGCGGCTGGGTGAGGTAAGTGGACGATGGTGGGCGACGTCTGGGCAACAAGAGGCTGCTGTGAGTGGTGGGGAATATGCTGGGATGACAGAGACGGAATGCTTAGAGAAGATTGTGATAAGGACGAGGAGGAGGCTGTTGAAGAGCCCGAGGTGCTGGACAGTTGTAAGTGAGGCGAGAAGAGGCTGCGACTCGTCTCCGCTGGCTTGCTGCCACTGGGGTTCAGACGACTCTCGATCGAGTTCGGGTGATTGTCTCTGTGACTGGGCAGTTTGTGGGAACCGTTGGACGAATACAGAGTTGCCGACGACGATGACGAAGATGCGGGCCCTTTGGGCGACGCCGCCGACGTGGTGGGTGGCTCTCCGTTGCTCTGCGAGCTGCTCGCATGGCTGCCACTGGAGTGTGGCATGGGCCTGGAATGGATGCCGTTCTGCTTGGGAGAGATGACAGGATCTTGAGGCGGTCTGGGAGGTGGAGGCTGGCCGGTCATTGATGACACCGATGGTGGGGCTGTTGGTGTGTGGTCTGACAAGACCTCCATGGGTGGCGGCTGACCAGGGCTGGTGTCGGACTGGTCATCGTCCATGTCATCATCATCGTCGTCATTCTTATCCCGATCATTCTCGTCTGAAGAGATGTACCGAATACACTTTTTCTTCCTCCTGTAAAGGAGAATTGATTGTTTAGTCACAAGATATTAAAATGATAGCCCACATTTAACTCAGAGCATTCGTGCAAACTGCTAAATATCACATAATGAATGCCTTTTCAGTCTGTACTGCAGAACTGCTTAAATGCCGCTTAATTTCATGTACAAATGCAGCTGATTTATACCTTTAAAACTGAAAGTTGTGAATATCTCTACATACCTAATATCACTATATTTACATCAGGACCACACCTTAAATATCTCCATTGGTTTGCACCACGAGTTAAAAACGAAATTTGTATGTAACTGATTGGCAAATTGCCCTTCAAAAGAACTGTACAATCAAGATATCTCACCTGCAGGGCTTACACCAGAATTCCTGCTGGTCAACACCAAATCTGGCCCGACACTTCTTGGGAGTTGATGGCTCGCCTGATCCAACACAGTTTGAGAAGGGAGATCAAAAACAAACAAACAAACATTTCAATGTCAATATACACGTATGCGCATCAAGAATTGATTCTACATTTCACCGCAGTTCCATATATTATTCCAAAGACCGATTCTGTGATGCGAAAGAGTGTCGGTGATTTTGAGGGGTTTTTGTAGAAAACATATATGTTGTGGTAGTAACTGGCATTAAAATACGTTTTGAAATACCAGATACTGCCCACTACACCTTGAAAGATTTGAACAGGGTTATTTCTTACTTCGCCAGTTTGGTTTTTCTTTTCTCTCTCATTTTATGCTCAGGCCCACAAAGATAGCTATGATGACTCACACATACAGTGAGGAGGATATTTATCAAAGAGTCCAGTCCCAAATGCATGATTTGATTGATTGCACTGCACGGTTATGCTTTTTTTTTTTCCTTTCTTTTTTGCTAATGCTGTATGATGAATGCAAACTAATAGCTCACTCTATGAGATAGTAACAATCTACACTGTCACTGTCATCATTTTAGTAAAGGAACAGACTGACACCACATTCACTCGGTCACAACTGACAGCACTACCCTCCCCACACAAAACTCGAGCAGACACCCAGTCAAGATGGTGACTACCAGCTATTGGCATGCCCAACTTCTACAGGCTGACCAAACACTCACTCACAAATACAGATGGCACTTCCACAGTATTGCCCTTGTGCCGAGGGCGTACCTGAATTCTCGCCCTGCGTTTTGTCCCGCTTCTTCTTCTTCTTCTTGCCGTGTATTGCGTAGTTGTCGCGGGCGCTCCAGCCCGGATAGAGCTGCATGTGTAGCTGCCTCTCCTTGCGGGCCAGCTCGTAGTACTTGGCCTGTTCCTCGCGGGACAAGGCGTGCCACTGGTGGGGGAAAACAGGAGTCATAAAGATTAGTGGTTAGCATGGTAATCACGACACAAATGTTGAGATTAGAGCTTAGATTGAGTAATCAATCATATGTACATAAATCTAGGAATTAACAGGCAGGCAAGCTAACAGGACTAGGTATATTCTTTGAATTAATATGTGTCTTAGAAATCGAGAAAGTCTGTTGTTAAGTTGAGAGCTTGGTATAAGATATTCCAGTGAGCATTGCCAATATTCTCTGTTAAGTTGAGACCATGGCTCACCCTCCAAGTCAGGGTGATATTTCAAGTGGTCAACCTTCATTTCCTACCGTCGGTCCAGTACTCGTGATCACATCTTACTCACTCTCCTGCCCAGGGCCTGGTTGAGAAAGCATGGTCAACCTTCTGCACTAACCCTTCAACCAAAGACCTGCTAGAGTGTTACATATTCAAAACATATTACTCCACCTCTGACCCAGGATATTGTTGAAGTGGGTGTAGTCAACCCTTTCACTTAACCTCCAGCAGAGGATCTGTTTCATGGGGCGTGGTCACAATCCTTTCCTGACTCCCCAACACAGGTTTTGGTATCAAGGGCATGATCGGAACCCTAACCTCATTCTCCATCCCAGAATCTGGTTAAATCGGTGGGATCAAACTCTCCTTTTCCCCAGGTGGGTGTTGTTCATTCTCTTGTCAAGGATCTGGATTAAATGTAGTCTGCATGGCCAGCCCTCGTCACCGACCCTCTGGCCTACAATCTTGCTCAAGTGGACGCGGTCACACCCTTGGTTTTTACTCACCCTCCTGCCCAGGATCTGGTTGATGGCAGCACTCTCCTTTAAGGTACACTCCTTGACGACGCTGGCCCGCATCTCCTTCATGTAGAGCATGAAGGCATTGAGAGGCTTTTTGATGTGCTGCTGCTTCTTGCTAGCTTCACTTGCCATCTTCTTCTCCTTCTCCTTTTGATGCCTGCAGGATAAGATGAGAGAGCGAGGGGGTTAATGCTCTGAGAACAGCTTAGACACTTGTGTACATATCCACACTCACAGAGCATATATGCAAAGAGTTTAAATTTTCATTAAAAGTTTGTCAGGAAATCCATAGTAAGTCTGATTCGGCAACTTTCAAAGCTTTGATGCAATTTGTTGATATCCCTTATTGCATCTATAACCCGTAAATCATGCAATAATGTCTCAATGAACATTATATTGTCACAAATAAAGAACATAGTTTCCACCGTTCTCATCACCACTTTGGTCTAATGATACACGAAAATGAAAACAAGAAAAAATCTGTTGCAAGATACTCTTCTCTTGTTATTCATGCAGAAGCACAAATCAATGTTTTGGGGGGATTTTTTTAAAGTTACAGAAAAAACCTTTCCCTTGAATGACAATGTGTGAAGTCCTTTTGGACAGACTACTCCTAAAAAGTGTAACCATATCAACAGCAAGAAAAATGCATAGTCACTATCTTATGATTCAAATCATGATTAGTGAAATACAAATAAAGTGGGTTGTTGGTTGTTTTGTGGTTGTTTGTTTTTTAGGAAAGGCTGTCATAATTGGAGCTGCTGTTTTTCTTTTGGTCGAACTTCAAAATGCCACCCTCTCTGGTCTGTAATGCTACACTGCTCAAAAAAGGGAGTCAAGCTATCATCTAGTGGTATGGTGTGCTTTGATTATCTAAAAAAAAATGTATCTCAAAGTTAGAGAGGTGTGGGAAGCATTATGATGCAAACAGTATCTCACCCATGTTCCCAAAATCCATTAAAGGGGACCTCCGGACGATTTTCAGACTTTTACATTTGAACAACTATAAATTAGTTAAACTGAGTACAGAGTTTCAGAATTTATAGTGATTGGGATGAGGAATGAGAATGTTTTCAAAATCTATAACGAATTGAAATGAACAAGGATGATGACATGGCAGCCTCACCATAAGAATGCATAAGTTGGGGCTCAAGGAAGCAGAACAAAAGAAGAAGGCATGCATAGATTCTTCACAGGTGAACTTGTTGAGCAAGCGGTATTGTAATGAAATTCCACTGCTACATTTCTGAAATATGTGAGGCTCTGATGTCATCAACACTGTTCAGTGTAATTTGTTTAAGATTTTCAGTTAATTTGTTTCTCTGCTCAAGAACCACCATAAATTCCACGAATCTATACACGGAGCTGTCGATTTATGTACTACATAATGTGAAATTATGAAAATCGTCTGGAATGCCCCTTTAAGTCAAGACGGTAACAATTAACGTCAAACATGGCATACCTTTTAAGATGTATGAACGTGAACATGTTAAATTTTGCTCTCTCACATGGTGCAACTCAGTGTGATGTATGAATGTGATAATATATCAAATTTTTTGAGGGATGACTGCTTTCACACCGAGCGATTAATTCCTGTTGCCATGCCAACAACCACCTCATTACGGCCATTCTCGGAGCAGGGTCATTTCAGTCGAGTCAGACTCGATGCGTTTTAAAGTCTACATTGGTTCTTCAGAAGAGTAGAGGAAACGACAAATGTGAAACCGTTTTGGCCCCACTCCTGTCGCCTATCAATGAATCCCGAGGTAAACCATGTGACAGGCTGGCCGTGTCTCTGTGCTGGGGGCCCCGGCCATGCAATTGTCACCTAATGAATTGGATTTCCCCCCTTCAATCCACCTGTAATCACGCTGCTGATAAATCATGCACTGAGAACTCATTCAGATGGCAATGTAATTTTTTTTTTTCTTCTTCTACCGACCGCCCCCTTGCCAAGCCCAACTACCTCCCAGGGCAAATAGATGGGAAGTGTCCCTCACCCTCTATCGTTTCTTTTTTCCTTTTTCTTGTTCTACCCAACAGACACTGTCAACCGCATAAATGGGGGTATTACTTTTCAGTCCGATGTTTGATTTGTTTCCGTTATACCCTGTACGATTGGTTACGCCACCATATCAACTCCGCATTAGCCGTAACTTGATAGCGACAACTGGTAACAATTCCCCGCGAATCAGCTCCTGAGAATGGGCACTACAAGGCTGTCCCGGCGATCGGCTTTGCTAGCCCAAGTCTTTCAATTAACGGTAATCATTTTACAATTGTCGATACTCGGGGACTTTATGGGGATGAGGTTTTTCCAAAGTGGATTGGTGTTGATCGGAATCGCATAAAGGTCACTCTTTCTTCCATCAACTCAAATTGCAAATCAGATTCTAATCCATCATGCATCCAAACTCTGTAACTTGCAATCCTCACCAGAGCAGAGTCAGTATGAGCTCCCACTTGGTATCGCAAGCGAGAGTATTTTGAGAGAAACTGCCATCTGACTGGCTCATCCACATAATTGAGAACAAAAATGCAATGATTTGCCATTATTTCAAGGAAGTTTCTCCTCTCCTCTTACCCCCCCCCCCCCACCCAAAAAAAAAAAGAGAAGAAAAGATTGAACCCAATGACACTAACACAGTGCAAGTATTTAAAATGAAAAGATACAATCTACATCGTTTCCAGTTTGAAAAATGTGAGGTGGACAGTTGTACATGTCAGACAGTTAGGCTGAAAATGAATGCTAAATGCTTCAAAAAAGGAGAAAACCAGTCTTTTTCCTACAAACATATAAAGTAGTTTTAACGTAAACCATAACGTTTAACGTAGACATAATACTACCATGATAATATGTATTCTAATAGTGACACCATAGCTTTCAAAACCTTTTTTTTTATGCTTGAGTGTTTGATCAACCTTTTGAATATGCACAGCTCAGACAGCATAATTGGGCATTTATTTTAAAATCAGTCACCACTATGTTTAAAAAAAAAAAATATTCTTAACTTATTTTTTTTGTAATGTTGTAGTTTGATATTCCTTTCAGGGAACTGTCAAAAAATTATAAAAGCAAACTGATTAAATGGAGTGACTGTATGAAAATAAGAGGTCATGGATTGCAACATCATGCAGATCTTCAAAACTAAACCATTAGCAAAATCTTGCATCAACAGTAAATGTTGATGTGAGACATGACTATGGAAACTGTAAAAAAGGGGGAAAAACATGATTGTAGTTTGGTTTGTTCTGTTGTTTTTGGTAAAGAATGCATTGCATGAGGAAACCACATAGAATCAAAAGTGGTGTGGTGCCAAAGGGTAGGAGCCCAAGACACTAAGGCGATGCTTTACACCACCCTTCACTCCTCTCCCACAAGACAACTTTTCTCCCCCTGCTGCGGGCTCACCTGTCGTTGCTCTGCTGCTGTGCGTCGTGCTGCTGCGAGGATCCGATGGGGTTCATGAGGGAGTGCGGCAGGCTGCCCATGGGCACGGGCCCGGAGCTGATGGGCGAGGGGCCCAGCCGGGCCATGCTGGCGGGGCTGGCGGCCAGGCTCGGAGGGTACGGGGACCGCAGGGCACTGCTGGTCAGAGGGTAGAAGGGCTGACCTTGCCTGGAAGAGGTGAAAGTGATTCACAGGGAGATAACATCAATAAACATTAGAACATACAATGTAGATGCACCAGTCACTAGTCATACTTTTTAAAAAAATCTATATGCCATAATCCATCAAATGGAAGAAAGAGTTACTAGTCTGCAGAAAATTTGAGATTTTCTGGCATCCGCTCCACCATTGGAGCATCAAAAGAACCATTATGAAATTCAGAATACAACTGGAATATAAACTACACTGACACACCCACAAAAAATTCTTTCATTTCCCTGTTACCCAGAAGTAACTCTTTATTTGTATCCAACACTTTCTCTTTCCCTACTGAATTGTCAAGACATTGCAGTGATTTTTGCCTTTCCTCACCAGAATGCACCACACACCTCACCTTATTAGCATCGATCCACCCATCCATCTATATCCCCGGTCCGTCCCATTCACAGGGCTGGGCACTACCAATAATCAGGGCCTGCCACTTCACATTACGCCCTGCCCTGTTTCTTCCGCTGGAAAAGAACCATAACATTATCACAGCCATGCTGAGAAAATTTCAATGCCCCCCTTTTTTTTCTCTTCCCCTCAGTTTATCTTTTATTACTATTATTTCCACGTCAGCGAAAAAGTACACATCCCCCCGTTAATGTTCGTTAATACTCCTGGAAAGTGTGCTGCCGTGGCAAGAGGTTGACGATCGCACCGACGATCATGATTGAAAACTACAGGAGGTGCCGGCTGCAGCAAACAGCCGTGAAATCGCAGGACTCATCAGGCGGCTGCGGATTAGCGTCAGCGCCGAGCGAGCCACTAACAGAGGGCAGCAGCAAGCGCGCCTTTCGCCACTGTTTCTCTGATACTCATCTCACATGGACCTCTCATCTCCCCAAACACAGAAAGTGTTCAAAAGACAACAGCGAGTAAAGGAAGACAAAAAGAAACACAGAAGTTGCAATCCAGCAAGAGTAGAAGACAAAGCATATCGCTGCATCTCAAGGCAGGGACGGCATTAGGAAAGATCATACCCCAGAGACAGAAAAGATAAAGTTGAAGTACAAAAGGGTAAGGCACACATGTATTAAAATGAAAACTCACAGATGACATTAAAGAATATAAGAACTGCACACAGAGTTAGACAAGTGGGACGGTTCAAGAGCAAGGCTCGAAATTGGAAAGCATTAAATCAGTATTCAACATTTCACAAAAAATCCACTTGTTACAGATGAAAGCAGCTTTGCATAAATATGATCTTTGTCGAGTGCCCTATGATGTTCACCGAAAGAAGTAGTGCACGCGTGCATTCCTCTTTCAAAATTTGGTGCCGCTCTCTCTGTATCAGAGACACATTTGAATGCATAGCAAGAAGGGGATATCACAGCCAAAACATTACCCACGCGTAGGAGAAATAGGCTTACTCATAAAAAAGAACTAGTGCAGATAACTTTGCTTCAGTGATAGAATTATTCTTTCTGTTTTTCTTGCTTAATAAAGATGCAGATTAGGAGAGGGAAAGAGACAATGACACAAAGAGATCCTCGAGAAAAAAAAAATTGAAAGAGTGGTTGGAAGAAGGCACACGATAGCGAGAGATAGCGGTGGAAAGATGCGGTGGAGAAGAGCCATAAGACGGTGCGTGTGAAGTGTGTGTAATCCGAATTTCGCACATGGCTGGCGCGAGGGCTCCTTTGAGTGATGGGCTGTGCCAGTTTTCTGACCAGTCGTGGAAGGGGCTGCCGCGCTTCGCTGGCCACGCATCACGCACCGTGGTGAAGGGCAATCAGGCTCACCGGCCTCACGTGGAAAGAGGGAGAGAAGGGATGGAGGAAGGGGGTAAGGGTGGGGAGGGGGTGATCTGGGAGACGGGGTTTCAACCAGACAGGGAGAAGGGTGAGCAAGAGCTTCAGCAGGATACAATTATAAAAGAGTTGGTAGTCCTGGGCAAGACTTGTGTTATTGTAAAACAAAATGAAGGGGGGGGGGGGGTGAGTGAAAAGGGTCAGACGAAGGCAGCCTAGTGGTAGACTGAATAGTGGGCAACGACTCCTTGGCACGACATAAGATGGAATGGAGGGATCACGTCACTCATGATACATATGTACATTATGTAAAGAATAAAAATATAAACACCAAAGAGAAATGCCTTTTATTTGGTGTAATATGGGAAGTGGTTCTACGGTTCTTGTACCTTCTGGAAAAAAAAAAAATCAGCTAGTTTTACTATACTGTGATTTTCCTGAATCCATTACCCTTTCTTTTAATTCCATCAATTTCTTATACCTTTAGGAATGTAGCACAGGTTTTGGTGCCACAAATTTCTGGAAAAAAAGGAGAAAAATGTTTCTTTACTCTGACACATGGCACAAGACAAGTTTGAATAATTACCACGGCATGTTGTAGACCTCCAACGGATGCGAACTCAGCGAGCTGGGAGACAGCGGGTGATACGGCGAGATATCCGTGTGACTTCTCCGCAAGATCCCTGCAGTTGACAGAGACACACAAGTAGGAATTTATCGTGGAGAAGGTGGAATTAATGAGCCAAGACCTTGTGGTCCTAATGACTTTCAGCACCGCATATCCCACTGGCATTTATAAATATGTAATTATCTTTCTTCCCCCCCCCTCCCCACCCTGCCTTCTTGCATCGAATCATACACCACCTTTACCCCTCTTCACTTTCAGCTCTTCATAGTGCAATGATACAGGTTACTGCAAATTCAGGACGGTTGGCAGCAGATTTCAAATTCATACATCGTGCGAAGGAAAACAAATGCATAAAACATTCCTCCATATTCCTCGCATTAGAGGGGAAATTAATGCATGGATGCAGAGCACAATACTATTTCAAACAGAAAGGAGTTAGCATAAGGCAATTGCCTCGGTACCCTTTTTCCGTGGCATACCTGCAACATTTCGCCAACCACTTTCTCTTCCAGTTATAGATTTGGGCACCGTAAGTCTGGCAATATACACAATGATGAGAATACCAGCCATGGAATTATCAAGTTTTCAGAGAATCATACAAAACTGTTAACATTTGTTTTCTGTGAAAGATCTGTTACAAAACACAACACTTTTATAAAGGAGAGCTACGTAAGACTTTATACAAAACCTTCATGAACAAAAATAACTAAAAAAAAACAGGTATCTCGTCTTCTCATAGGGTTGTCAACCTTTGTACATCGAACGTACAGATACACAATTAAAAACAAAAACCGGAATCAGAAATTATTTCTTGCTTTAGATAACAAGAAAATTGTGGAAAAAAAGTACGCTTTAGTCAAATTTCATCACAAATATTTTTTATTGGAAAAAAACAATTAACTTAGTTTTGATGAAAAAGAATTACACTACCTACTCTAAAAGCATACTAGTTTGCAACTATGCAAACTCCATGTTATCATTAACAGTATCATCATATCTCTAGCGGCCTTGGTATTACAATAGAGTGGAAGCTGGAAGGAAAAGAAAAAAAAAAGAGGCTCTTACTGAAATCTTGAGTAACATGGCATTTGATGTGAAAGGGACAGAAGTTGTCTTGAAGCTAGCTACATTTGAAGATGACCAGTGTGAGGGGAAATGCAATGTGCCCATCGTGATTAGCATCTGTCCATCCAGTCTTTCCGAAGATACCTTAACCCACTGAGGACGGACTGATTTTGCTACAACACACATTTCCCATAGACACCTGCCCGAGTATACTCGGGACTCATTCTTAACAGGTCAAAGGACAAGTTCACCTTCATAAACATAAGGATTGAGAGAATGTAGCAATATTAGTAGAACACATCATTGAAAGTTTGAGGAAAATCGGACAATCCGTTCAAAAGTTATGAATTTTTGAAGTTTTTGTGCAGTAACCGCTGGATGAGAAGACTACTGCAGTGTGTGAAAAACTTAGATGTCACATGCGTACAACAATATAAGGAAAATATAAAGAGAATTTCACAAAATTTCATCTTATGAAAAAAGTACACATTCCCCCGACTCGTTACCGACAAATGTTATGGGTAATATTATTCCCCCTGCCTTTAGAAAGAGGCAAGTCAAGTGCTCTTTTATTATGCGAAAAAAGTGAAAATATGTTGAATTTTCTTTATATTTTCTTTATACTGTTGTACGCATATGACTCACAAGCTGTAGTACGTCTCCTCATCCAGCGGTTCCAAAACAGAAATTTTAAAAATTCATAACTTTTGCATCGATTGTCCAATTTTCCTCAAACTTTCACTGATGTGTTCTACTAATATTGTTGCATTCTCTCAATCCTTATGTTTATGAAGGTGAACTTGTCCTTTAAAGACCCAGCAGCGTGTGGATTCATGGGTGGCCCAGCTCATTCCCTGCCCACAGGGGTACAGTAGAAACGCACGTATAGCAACGGTCAGCAAATAAGTGCATTGGAGCATACACTCATCGGTAACGGTCAACTCTGGTCAAGATTCTGTGGTTGTGTGTGTACTTACACACAGATCAGTGACAAAGCTGTACACGATTCGTTAAGGGGATTCGTGAATATATCCGTACCGGGGCAAGCCTTCTCACTCCAGGGTATCCCCACTGTACCGGGGTCTTAAATATTAACCCCGATCCATCATTCTACTCTGTACAAACCTGTCTTTGAGTCCACCTCCACTCCTCTGAGATGCGGTGAGGGTGTGCCCGGAGGATAGTGCTCCTGGTTGTACATCATGAGATGGGCTAGGGAGGGTGGATACGCTCCTGCTGGGTGCAGAACCGGCATCTTCTGGCCCTAAAGCAAAAGAAGAGAGACAGACAGACGGACAGAGAAACAGAAAGAGATGGATAGAAAAGGCAAGAGGGAGAAAGTGCAAAATGGTTAAAGGGACATGAACTTGTCACAATACTCGCACATACATGTATCTCTACAGTTAAACTCCATCATTTTCAAAGGCATTGCTCTGCATCGTCTAATATCATATGATTTGTACGAAAGTACACGTACGATCAACTTCCAGTTGACCTCAAACAATTCTACCAACTTTGAGAATACAAAATATCTTAACACAAGAATGATTTCTACGGCAAGTTCTCTCAGACAGAAGACAACGGGTGATGCTTTGACTGGTCCTAGAGAAGCTAAGAACGAAATGTGATCACCGTATCGGAGAATGTGACAACAAACTGAAGCAGCACAGAATCCTCTCTCGTCCCCCGCATTGCTCAACTTACAAATGGACTAATTCACTTCTCTCCAGCCCTCAAACACCTGTGAACTCTACATCCTCTCTCACAAAGCGATGGCCAAACCTCAAACTGCCCTCCACATGGCCACTACACATACAAGGGCCGCCTCTTGCCCCTCTCCTACTTTCCCTTACAGTCAGACCGAGGAATATGGCCATATGCGCAGTTTTAAAAAAAAAGGAGAAAGAATTAGACAAAGAAAACAAACAAATACAGATCTGCTCGGATGCTCAAAAAGGGACGAAGTGCAATCTTCAGTCGGCTATGTCCAGCTGCCACTAAAAAGTTTTGATCTGATCAGGCAAGCCCTTTCCTCTTTGCAGGCTTTCCCTTTGTAGTCTTCTCTATATCTCCCCTACTCATTAGCGTTAAATGTCAAAAGCAAAAGAGTATTATCTTTTGGGCTGCTCTTGTTCTTTTCGAGATGAAAAGCAGAATTCACAGAAAGAGCAGCGATTTTGTGCCTGTGTTGCGCCGACATTTCATTACCCTCAAATTGGCCAAAGGAAGCGGTAACTGTTGCATCCACCAGAAAATGGAAGTCGTCCTGTTACAGGCATTTTTTGTTTGTTGTTGTTCACGAGCAATTTTGTTTTGTTTTGTTTCGTTACATGTGTTTGCTTGTGTATGTGTGTGAGTGTGTATAAGCATCTTTGTTGGTTTATGATTATGGTTTTAGATGTTTTAAGATTGATACGCGAAATTTAGAAATGGTGCACTGTTAAGACGATGCCGAAGCAATGATATGGCACCGCCTAAGATGTCTAAAAGCCATTACATATGAACTGAAGATGTGTTCACAGTCCCAAAATATATAGTCTGGAACAAGTTCTTTGGCAAAGTGGGCAAAGCATATCCCTGGAGTTTATTCTTCCCACATGATTTGCACAAAAAGTTTTTTGTTTGCTTTTTGTTTTCTACTGAGATACCAGTCTTGTAATCCAGTCCAAGGTTAACAAAGTTAAATATTTCACTGTGTTCTGTTAGCATTATGCCAATTGACTGAGGCATCTATGCAAATGGGGTCCAGAACCCTGCTCCTAACAATCATCTTTGACTCACCAGAGACTCCTCATTTCCCCCTTTTGAGAAATTCTGCCAGGAAATGCCAAACGTTTTAAGCAGCTGTCTCCCATACATCACTGCTGGAACAAGGAGCAAATCTTCAAGACACGTCTCACCCTTGCTCCTACTTGCTTGCTTGTTTGCACTTTCTTTTTCTCTATCCTAGCCTAGCTGCCAGACTCTTCTTGTTGTAAGTTATCCACACCGTGATGATGATATCAAATTGCATATCATTTTTAGTAATGAGATGAACCCCACTGCTATCCGATCCCAAAATGCAGGTTGGGACTTTGCCCCAAAGGTAGTTCTTCCCTCTCACAGTTTGACAAGTTCAGCTGTTTTTTTTTTTTTGTTGTTTTTTTCTAGAGGAAGTATTTTTGCTCATCTTTTATCCTTCTGAAACTTGACATGCTTATTTTCATATATCAGTTTGATGTTTGACAACATATTCTATTTAATCTTGAGAGGAAACTGACTGTTGTGATGATTTTGCTTACAATCTTCCTTCTACTTGGCATTTTCAGATGCTTTTTCTTAGCACCATTTATTCACACACAATCCTATTTCAATCAAACCCAAACAATACAATGTACGAGTTCTAATATTTATGCCATTTTGTTGATTTTATAACGCTTCAGTATCTGTTTGAACGTTTTTTTTTTTTCAAAATTGCTGTCCACGGGACGAGGGGTTCCTACATTTCCCGATGTGAACTGTCTCTGGCTCCTCAAACATCAAAAGCAAACTGGCAGAACTTTTCTTCCCAGCGGAAAGCTTCTTTTCATGCAGTGTTGCTCAGGTTTATTGTTCCCTTTCAAAATACTTTCCCCCCTCAAGCCTAGACCATTTTTTTTTCTTCTTCTTCTTCCTTTCTTCCTTCAAGGAGATTGGGAGTCTCACACTTACGAGGTTATTGACCCCCAACAGTTCAAAAGGAGCAAGATTTGCTGGCCTCTTCCAGAATACCAGCATTCTCAGAAGGTGAGAAGATTGTGGTTACAGGCTGGGTTTCATAAGCATGAAATCAGCTGGTAGTGGGAAGGGGGTAGGGGTTGGGAAAAGATTCGAGGATGTGCTAAAAAAAGGAATCCTTACAATTAAATATTCAATGTTACATCCATCTATAAACCTGCTTCCATGTAACTATCATAAAAACAGTAAGGGAGAAATCATGCCTGAAGCATGATTTCATTTGATGAACATTTAAACGGTAGCAAATTGAAGGGAATCGGACTAACAAGGAAATTGTGACAATTCAAATGTCAGCAGATCAGCCTGAGATGCTGGGATTTTGCTTGCATATTACTCGTTAAATGTGGCATGAAATGTTTTGAAATTAAACATGCAGATTATTCCACTCTTTCTTGCAAAGGAGCATCTCAAAACATTATGGCACATGAGACATTAGACGTAAGGTTTTTGAACACAACTTGGGTATCACAAGAAATTGTTGAAGTCCTGCTTATATTCAGGGGAAAAAATGGATTTGGAGAATATTATGGACTAATGTGGCTTTTTCCAATAAGACAAAACAATGTCTAGTTCAAAGCAACTTTAACAGTCATAACTCTTGTACACTTTACCCCCGAGTTCTGCCAGATTTTTATTAATGCCACTGCCTTTATTCAAATTCAATACCCTACCAGCACATCTTGGAGAGCTGAAGTTGTGTCATTATAAAGTACAACAGGAAGGTGTAAATTGTCTGTAAGGGATATGGGAGAAGGTGCCTAGTCTGAAACTGATCCACCAATGCTAGCAGAAAGGGGGTGGGGGTGGGGGATTGGTGGTGATAAGTGCAGCGGGCGGGGCTTTTTCCACCTGCTACAATCATCACCTGCTATAATTTCTACACGATTTCATGGAACAATTTCCCGTACAAAAATATTGACATTGAAATGATTGGAGGGATGCGTGACATGTTCCACTGCACTATGACAACGACCAGCCCCAAAACGTAAATGGACACATTGTCTTTTTGGGGCGATGCACAAAAGAAGCAGCTCAGCGGTGGAGCCGCTCGCATCATGCACTGACGCACGCCGACGTTCCTCTGCCGCCCGCTGCCCCCGAATGAGGCATCCTACGACTGGAATCAATTTTTTTTTTTTTTTGTAACCCATTTCGGTTTATGCTCTGTATGTCATGCAGAAACGTTGAATTTGAAATGTCATCAGGATGCCCCCGCTCCCCTGCAAAACAAGAACTAATTTGAGTTGCTGGAGAATTAGAATAGTTTGGTTGAATTGCACATTGATTGTCATAGATTTCTTCTTCTGCCTCAATCCTTAACATCCCCCCCCCCCCCCCCCCCCCCCGATATGATTAAATTGTTAGGAACTAGACTCCCACTTGATATTGTAAATAGAGAGACTGTGGCACCTCAACATCATAGTGACCAAAATTTGAGGTTTCCTTCTTCTATGGATTACCACCAAGAATTAATTCTATCATGTTAAGTGGTTTGTAGTATGTATGAATACATTGCACACATGTAAGAGTAATGAAATGAGTACATACTATTATGTACATTCTTTGTTCTGTTTTTCTATTTATATCTTTCCATTTACAAAGCAAATGATCTCTATATGTATACTGTGCAACCACTGTTCATACTGAAATCGTCCATATCCACCAACTGGAAAACATTTATCATAGATTGCAAATTTTAGCAAATGAACACTTAGATATCAAATACCTGTATCCATCCACAATTCACGTGAACAATGAGCCTAAATATCCCACCATCTACAAGGGTATACATCATATGAAACAATGACTAAAGAGAAATAGACGAGATGGATAGGATTGTAACCAAGTACAACCAATAAAAACAATATGTTTTACTGTATGCCCAAAGACAAACAGCACATTAGTGTGTGTATACAGCTTATGGGATACCCCATACACACACACACACGCACAAAAGAATATTAACTGCACACTCTCCCATGCAAACACTGCCACCATCCTCTACTGCACACGAACAAAAGTGCACCGTGAGGTCGGCTGATGCAGGGGACGAAAGGGAGGATGGAAAAAAAAAAAATCTCTTTCAGATGGGAGCTGCAATTGGCGATGCATACAACCAAGGGTTAATAATAGCAGTGCCGGTGATGAAATAACGCCGGGCCCGCAGAAATGCGGGCGATCGCAATTGCCGCTCCAATGAAATGTCAGTCCTACGATGCCACGAGGAGCATATACATATGGTTTGATTTCAATATTATGAACTTGACATAGCTAGTCAGGGAAAATGTCCATTCATTAGGAGGATAATCCGACATCCCAGCATATACGCCTTCCCTCCGGTTGGGCCCTACCCGCGCATATTGGAATAGATGGGACTACACTAGTATCGCTGTGTTGCGCAGTGGCCAATTTGCAGCATCCAGGAATGGGCACGGCGACATTTATCAAACAAATTGAAGGAGTCGCCTCGCGTCTGCGGCTGGCGCACGCAGCCCTCGCCCAAGACATTTCCACCCAACCCCGAGCCTGACAGGGAGAGTGAATGCGTGTAGATCCGAAGCGATAACCAATCAATCTGTTTTAGATGAGTCCCAGAGTGCTGTGATTTCTCCTACAAGCAAGGTCAAGGAGAGAGCACCTCTGTACCCCACCCTGACTGGGATTGAGATGTGAACCAGTAAATCCCCTTCACCTCCCACCCCCCCCCCCCCCCATTTTCCCCTCTAAAAGTCAGAGATCTGGGTATGAATCACCTTTCGTATAAAACAAATGAGCCAGTCTTCTCTGGACCAAGTCTTTCCAGTTCTACCGTATAAAAAATTTCCCCAACAAGCTGGCGATGCTATGCATCACTGCCCCCCTAATACAACAGAGAGAATGTACTTACTCTGGAGTTCTGGAGAGTTGGCCAGAATTTGGACAAGCTCAGATAATTTTTTGAGGACCATTTGTCCTCATAGAATGATGTTTCAAGAAAAAAACAATGATCAGTGATACACGTACATGCACAATAGCTCGGTTTAAAAATTAGGCTTAATGTGACATATAGCAAAGTCCAGTGCAAGTCGGTAAACAGCGAACATAGAATATTAGTGGGGATGCCAAATGTTTTTTAGTGGGGGATAGCGCTTCTGGTTGGTTGGAACAAGGTCAATGCTCCCTTCCCCCTCCCCATCTCTGAGGAGGAACCCTCCAGAGTCATGAGTGTTCTTGTGTTTCACGATCTTTGGTCACTAGGTTTGCCAAGCAACTGAGAGTTATAGTGGATTCTGCTGAATGTGATTAAAATATATATATATATATATATATATATATACATATATATGACTCTAGCAATCTTCCAGGAAAGACAAAACAGACAGCATTAAAAGAGAAGTTCTATTCAACTTCAGGTTGACTTCAATACAAAGAGCAAAGTTACACAGAGAAAGGTAGTATCTTCAGTAACGCTGGCCTAACGTAGGTTAGGAAATGTGCACAACCTAACAAAAGTGATACTCCTGTCAATCCCAGAGAAAAAAAGGATGAGGTAACAATGTCATCACCTAGCAACTCTCTTCCTGGTCTCATGAAGATATCAAACAAATTTTAAGCGACAACATCTCAGCAACTGTGGATCCCTTGTATGCAAAAAACAAACATTGCTAAATCATCAGAGGTCAAGAATAATCAAACATAACTTAGGTAATATATCCTCAGAATATAATTTCCTCATTCTAATTCATAAAAAAGGAAACTTAGCCAAGATTTCAGCGCAGACCAAAGGAAATTTTCCGAGGGATAACATCATCACCAAATCAAAGTTGCTTAGGTGATAGTGACCAATAGGTACTATTTCACCAGAACACAAAACTTTGCAAAATACCACAGCATTCTCCTTTTGTGGGATAGTAATGAAACGTATACTGTTCCTCTTGCGTCATTTCACCTGACTCAAATAATGAAGTGAACTTGGATTGGCATTCTACTCATCAATAGGTGTCACAATGGATCACATGGACCCCTGAATGACGTCAACCCAGCACTGCCAACAAGCAATGGGGTATATGGGACTTCAAGGTATGCTAACACACACTGAACCCACTGAAGCGGTCATGTGACCTTGGCATGACAGACGAGAACAAAGTTCAGGAGCACAAAATCGGTGCTAGTCATGACAAAGAGTGTCGTAATACAATCATTTCATCATATCCGGGTGTTTAAGTTCCGAATCTCGACCACAAGAAAGTCATGAAGATGGTATCTGCTGTCATTCTGTCTCACACTGCATTAGTAATGATGATTTACCTATAAATATTGCTATCCATTTTGAAAAATATGGTGGTTGCTGTAAACATTTGCTAGAAATTCCACAAAATAAGTAATTGCTATGGTATGCTACACTTAAGTGACCCAGTCGAAAATATCTGAACATAATGTAGAATGACATGCAGGTTGATATTGTTCAACACATGTGGCCCTGCTTTGCCGGAGAGGGGAACAAAAGACAGCAAACCCCAAATAGCAGTCAGTAATACAATTTCTTATCTCAAGAAACAGCTCATTTAATGATAAAAATGTGGTCCTCATCAATCAATTCCTTCTCTTCCTCACTTTATCAATTTTCATTTCTGCTCCGGCCAGTCTTTCTTGGCGTGCTACGGAACAGGTGTTCAGGTTGAATCGGATTAGAACTGCTGACAGTCAGCGAGATGTAAGAAGTATTGCAGTCTCTCATTTTTCTTTCTTTCTTTCTGTATTTTGACTGAGCTGGATGAAGAAAGAAAGTGAGTAAGAAAAAAAAGAACATTTAACGTATACTTAGACAAGAAAATGAATCGAAATGGCGCATTATTTGGGGTAGTGTACAAGCCCTTTCCTTATTTTCTTTCATTCGCACGCAGGGGTTTGGTCGATCTCTTTGACGTGCTACGAGATGAGAGACGGGTGAGTGACGTGGTTGCTACGAGCAGCACAATGATCGCCGAGCGAGCTACCAGGTGATGCAGCGGAGCAACATTGTTTGAGGAACTCAAAGAACTCCAAAGAGGCAGCCAAGAAAATCAATGGCACACCACTTGGAGGACACCTGTTGCTCCTATGTACAACATCCAGCTATCAATGAGGAGGAAAAAGGGGGATGGGGGGGGGGGGGAGTAAGAGTAAAGACACAGTTGCAATTTTGTGGAAGTCTTCACACACATTCAGATTATTTTTTTTTACCTCCTTTAGAAGATTACTACAGCAAATTCAAAATGAGATTCCATGTTAGTTCTCTCTCTCTCTCTCGATCTCCCACATTCACTCCTTCATCAAAATGTCATCAACTTTGCACGGGATATCTATGCATTCCAATGCGGGGATTATTCCGAGCATCTTCCTCAATCTCTTCACGGAGGTCAGAGGAATATGTGGCACGCTCCTGGGCATCCCCAACATGAATTCATGCTACATTCACATTTAAGTGTGCACCATTCTATCAAGTGCAGAGTACACATACAGACATAGAGTTTGCACATTAACTGTGCCTTCCTACTGTATTCCTCAGCTCATGTGTTCCCAAGGTTTCCGTTTGAATTCAAACTATTTTAAATATCAGAAAATGAGGGGTTAACGTTCCCAACAAGCAGCGTGTGTCTGACCGGCTTTTCATTCACCTCCATTGTTCTTCGAGCCTATTTTGAATGCTGCCCAAAAAGGGTATGAGCCGAGAGATGTCAAAGGCTCTGCAAATGCCCTTCCATTCCCCCACCTCCCCCCCCCCACCTTTTTCCTTCTCACACTGAGTATGGCCCAGACAGGGCACTTTTGATTTCAACACTCCCATTGATATGCAAAGGATCTGTTGTGTTATGCAAATTGGCAGTCTGGTCACCCCTAGCCGTGATTGACAGGCCAGAGTTTAAAAGGGATGCTGGGTAGCCCGGCATGTGTCCAATAAGTGAGCAAACGGGGCTCCTTGCCGTGTGGGAAAGAACGCCGACGCGATCCCACGGCTGGGCGTCTGGGCATTAATGGGGGAGAACTTCTCAAAAGAGGAAATGGACGGAGAATGGAGCCATATAGGAACTGGCAGTAAATTATTTATTACCAAAGTCACAAATCTCTATTTGACCGGAAAAAAAAAAAGGCAAGACATTTGACTCATAAGAAGAAATGTGTTTGCTAGAGTACAGACATTGACGTTTATGTGCAACAAACATCACAGTGAAAGACATTCCATATTTAATGACATTTCACATTATGAATGACCTTTAAACATCCTTCAGTGTGTCATAAGACGAGGAAGAAGAAAGCTTCACAATGGGAACATGATTTAATAATGCATTAATCTCATTTGCAAATACACAAAATGTGAAGGGATGGATGATCTGAGAACTTTAACTTCCATGTCACTTAAAGGACAAGTTCACCTTCATTAACATAAGGATTGAGAGAATGTAGCAATATTTGTAGAACACATCATTGAAAGTTTGAGGAAAATCGGACAATCCGTTCAAAAGTTATGAATTTTTGAAGTTTTTTGTGCAGTCACTGCAGGATGAGAAGACTACTGCAGTGTATGATGTCACATGCGTACAACTATATAAGGAAAATAAAAAGAGAATTTCACAAAATTTCATCTTTTGAAAAAAGTACTAATTCCCTTGACTCGTCATTGACATATGTTATGGGTAATATCATTCCCATTGCCTTTAGAAAGAGGCAAGTCAAGTGCTCTTTTATTATGCGAAAAATAGTGAAAATATGTTGAATTTTCTTTACATTTTCTTTATACTGTTGTACTCATATGACATCATGAGCCATAGTAGTCTCCTCATTAAGCGGTTCCAACATAAAAATTTTAAAAATTCATAACTTTTGCATCGATTGTCCAATTTTCCTCAAACTTTCACTAATGTGTTCTACTAATATTGCTGCATTCTCTCAATCCTTATGTTTATGAAGGTGAACTTGTCCTTTAAGAAATGGAAGACTGATTTGCAGCATTCACCTCAAGTATCAGATTCCCATACAGATATCTCCCATATTCAACAAACCGGAACATGGTGGTGATAAAACATCAATTCTGTTTTGCAAAGCTGACAAAACAATGGCAACAAAAATATTCACGCATCTTTATTGAATCCACTGTTAATGTCCCATTATTTCCTTTCCATTTTTCTTGGAGGGTTAGCATCAAATTCTAGATTTTCCGCTATCCTTCCTTGTACACTCTTACGAAACAGACTTTGGGATTGACATCAGAAAGTTCACACCAAACATTGTGGTAAAGTACTGTAATTCTTGAAAGCTTTTTTTTTTCCCCCAAACAGGCCTCATCGGCTTTTATTGGTCCCCCACAAGAAATATGTTTGCTGTACGATAGTAAAATTGTGATAATTGTGGGTTTAAAAGCAGAAATTCATAAATAAAGATATACTGATTATAATGTAGGTGGGCAGAGAGCATGTCTTCATCTTTGAGAGATGATACAGAGCCACCGAATGAATTTGCTCAACAGTTCCTTCACACGACACATAATCTACCAAGTATGTCGCACAAAGTCTTCTGACGCTCATGCCAAGATGTCATCCGCCAGTTTGTAGCAGTGTTTGTTACGACCCACACGTAAATTTGATGTCAATCATACGAGGATGCATCAAACGAGGCAAATGTTCACGCATCGGGATGGTAAACAGATTGATAATTTCACGGGACTGATTGATGGCGTTTTATCGCATCCCAAACGCAGTTGGCTCTGTATCCCCACATTATTGTCTGTTCAAACAATGACACACTTTGTTCTCTGTGTCACATACAGCAGAAGCCCCCATCCATGCATGCATTTATCACTCAGCTGATCAAACAATAGCTGAACATTGGCCAGAGGTCTTTAATGATGAATGGAAAAGGGGGGGGGGGTTCAGGGGAAAGCAATGGTATCATCACAATAAAGTATCACTACAGGTTCTGTGATGAGCATGTGGTATTTCAAAATCAATTTGAATATCATTTTCAAGTCTAGGTGTAAATTTGATGATGTCAGTGATTGCATAATATCTCAACAGCTAATCTAGGTGAAACTATAGTACAAAACTCAAGTTTTACAATGAAATATCAAATAGGCAGTTTAACAACAATATGGTTTTAACCCTGCAGCCTAATGTTATTATGGAATCTCAACACGTATACAGAGGAAAGACGTGTTTATTATTATTTTTTTATGTCAACAAACACTCTTTAGATATTTTCTCTGCAATCTCATAGGCAAAAGTACATTCCTTTGACACGAGCAGATGATTAGAAAAGAAACAGGTGTCAATAACCTGATAGGTGATAACCATTTGTTAATTCAAATAACCAAACATCTCATCATACTGTTTGCAGGGTTTTGATAAATTACAGTGATTGGTACAAGATCCAAAGAACATGAGACGACCTGTACTGTGTAGATGACCTTATGAACACACAATTCTCAATGAGTCACAGTGCACGCATCAGTGTGAATGAACTTTGCTAAGTTTCTGGAAATGGCCCCTAGATTTATGGTACAGAAAATATTTTCTAAACACTTCAGAATAGTTTTCAAGTGTATATTTGTGTTTTTATAAAAATGTCAAGTACTGAAGAAGATTCAAACGCTGATGTTTTTTTTTTCTCTCTCTTATAAAGGTGGGGAAATCTTGCAAATCACGCACTGTCTGATGAACTACTCCAAATTCCATATTTCAAGCAGATGTATATCCAGTGCTGATAATAGTAATACTTACTACTACTACTTCTACTTCTCCTACTACTACTACTACTACTTCTACTTCTTCTCCTACTACTACTACTACTACTACTACTACTACTAAGTACTACTACTACTACTAAGTACTACTACTACTACTACTAAGTACTACTACTACTACTACTACTACTACTACTACTACTACTACTACTATCATGGTACTTCTATTAGAATTACAAACATAACCACAAATACCGGTACTGCTTATTACTTTTCTAATAACTCTTCATAAATGACTACGGTATTGCTAAGAATAAGGTAAAATGCATAATCAAATGTTCTCTATCAAATGCACATTTGCTTGATATGACATAGGCTTGACAAAACTTGGACTTTTGATCACAAATGGGAGGGTTACTTATTCCATTTTTTTTTCTACTTTTACTATTATCTTTTTTTTGTTACGCTCCATGAATAAACTTGTCTGCTCGATCTGATCTGTATGATTATGTTAAATAGTAGGTGTCATGCTGTGCAAAGTGTAATGACCTTCAGTCTCTGCTTTGATTTAATTAGATTTAATTTGATTTAATTAGAGAGTTTAACAATAGTTTAACAATATCCGACTACGTTCTTGAATTCTTTTGGAATAAAATGGTCTCCATGAATCCAGATTCATGAATAGGTATCTCTGTGCTCGCTACTGTCCGTGAAGAAGCCATCTGAGGTTTAGAGATTTCTGAGACTTGACGAAAGTTTAAATGGCTATATCATCATTTTGCCACGGCACGACAATTACACAAAAAGCTGAATGATGGCTATCATGCAGAAACCTGAAAATTGCTTTGATCGGTACGTCCATTAAATGTACATAAAAGTCCAATTTCAATTCAACTGCATACAATTGTGTGTTTTTATTTAACAGGAAACTTATACTTTCATGACTTTCAAAATCAAGTCTGTGATCGTTGAGGGTCTTCCATAGATGATAAACAATCAATTTCTGAACAACCGACAAATGTTACAAGGAAATTAAACATCCACACAACAGGGCATGACAAAATATTTCTTCCGTGTCAACATGGGCATTTAAGCAAGGGACCCATATTTTTCACAGGCAAGATTTCACCCTTTCACTTGCCAAATGATGAGTTTCGGTTGCCCTGTGCTAAAGGGCCTTCCACTACCAAATTTCTTCATATCAGCCAAAAATGCTGTTGACTGCTTAGAAAACTCTGCCCCGGTCCTAGTTTCACTCAGCTCACAGTAGGTTTACCCTCCAGCTTACACCAAGCTATGCCAATAATCCCCGGTGACAGAGAAAAGAAGAAGAAGAAGAAAAAAATAACAACCCCCGCTCCTGACATATGTATTTGACATTGGCCAAACACACCAGTGTTGCTGCGGAAAGGCCATAAAACATGGATTTTACTAGCACGTAAAATCAACGTACTGGGCCATCTATAAATGTAATGCTCCTCCCCTCCCTCAATGCAATGCTACACAACAGCCAAATGTGATACAGTTGGCACGGCAACTTCCTAAGCATTTCATATGGTGCGGTTGGGGGGGGGGGGGGAATCTTTACCACAATACTTTGAAATGACCGATGCAAATCCAGGGAATACCAAATATGTTCACAACTTCATTCATGAGAAAAAAAAGAAGGTAGAAAAAGGTGGGCATTTTGTGTTCCGGTGTGTGCACTGGCGGCTTCCCATTCTATTTTGAGCCTCGCTCCAGAGTGTTTGGGGGGGGGGGGGGGGGGGGGGGGGGAGAAGAGCGCCATAAACATTGTCACTTTAAGAGCTGGGTTTAAGTGACACATAAGTGCGCTGATTTACTGCTCCGGCGAGCTATGAAAATATCACAGGACAGTAGCAATATTTCATTCTAGGTCAAGAGTCTGCTTTAGGGAGAGATGCTTTTCCCCTCTCTCTCACCTTCTGTCTTCTTTTTCGTCTTCTTCTCAACAAAAAACTTCCAGCCATAGACACTGAAAATTTTCAGCAGTATTGTGTGTGGGTAAGCATATATATTTATATGATATAAATGATATAAATATATATCACAAATATATATATATATATATATATATATATATATATATATATATACACATATATACTAATGAATTACTTTGAGTACTCTATGCGCCATGTATTTAGCAAGTCTAATTTTTCGCAAATACGGATTTCCAGACAATTTTGTGAGTGGTTGAATTTGCCATTATGGAGTACAGTAATGAACTGAGAAATTAATGTGCGCATGCCACATTCATGTCGGGACAAGAATGAATATTTTTGCATGTATTAATTTTCTATTTTTTTGCGAATGGCACATGACTTGCGAAATTTATGAAAATAAAAACCTCACAAAATATTTGGTGTATACACTTGCTTATTCATGATTAGTTCAGATTTTGATACCTTTCTGAAAGTTACTTTCAAACAAACATATACTGATCTGATGACATTCAACTTTAATAACCATTAGGCATAGATATGACCTCAAAGAGAATGTTAACAAGATGTTGTACGTACTGCAATGCATTGCCCTCCAAAACAAGATGTTCACTATGAATGTAAACCCAAATATCAAGCTGCATTTGCAAAGAGAGTCACTATAGATGAAAAAACAAGTACCAACAGGTATGATTATTAAGATGTGTGTAGTCATCTATGAACAGTAAAGTCTGGATAAGGGGACTTTCAATGAACTGGAGGATTTTTTGATGTGATTCCATTATTTTACGACTGTACAAGAACTAAATTTAGTAAAACAGCAGCGTTGATACCAAATTCATCTCCATATACATGATGGCTGCTTGTGTGTTGCGGTAAATGACCTGACGAAGGGCAGGGATTATCAAGTTGTCAACACGGACAGACAATGGGCACAGGCAAAAAATACCATGGGAATTACGGAATCGTTTGAATTGTTGACATATCCTTAAACTTTCATCCCTCCTAGAACAGGAATCCAGATTGGAGTAAGGAGTTATTGCAATCATTTTACAGTTACAAGGTAAACATGTTTCCAGTCTATCGCCACTGCATTGCAATGCATACAGTATTATCACCATCAGTACTACTAGTACTACAGCTTGTTCTGTTCAAGCTATTACTACTACTACTTCTACTGCTGCTGCTACTACTACTACTACTGCTATCACTACTATTCAAATACACAGCATTAATGATTCAAATTCTATGACTATTGCTGCTACTGTAACAATACTACTACCACTGCAACTGATACTACTTAGATTATTTCTGCCACTCTTTAGCAACTACGTTCACCTCGCCATTGCATCTAGTTCAGACACAAATGTCTGATCACCCACAACTACTGCAACTTCTACTGCTGTACCTTTTATTTCCAATTACTTACTACAGTAATGGCTACCACTAGTACCAGCTTGCCTAATTTCAAGAGGGTTTTAGTCCTTAGACACGGTCAGAGAGACAAAACTCCTTGTTTGGGGGGGTTATCAATCTGCGTCAATGTGCTTGTGGGAAATACTACCAGAAAATAGAATTTTGTTGAAATCAAGAATAATTTTTACCATAGAGTTTGTTTGTTTTTTTCTGGTAAGAGGTCACAAGCAGCTTTTTGTAGTCCTGCAGAGCTAAAAAAATTACTCTTTCCATAGAACTTTACCTTAAGCAACTTTGCTAGCGAAGACAGAAAGTCTTCCACAGCTGAGTTTTCGTGGAATGTTTTGTGTCCGTATATCCCCTTTCCTTCCTCACGAAAAAACAAATAGAATAATAAAATAAAGATGGAATGAATTAAAACTCTGTTAATTGCTGTATGCAGTGGAAATGTAATACATCACACATTTAACAGGAAGCGATGGTGGGTTGAGTCTAAATAAGTTAAGTGGTATAAATATCAGAGTAAGCAGAGTAATACAGAAAGGTTGGTAAACACTTGGCACAGAGGTTATCTTGCTTGCTTTATTTTTTCATCTGACATCACACACTGCATCCAGCTCTATCTCTGCTGATTGATTTGAGGTCAAAGTCATTTTCATCACAATACATTGGATGGATAGCAACGATACCGAACACTCTGGCTGCACTTTGCAGCAGCAATAAAATCTCTGAATCATCCTATATACCAGTTTGACTCACAATGGTCCTTGTATTAAAAAAAAAAAAGAGAAGAGAAGGAAAGCTTTCAGTAACTTCATTCATATCTACTTTTGATTACCAAGTCTCTTTCTGCCCTAGAAAGTATGATCTATTCTTTCTGCTTACTACAGGGTAAAAAAAAAAGAAAAACTTCATGAGCTTTTGATCACTTTGTGTTTGCACATCATACAGTTTTATTGATGGAAAATTACTGTACCCCCACAAATTTGATTAACACCAAACTTTCTTCTCCATCAGTCTTCACGGGGAAAAAAATACGTTCACGGTCCCGAGAAGTGGGAAATGCGCCGTCTTCTATCAACAAACAGCTGTCGATTTCTGTCAATTTCCAGCGCACCATAACACCACTCTGTGCAATCACTCACTCAAATGTCGCAAATTTGAAAGCATTCGATCCATAATGATAAGCCACTTGATGTAGTCAAGAACTTTTAACTTCCACGATTCTCACTGTTCTTCTTCTTTTGTTTTGTCCTTTTATATGTTCCCTCAAACTCTCACATTGTCTTTTACTGACATTGCCTCATAAATTTTCTTTTCTATAGTTTTTCTGTAGCAATCACAGTAGCATAAGCGATCAAATTAGACCAAATATCCATCAAAAGGCCCACTCCGTCCCTATCAAAATCAATGCAAAAGCAATGAGGCCGCCAACCACACGCCGCGTAGTTGCTCACCCCGGGCGAGTCAACGACTCGACGCGCGGATGTTTTATTTTCGTATCGGGCACCACGTGGACGCCATGTGGCCAATTGTAACGCCTTGCTCCACATATTCCGCCTAACCATGCTAATCAAATTGGCTGCGTCAAGAAGTTGGGAATAGGTTGGGGGGGGGGGGGTGTGAGGACGTAGGGTGCCCCTTGCTGCGTAATGCTATTATACTACCCTGTAATGTTTGTAATGACAAGCACCTCTTGATCGACGGGCCCGGCCACACACATGTGGGCGGGGCAGGGAAGGCGGACAATCAGACCTAATTTTCTCCATTACCTCTGGTGAGAAAACAAGTTCCTAACTGACGATGTAAATTTTTACATCGACAGTGTGGAGTTCAAATCTCATTTCACCTGAATGGAAAAAAGAAGGCAAAAGAGAAGAAGACTGCCTTCCTATCTGTGTTCATTGATGTACACATGAGCCATTAGCTAGAATAAAATTGTGCAAGTCCACCCACAATAAAACTAGAGTAGAACACACATTCCTGAAGCAATACAAGCTGAAGTATATGTCTCTATTAACTGGGGTTAATTGATACAAATCTATGGTTCTTTGAAAACCTCAATCTACTCCTCCTGATCTTTGAGTTGCATGCTCATAAACAGAGAATAATTCTGAATGCAAATGAGAAACAATTCTGAAAAAAAAGTGTACTTTCTGCTCCCACTTCTCCCTTTCAAAGCGGTGATTTCACAAGTAAGTTAAGAAAGCCTGCCACCAAAACTCCCATCATCCCATGATGTGAAATTACTCCTACAAGGTTGATAGATGTCAAATGTCCAGCTGTAGAGGATATACGGATATTTCCCATGTGAAGATGATACAACCTCTTATATGATAAAGAAGTTTTGACTTCAAAAATCTGAAGAGATTTAATTAAGAGAAAGTAAACTCCATTCAATTGAGATGAGACAATGACTGCTGGACCAAGATTCGATGTAATCCTTTCCTCGCTGGGTCTGATTTCCGCTCTGCCGCAGATTGACGTCTGGCATGCAACTGTCACTCAAAGGACTCTTCCCCCATCCCCCACCCCTCTCTTCCAGGGCCATATTCCACGCTTCACTGGGCACGAATACAAACCGTCTTTTCAGGACCTCAAATCACGTGACAGATGCAGAGAGCTATATAGAGCCTACGATGACAGCCAGTCGCTGGAAGGAGAGAGGGAGAGAGAATCCTCCTGTCACCTCCAAACTCTCATCCCCTCCAGCTTTGGCATCATCCTCATCTTTGCCCCGCCCAAACCCCCATCACCATCCCCCTTCCCCCCAAGCTCTGTCTAGAAATCATCTTTCATGCATCAACGAATGTAAATACTCTCCTGGTTGCAACAGATGCACAGAGTGTACATGGAGGGAAAAAAAAAACGAAAGAAGAGAGACAGAGAAAGAGACAGAGAGAGAAAGAAAGAGAGGGAGAGAGAGGGAGGGAGCATTGGCCTGATGGTCCTCTTTTTCCTTTTCTACCATATCTTCAAGTCAAAAAGTCTTGTGGGTAATGTTCTTGTTTATCCTGGCCAACCACTTCACACTTATGAAATCACTTTTATTGGATTTCTCCCCCATCTTCATGAAGTCTTGATGATGTTCCAGTTTGATGATAGAACTGGAATCTATAAATGTTTACAAGTATGAGTAAAACTGACTTTTCACTAAAAATCCCTCAGTAAAGAGCATACTTATCATCAAACATTCCTTTCTGCAGGTAAATTGACGATCCCCAAAAGCTCTTTTTCTATCCACACATCTTTACACTGATTGACAGGATTGCTACAAATATTACGATCCTGTGATCAACATTGTTTGACCTTACACGTTGCAGATGAATCTTTATGCAGAAAAAAACACACACCAAATTTTATGGCAAATTTTTCTCACCGATCACTTTTTGTTTAAATGCAAAAACATAAAAACATTCCTACCTAGCCTCATTAAAGTCTGTGTTTCCCTTCACACACAACTTTCCCCTTATATTCCCTCAAAACATGTCTGTGTTGCTATGACAATTTATTCCCACCCCTTTCCTTCCACTGAATACCCCAACCCCCCCCCCCCCCCCCCCTCCTCTCTATCCCTACCCCTTTCTCCTCCTTCCCTTCATAAAGTAAATCACCCCCGGGCTAGACCAATAAGATCCTACGCCCCATCACCCCATCTTTTCTCCCAGCGTCTCCTTCACACAGGCCCCGGGGCCAGCTTCCCTCCCTTCCTCCTCTTCCTCCTCCCTCTCTTCCTATCCACAGTCTGCGGGTAAAAGCACTTTTGGCCGCTCCACAACCCCAGCTCACAAATGTCCACCCCCACCGCAGTGGCGACTCCCCCTGTTCGTGGAAGCGGCAAAGGACTTATGTTGTCTGCACATAATTCGAGTTTGCATAAAGAGAGCAAACATGAACAGGGGCATTGCCCTTCAAGAGCAGTCCCAACCGAGCAAAGGGAACACAATAAGAATGCGTTTGAACCACCTCTACGGACACTGCTCCTATTTTGCAGCATCCCACAGCTAGAAATGCTGCAACCTCAAATAAAACAGGGAGATGTCCCTCATTTTTCCCGCGCAACCTTCTCCTCTCAGCTTTGGTTTTCCACGACGGGTGTATCAGCGCGCCTTCATCTAATCACACTGGAAAGGACTGGTGATATCGGAGTATGTTCAGCAGCATGCATATGACATATTGTTTGGTAATCCATTAGAAGAAGGGAAATATTGAAAGATCAAGCATGAATAAGAATGAGCTCGCTGAAAGCAAAGAACTGTCCATTGCATTCTCTCAGGTCTTAATCATCTCAAACTGATGCATGACCCATCTTTGCATGCCTCCTTTCTCTTTTGCATATCCAGGGTCTCATTTACTCTACTCCTGTACCTCAGTTTTTCTCTCATGACAAAAGGCATGCAAGCCTTCAAAGAAACATTATACAATGTAATACAAACCTTTCCCAATTTCTAACAGATTCTAAGAATAAAATTTATTCTAAGATAAAATTTGGTTACAGATTATCTTATAGGATAATCCTTTGGTCTATCATCAGAGTCCGCATTAGGAAATCAAAGCACTGGATAAATTTGGTTTTGTATTCTATAAATTCTCACGACATCTTCCATTCATCTTAAGATATAAAAGGCCTATTGATCAGCTATGAAATATTTCAATAACTAGCACTAACTGCTGCCCCATGGTCTCAGTTAAGATCTTGCTACAAAGGTCTTAAAATGCCACAAATGGGTATATTTCTAAAATTCTCCTCAAATGACTTGCTGAAGGGAGGTGATGCCTTTAAAACATCCATAAATGTGTATCAGTCCTCAAAAAAAAAAAGGTTCAGAAAACAGCCCTCTATGTAACAATAAATCTTTGCAATATTAAATTCCCAGTGACTTTCACAAATTTAACCTGGTATAGGGAGTGGGGCTACAGGCCAGGGAAAAGTGCAGTCATGATCCATGACCTGCATCTCTTCTGTATGAAGACTGCTAATGTTGACATCAGATTCTAACCCAGTCTCATTCATCTTCTATCTGGGAAGGCAATATATAGAAGAGAATAGGAGGCCAAGTACATCCAACTGGCTTTCTTGCTCAGAAGAAAATCGTGGCAAGTTCGTGCAAATCATACATGGCAAACACGCGATGCACCCCGGGTCGTGCTTACAGACGCTTACCTGTGCTTACCGTACAGGTTTAGCCCTGCAAATCGCCTGCACTGTGCGGCGAACCCACTAACAACGCACCTTTAAGCCCGAGCTCAGAAAGATCCCGTGGATCTCGCAGGGAACACCGATCCCGGGGGTTGAGTGTACTTTGGCTTGGCTCGGCTTGCTGTATGTTGGCGCACACACACCGCCCCGGGGCTTCATGAGCCTTAACCCCAGCTTCATTTAGTTCATAAGATCAACGCCTGTCTTAGCGGCTCTCCTGTCCGAAGGTATTCCTATCTACTGAAGATGTGGGTCGCTCCATCTCCAACACACCAGCCACCGCTTCCCACTTTTTGTTTTCAGGCCTTGTTGTCGCCCACGTCCCCTTTTTTCCCCTTTCTATGTTGTGCTGCACCTTATAATACTGACAATGGTATTCCACTTCACTCTCTCTGTCTCTCAAAATGGAAGCATCCCTACAGATGAACACTGGTGTATGTCATCTCTTTTGGACCTGCATTAAAGAACGGGTGACAATGTAAACACCACAATCACTGAATGGCAAGGTGCATGTAAAGATCACATTTGATTTACATTTCTTCTGCAATTAATTTCTTTACAGTTATGTCTCATGCAGTATTACCCTTTATGTGCATGTTCTGTACCTCTACTCCCTACTGTGGTATGTGTAGCCAAACCAAAGCTGAACTGCATCAGCCTAACTGGTCTTCTTTCACTCCACAACCAATGCACTTTTCTTTTCTTCCATCTTTTCTTTTTCTTCTTTCACCAGCCATCTATCTATTTCAGGGGGGAGTCAAAAAGCAAGAAGAAAAGTTCTAGTGTCTGGCATCCATCCATGCCATATCATCTGATTCGCTTGGCAAATACCGCTCAAATGCTGCGCCGGACACGTTTCTCACAAAGGGCTCACGTGTACACTGGCTGATTCGGAGTCAATATGACACTGCCTGCTTGGATGTCACAACTAATATGTCCGTCCGCTGTCGCAAGATGGCTCGCTTCTCTATCCCTTGGACAGTACCAGACAGCGCAGGACAGTACGGCTAACAAGATGCCCACACCACTGACCTTCCTCTTGCTTTCCTCTCCTTGCTTTTTCTTTCCCCCCATGTGGGCCGTGCTGCACTAGCGTTACATACACAACGGTCAGGCTCATCGACTGGTAGAGAAAAGATACACTCATTGCCCCGCAAGCCGATAAACTAACCTTGGATTCGATGGCAGGCTCATTGCTCAATTGAGTCATCAGTAGTCTAGTACCTAGACTCTCTCTGATGACTAGATCCCACATCTACAATACTGCAACCACATAATGGTACACAAGCATTTGCCTGCTCACTGTACAAGCCTGTTAACAGTCCCTTTGATTTAATCAATTATTGTGGTTGATTTGCAATGAAACCTTTATTTACACTTTGTAAAGAAGGTTATGTGAACAGGAACTTGTAATGATGATCTGAAGTAAAATTTGTCTTCCCAGTCATAACAGTTTCAGGCAAATAATACAAAACTGGAGATTATACTTCGGATGAAGACTACATAATTGCATCTGCCTGATATTAGAATATGTTCAAATCTGCCATTTGCATCCAAGTGAAATGGATGCTGCAGTTTGGAGCTGTATATAAACCGATGTGCATGCCGACTATGAATTCTGTCCTTTGATTCTCACAGTTTGACCTTATACCTATAGGATAGAACACAAACAGATGAGATAGTAAAATAATTAATGCAGTGGGCATTCCTCAGACAAAATGATGGGCATGGCAGATAAACAGGCCACGAGACATCAATGTAAAGAATAATTGATAAGAATACATGGCATACTTTACCATACTTAATGTCATTCTCGTATCGCCAAGTACACTTTAAGACAGTATTCCTGTCTGGCATGACTATATACATCCACCAATCCTCTCCCTATATGCTTCATATCAGATGGAACACATGCACACACACAAACATACAACTTATACTCCTATCATCATCCACACACACACAAAAAGACTTAAACCTGTAAACATACAAAGATATTTTGAGCCAAATGAGTGGAACTTGCTCATTTCCTTCTAGGAGTCCACATTCCATATGAAAAGATGACATTTCAGGAATATACAACAGCCTAGGATTACTGGTAGAGTAAACGAAAATCTTGACACAAAAATGAAAAACTCCCCTTGCTACAAAAGAGTCCATTTTCACAGTAAATTCAAATCTATGGTAGATTGTCCTTACATGAGAAAGCATCTATCCTAATGACATGTAGGTCTAACTGTAATGTGTGTGTGTGTGTGTGTGTGTGTGTGTGTGTGTGTGTGTGTGTGTTTGATGTTGTAATTTGGTATGAAGAATTTGATATGTCACTCTTTCTTCACACAAATTAATATCATGTAATGTAATTTAAACAGCATATGTCAAGTCAACATAAAACCCATGAACACAAAGATAACATTCGGTGATAACCCATCTCACTGCACGATTATTGCAGAGACTGGGCGGTCACGTATTAGCGTGTTAGAAAAAACTGTGATAGATGCCCCCCATGACCCAAGCAGCTACTGCAGTGAATTAGCCTTCACTGGCTGGCTACTGTTTGCGTAACGGTGCTAAGTGGCATCTTAAAGGCCTCCTCATCTTTACTAATCTGGCTGATAAACTCCTCTGCAGTGAACGCCCAGGCCAGACAGCAGACAAACTTGTCTACGGTCGATGACGATGATGATATCTAGCCCCTCCTTTTCTGGTTCGGTCACTCTCTCCCTCTGTCTGTTTGTCTGTCTATCTGTCTCTCACATATTTTTTCTTTCTTCATCGCTATCTATCTTCACCTCCCCCCCCCAACTTCCCCTCTCATTGTCAATAAGGTTAAGGGTGATACCAGTCCAAGTTTAACTGGTAATTAATGTCAAGTGAGGGTTCATTAATATCCTTCCTGCCAGTCACAATTGCATTCCAGCGGAAGATTCTCTCCTCTCTCTCCCACTCTTTCCCCCTCCATCTCTTTCACGCATGGTAAGGGGGGTATTCATCGGTGGTGCAAAGTTGCCACGGCTTTCATCCTTCCTTCATCACCTCCTCGTGCTCCTCGGTGCTTGCTCTCAACCTCCGGTATTAGCCAACTGGCAACCCATCCATGGTATGGCGTGTCAGCGCCATTATTAGACACTGGTCCTGGGGGAGTTAAACAGACCCCCAATAGGGACAGGAAAAAAAGATATATGTATATATATAGGCCTACCTATATGATATATGTGTAACTATATCAAGGGCTGGTGGAAAGGGCTGATTGCCTGGTGAAATCATCCTCTTTATGATTTGAGGACCTCCTTAGCTCATTGATTCCTCCACTGCAATATTAGATTATTTTTATTTCGGTTGGCCAGTCACAGCTCTATCAAGACAGAGCGCCCATGATCAATGCTGTGGAGGGGATGAATTTATGCTGGTGCATCATTTTAGATGACTCTTACTCTATGGCCATCTTTATACGATTATCTTACTGACATGACAGCAGCATTACATGAGTAGTGTATTTTTCTACAAATTAAGTATAACACTATACCCTGGCCTTAAGTAAACTAATGTAAAACCAGAAATATTAAACGTGTAAAATTTTCGCAAACTGCCGCTGGCATTTTATGCACTTTGCAGACAAGAACTTCCGTGTGCATTTTGATTTCTCGAATCTTGGCTCCTTGTGAGATTTGCGAAAATTTTGAGCACATGAATATTTCTTGTTTTATAGTAACCAAGGATTTACCTACAAGTGACTGTCGTGTGGTACTCTATAGCTTTTTCATGACATGACTTTGAGCAATATCAGATGATTTATCAACATCCGATTGACTTTCTATATGTGTCCAACTCGGCTCAAACTGTGGGTGATTGAGTGTTTTAATTCACCGATGTTACTCAGCACAGTTGATCTTTGAAGTATAACACAACAACTATCCCTTAATGGCTACAAGCACTCCAATTTCTAATGTCACCATTATTCATTTATCTAATATGAAGGTCATCTTAACCCGCTATGATAATTAGACGGAGCAAGGGTATTCAGCTTTTTGTAACAGCATCATTATGCGCAAGCAATTGGCGGAACCGAGCACTACAAATGCATACTACTACAGGTGATGTGAATGTGTTGCTTTGATTTTACATACCACACAAAGAAACACAACATCTGTGCACCAGATAGTTCTCATCTGCCTATGGTATAGTACATGTACAGCATTTCCTATGTTAATTCTCATTCATAAGTCTTTTACCAAGGCTATTTTCACCCATGTTAGTTGGACCTAGGAGGTTCGAGAGATGATTATTCAATCAGCTGTCAGTTTTCTATGGATGGACAAAAGAATTCCACAGGTGCATTTGTGCCTTTGATGTTCGATGCTTGAAGCCGCCATCTTTCAGAGCAATCTGAAGATTCATTTTTAACGCTAACATAATATCGGTATATGCTGCTCGTTTATATATCAAATGCAATGAAATTTCACCTAATGATAAAGGATATAAAACAAAAGTCAATTCCGTTCGAAAATAGGTGCAAAAGTGTAAATCTGAGCTGTATTTTGTGAAAGTGTTTGAAATTTTACCTTCATGGAAAGCCGGTTTTATCACTTTTCTCCCTATTTCCGCCAAATGAAACTAATATGGTATCATCTTCAAGTAAATTAATATGTCAGATTAGCGTACAGACACGTACAGTCAAGTAATTTTGATATCTATTTCAGCAATATTTGAGCAATTTCTATTCGCGCACCCCTGTGCCTTTACCATTGTCTACCACCCATCGTTTGTAAGTTGGGATAGCAAAAAGTAATTACCATCACAAAGACATATCTTCCTTGGAAAGTGGTTGGTGGTTATGCAACGAGACACGAGTCAATTGTCTTCGCATCTGAGACCCCGTTTACAGTGCGGGGTTGGGCCGAGCCACGGCCGAGCCGCGGCCGAGCCCAGCCTCAATTGCGAGGCCGGGCCCCGCAATTTTGCCCGTTTACACTGCCAGGCTCGGCCGCGCTTTTGATTCAAACCTTTCAATATTTTGTCGTAGTGGCGCTCTGCTTGTAAACAAACGCAATTTGGTATCGTCTGGTTTTCAGACCCTTTTCCAAATGAATTCCGTGGCGACGAAGTCGCCGTTCGGGCAAAGGCCTTTGCCGAAGGAAAAAATCCTTTGCAGGACAAAACCATCTTAAACTATACTCGTTTTCGACGTTGAGGGGGTTAATATCCTGAACAGTGAAATAGTACAGGCAGAGGGTTTGGAAACCAGACTAAAATTGGCCGCGCATTTAGCCCAGTTTGCGTTTACACTGAGAAAAGGCCGGGCTCGGCCGCGGCCAAGACCACCTCCAGAGCGTGGCCAAATGCGAGGCCAATTTTGGCCTCGCATTTGGCCTTTTGACTGAAATGAAGGTTGACTCGGCCGCGGCTCGGCCGCGGCCGAGCCTCGCACTGTAAACGGGGTCTGAGCGGCAGATCCAGTTTGACACATACTTCAAATATTTTTGAGTGGCGGCTTCAAGCATGGGATCAAAGCGAATAAGACTGTTGTGACTCCATTTCTCGAACCTCCTTGGTTGGACTTAGCTGTGAGAACTGAAGCATTTTAGTCAGGGCGGCCTGGTACATTGTTCATGGCATTAGAATCCATGACATTTGTGAATGTTTAGTGATATATTGTGCTGGTAAACCTGCTGGATTTTGGACTTCAAATTCTGCATGTTGACAGAAGACCACCTGACTAAATGTTATTCAACCATTCAACATCATATTAGAGGATTAGGGAAAGAATATGTTACTTTCTCAAGATTTTTTGTTTTGTTTTTCTCTTCTCCTTTTCCTTCTGTTGCAATAGTAGAAATCCAACTGTCCTTTTTTTTTTTAAGGCATACCCATACATATTAACTCTTTATGTGCCATGGTAGAAACCCCCTGTGTGCCACATTATTCTGAGACATGAAGGTAGTCATGCTTTGAGAAAGAATTCTGTTTTTCCAATTTGTGTAACTTCTACAAATTTCTGTTAAGATGGGCATAATAGTAGGCAAAGTTAAAGAGGAATGCCACGTTTTGTTTCGATATAAATTGTATGACGACCCTATTTTCCATTTTTCTTTTGAATGACCAAATGCTACATTACTGTAAAGGCATGACTTCTGCAGATAAAACTGTGACAGAAACTTACAATGTACGAGCAAATCTAGTTGGGAACATCGCTTGATAGTCGATCACAACATAGAATGCAAGCCGTATATGAGAGGAACAATAGCACGAGAAACGCTTTCATTGTGCCGCGGGATTAGCAGTAGTTAGTGGTTTATCGATCGGTCTTGGCGGCTTTGTTTGTTGAGCAGAATATGCGAAGTTGGCACGCCGTCGACTGAGTCGGACGTGCGAACGTGGCACATAAGGAGTTAATAGGAGCCTGCACTTGTGGGATTTTTGAGAATAGTTACAAAAAAATACTAACTTTATCTTCACATCTACATTGGATGTATGTATTACTAGCCTTTTATTGTATACTATTAATGACTCTGGACAGCAAATGTCTTTGACTTCAGATTAAAACTCCTTTCTGAAATATGAATTACGGTACTGGACAGGAAATGTTGTGATACCTTATGTGACATCACAAGCCAAAATCTGCATGAGCAAAAAAGGGATTCAGGGCTCCAACGTGTCGGTACAGATGCACACTACAGATGTTGTTAGCTGTTGTGGGGGGGGGGGGGGGGGGGAGAAGAGGAGAGGGAACAGGGGAGATGGACGAGGAGAACTGTATCTGTCATGGGGTTGTACATACACACCAGCAGGACAGTATGTGGGCACACACAATAACATTATGATGCTACTATGACATGTTATGTTACACATCGCCGCAGCGGAAGGCATTTGGGATACAGAGCGGGCTTTGGTTTCTGCGACAACGCCTACATTTCCATCCGTCATGCTTCACGTGATACTGCCACTGCGACGATTAAGTAACTACGTCCATTAGCTCAATTGAACATGTCAGTAGCATTAAACATAACCATATCGTACCAATAAAAAGCGAGACTGGAATCCGTTTTACCCTCACTCCGGGCTAGATTCCGTATCGGATTGAGAGCACAGGCAGACTTGCTGGCTACATCTCCAATAATCATGTATCCTCCTTCGCAGGGAGAACTTGAAGAGGCTAATTCATTGTGATGTGCCTTCACATTTTATGACATCATTCTTTTTCCCTCCCCTTTTTGGAAGCACAGCTTCGCCTTCAAATGTAGATAAGCAAATATGAATCTCTCTGGATATTAGCAAAAAAAAAAAAAAGAGACAGAGAGATAGACAGAAAAAGGTTCAAAAATTCATCTCCAATTTTGTACTCAAGCCCTGCCAAGCTCAGGGAGACTGCATTACACAATTGGATTGCTCTGCTTTAAACAGAGAGCATGATTGAAAAGAAATATGCTAGAACTAAGCAAGATGTAATTTGAGGTTTGCAAAAGGGAGATTTTTTCTTATTATTACTTAAAGGGGGAGGCCTGAGGTGATATGGAAGAAGGGCCATGGGAGACGGACCATGTATTTAGTAAGACATGTAGGCGGGACAGGGCTTAGCTGAGGTTTAGCCAGGCCATCAATCCTAATTTATGTTATTACTAAATACCTTAGTATGTAAATGAATAACTACATGTATTGAAATAAGAAATTGGAAGTTTCAATAAATGTATGCAAAATGACCTGAGACAAGGCTAATATTGAGTTTAGGGGATTAAGGCAATATCTTTTTATGTAAATGTGTACTCATCATATCCTTCTTTGCATACGAAGTGTATACTGTATCCAAAACACAGTCAGAAGGAAAGTGTAGACACATACACATATATGTACCAACTGAGTGATTACAAAAATATACAGTATGTAATCAATGGGATAAAGTAAATGCAGGATGGCCAGATCTTACACAATCCAGGATGTGAAGTGGACCAGACCGAAAATCTGTCTCTATACGAAAGCTTGGCAGACAATTTTCAACAATACATACACCAATATTCATTCGTATTGGTACAAGAACATCCATTAAATAGTGCAAACGTTTTGCTTTGTATTAGATAAATGAAATTGATAAACACTATCAATGACAGGAGTTTAACGCTGGGAAAAAATAAAAAGCTGGACTTTTAATTGGTTTTCTAATTGGGTCCGGTAGGGCACGCTATGAGAGGCAAGCTGTTCCGCTCGTTCGCAGGTCGGACGTGGCAGAGGGGAACTGGCCTGATGCACCGGCAGGAGGAGTAGGAGGAGGAGGAGGAGGAAGAGAAGGCAGAGGTGGATTGGTTCAATTTGGCAGAGGCCCATTCAGACCCAGCCAGGCTTGCTAAGAGGTTGTGATTGAATACACGCATGACAAGCTGCAAGGGAAACTCTGCATAGATGCCAATATCTTCTCTCCCCCCCCCCCCCAAAAAAAAAAGAAAAAAAAAAAGATGTTGCCAAAATTGCGAATATACATGTAGATGAGTTTTGTAGGCAAACGTAGATGACGTTGAGGAAATCAGTGAAGAGATAGCATACCAATTGGTTCAGCCAATGACGACCAGTTCTATTTACATCGTCACACAGCTTGTCCTCTTCAATCCATATGCAACTCGGCCATGGTACACTCAAAAATATTTTGCTACTCTTATGATAACCCGCTGTCAATCTAATTTAGTAAGACAGCCTTATAACAGCTATTACGGAAAATGAGATATCCTTTCTACTTGGGTAGCACATAAGAAAACTAGTATACATTTATCACACCTCTAATATCACAATCAGCATCTTATGTTTTTCCAAAAACATGCAGTCGGAGATCACACGACAATACTTTGAAAGCATCGCTATCTTTAAGTTGAGAACAAATACAGCACTAATTTCATGCATACTGCTTTGCGTTGATGCCATTACAGCCCTAGGATAAGATTGTTCTCCCCATTTCCATTTTCCTTGATGTGCCGTGCACACTTTGATTCACATTCTAGTTTGCAAATTCTCTTGACAAACAAACAAAAAGTGCACCTACACACAGCGCATACACAATACACCAATTGGGGATGGGGAGAATGTTAATTTGCACATGGTTTACCACTACAAACTCACAGTTTTCAGTTTCACTTTTTCTCTGTTCCTAAAAGGCAATTTTCATTCATATTTGTTTTTTCAAATTAAAAAGGAAAAAGTATTACCCCCAAGCTCAAAACTAGAAGTGCCCCACCTTTTCCTTGCTACCACTCTCATTTGTTTAATGAAGCGCACTAGGCAAAGCTCGCCAACAAAGGACGCGTAACGTGTCTCTCCATACACCCCAATCCATTACTAGCCTTCATAATAGGGACACCCTACAAATTAGGGACTGAACTTAAGATCGGTAGCCCCTGAAATACATGTCACAGGTCCGTCTGGCCGGCAGGCGCTATTCTAGAGGAACCCAGTCCCCATCCATGGCACAACACATCGCTGCATCTTACCTGGCTTGGGCAAATATCATACAAGTGTAATAATCTTTCCTCAAGTTGGAAGCCTTTATTTGTATAGCATCACGGAGAAAGGGAATGGGGCAATTTGCTCTGTTTTTTTTTTCTCCAAGATTAATCAAACTAACACCATGATTTTATGGTCTATCTCGATGATATCATCTTGACTGGGACAATGTGGAAGATGTCTTAAGAAATTAACAAAATTACAGGAACAATCACACACAAAAAAAAATATCAAATTATGATATGACAAACACAATTTAAGGAACATTCACACAAAATATTGAAATGTGATAAAACAAAACTGGTTTGCCGAGTCATCAAATGACTGTAATACGATAATAGTAGTGGCAATTAATATTTCACAAGCTACAAAGTACATCTAGAATGAGGCTGAAAATTTTTGTTAAAATCCTTACATCCATATTGTGATATTATGCTCTTTAGCAACGTACCACAAGTGGATAAAAGTTAGGAGGCATATACGTACAGTAACAGAGGGCTTGCAAAGGGTTTTGCTGAAAATAAGTGGGTCCAACACTCTTGCCAGAACTCCAGCAAATTTCAAATTCAGGCAGAAAACCAGGTTATCGGCATTATTCCCCAACGCCATAAAAGTAGACAAGCTGGTTTTGCAACAACAACAGCAACAACAAATACAAATAATGATAATCTAGCTGGACACATTAATGCCAGATTCAGGACATAGAGTGAGGGTGTTCTAATTCTAAAATCACAATTACCATGGTGATGAGGTAGGTGATTAATTCCATCAACTCAATGCCCTTGCCGTCGTCACAGGCTGCAGCATCGACTGGTTAGAAGGCCAAGAGTGTCACAATACGGTATCCCAGAATTTGCCCATTATTTCACCCCGTCCCCACCCCTCCCTTTCTCCTTTTCCATTAATTGGATTCCATCCACATGAATAATTGACTTTACGGTTGAACCATGTCCCTTTTCAGGAACAGAAAAGGCTGGATGTCGTATGCAGGAGGATTGATACATTGAGGCACACTCTTCCATCAAAGTCATATCGTAAATGCAAAAGAAAAAAAAAATACATACAAAAACTTGGACAGATACAATCATCATCCTTTGCAAAACTACACTCAGGCGCAAAGTCATAACATATATACATTCATGCAAAAACATTAATCATCACCTCACTGCAATCAAATAATAATACTTGCTTTTGAGGGGGGAAAAAATTATTATGTTCTATCATTGCTGATTTTTAGTTCCTTTTCTCTCATTGAGGGAACAAATCTAATCCAAACCATGGTACTTGCTATCATACCTGCTGTTACAGAGAGAAGAACAAAAATATTTGTATCATATTCTATCATTTTTCATACAGAATGATGCTACATACACAAACAGATTTCTAACAAGTCTTTATCCTGATTTGGCAGTTCTGTCAACTCAGACACAAGACAACCCAGTTGTCAAAACAAAACAATTCACGCATGAGAAAAAGCCTCCCAAAACTTGCATTTCACAAAAGCCATCATGCTTGTTTCATACTTTCCAACATGAAGTGGAGCAAAGGGAAATTTGGGTCGTTTTAATTCAAAGTGACATTGTTTTTTTCTCAAATTCGAGAAATTCTGCATCTAAAGATGTGACTGTTCACTGGTCATGCTAGACTTCATCCTCTTTCCCCACCATGGCAGCACGCGGCCTACAGAGGGAGGCAGCCAAGCAGTACGACATTCCCTCCTCACCGAACCAGCCGACCCTCTGACTTAAAGCACAGATACTAAAAAAAAAAAAAGCAGAAAAAAAAACCAACTCCAAGATGTGCTCCCAGCTCTGCCACATAAATATTTTACAGCACATTATCACGCCTGATCGTACTCGGTTTGTTTAGCTGCTGCCTGGCTCGGGCTTAAATTATCAATTACACACTGGGTTTTTAATGTGTGCTTCAAAATTATGCTCACGTAAATAATCGTCACGATCTGCCCATTAAGAACCTCAACGTTTTTTTTTTTCCTCTTTTCTTCTTCTTCTCTCCCCTCCCCTCTATCTCTTTACTCTTTCTGCCACACACCCTAAATGGAATTCTGTGTGTGCAGACCATATTTCATTTCTAGTTAAGACCACCAATCCCGGACAGACCTGACGGACCTTGAAGACGCCTACGATGATAGCGGAGTCATCTTGTCTACAAAATTTAAATGCCCTAATGATGCTGTGAAAGAAAAGGGGAAATTATGCATGCAACACACCATTCTGAAGGAAACATCACCACTAGCAGTAGAGTTCTGCATCGAAAGAGATTTGGTCACGTGGCATATATTTGATATGTTATCATGGTCAGTTTGGTAAAAGAATAAAAAATAAAGAAAAGAGGAAAAAAGAGTCCATGTTCAAATAACACAGATGCAAACAAACTGTAATCTAAGCTAAATCCCAAAGGTCACTGTGATAATACTGTTACAGGAAAATGTATCCTTCAAAATACATTAAGACAGATGATTGACAACAACAAAAAAGTCAATCATGGAAAGCGATTCATGTTGCATTTAAACTTCTACCACTTCACACTAGAATGTCTCAAGGTAAGCACGGGAACTTTGAATGAATCTACAGTGGAGATGATCATGCATACGAGGATAAATCTCGTTTTCAACTACAACTCTGTCAAGAAGGACAGCATTGCTAACAATAGTGAAGCCAGCGTGGAAGATTTCCGATTCGACTGGTATCTATTAAACCAAGCGAGGGAGCCCCATCTGCCTTCCTCCTAGACCAGTGCGTGTTGGGGTAGACAGGAGGTGGGACTAAAGACTTGAACCCCGCCGCATCGAAAATCCTGCGGCAACAGTTATGGGTTGGCAGTCTAACCCACACAGGGGCTTTCACACTTACGAAGAACCTGTTATTACGTATGATCTAAAAGTGCAAGTGTTCACACACCATGTCTCATACCAGATTACTCTATGCAAAGGGCAGTGCAAGCAACGGTTAAGTCACATGCCCCATAACTTATCGATCAAATGTTTAACTCTCATACAAGAGTATATTCTTTTTACACACTATGGACTACGGCAAAATTAAATAAAATGTTAAGCTATGTTCCACAAATACGATCGTGCTTTAGCATTCAAACCATGCAGATTCAAACACACAAAAAGTTTCACGGAAAGACTTGTCCAGAAACGCTTCCAGACCAAGACTGGCCAAAAGTGATTTGAGAAATGCGTTCGAGAGGAATGCGATCCACGTTTCTACTAAGACTTAAAAACTTAACACTCAATTGGTATGTTGCTTTAAGTACATGCAAACAAAGGGTTCTTTGTAAGTGTGAACGCTCTCACTGTCCATCTCTTGGCCAATTAACGAGCAAAGACGTGCCCCGAAGGTGTGCATCCCGAAGCCCACGCACTGTTTTCCCCAATACGGGTTTTGGATCTAACCATCCCACCCAACAGGGCCTTCACAAAACTTAAAGCGAAAGATGACACCAGGTTCAGGTTGGAAGGAAGACTAAACCAAACAAACACAAAGAGCAGAAGTATAATGGGAAACTTTTGGAATTCTTCAGTTGTTCTTTTTCACCTCCCCTTTCCCCAAAAGAAAGAAATTAATATTGGTCATATAAGCACATTTGCAAATCAAACCAGGCAACGATGTCACAAGGCCATAACTTCCCTTCAGGTTAGCAATGAATATATCAGAAATTAAATGTTTTTGGTCAACAATTAAACAACTCCTCAGGAACCAGATGGGGGTCATGACCTAGGATTCCCAACGAAGCGAGCACTGCACGAAAGAAAGAATGCCACGACATTCCGGTCTTGAAATGTTGCATAACTACCATACAGATCCTATTGACTTCTATACTCATATAACATGCCCCCATCCTTTCTCCTACCGTCGATCTTTTTGTCGAGGTCGACTATCTGACCCCCTTCTCTTTCCTCTTTCCACCTCATGCAGAACCATCCTTTCCATTCTGGGCTGAATTATATGCTCTCCCACTCTATCTGTGCATCAACAAAATAGTGCAGGAGCAAAAGTCAATAAACTTTTTCTCTAGCTCTATCCCCCCCCCCCCCCACCTCTGCATTTTCTTTTTTCAGAGCCACATATCTCCTCTGCCTCGGCAGACTGAATGGGATGTATTTAATGAGTCTCGTATTGATCCAATTGTCTTTTCCGTGATCTCAATCAATACCAGCGGTGGCACTGGCCTTTTAATTGGCAGTCTCTTACTTCACAGATGACGCAACTTTTGCTTCGTGAGGTCTGACAAACACTAAGCGATTATCTCATTCACTTTAACCGATAATGAGTCCAAGAGGGCAGTCTACAGAAGTCATAATAGTGTTTGTTATCAAAACATAGACCTCATTTGCATACTGCCTCGGAGGTTAACAGTTTAAAGCAAAAGGTGCATTAAGTCACGTCTATTGGATATGAAACAAGTCATTTGGATTAAGGGCTAAAGGAATATGGATAATCTATTGGGATCAGTTTTTATTAACTGAAAATGAATCGTTGCACATATGTTGCACCTGCTCATTAGGTATTACACAATATAAACTCAAAGTCTCTTCCATTTGTTGTCACAACACATCCCAACATCATGCTAATCCTTCTTGAATTGCTGGGTAGCTATTGATGATGACTAAAAAGTATGTGATTTAAGATGATCAAACTATGTGAATTCATTATAAGCTTGAATTCAAATCCCATGCAACCTTCTTCCTTGTGAATCTGGAAACCAGTCGACATTGAAAGGAAAAGCGAACGATTCTGTTGAGCTTTTATTAAATATGACTTAGCAAAATAATCTCTTTCTCATTGAAGAATCACTTGAACTCCAAATGAATATCCATGTGTATTCATACAAACTAGTTAAGGATTATGGAATAGGGACGATCTAATCAGTTTGTGAACTGAAATATGGATTATGCACATTCAAATTGTGTTGCAGGAACTTAGGGGACCTGTTCATTAAGATACTGCAAACCATAACTCAAAGTGAGTCTCCTTCATTCATTGAAACAACACATCCAAATAACATGCCAATCCTTCTTGAATTGCTTTGTAGATATTGATGATGACTGGACATGATGTGATGTAAGACGATTGGGCTATGTGGATTCATTATAAGCCTGGGCTCAAATCCCATATAACCTTCTTTCTTGTGAATCTGGAAACCATCGATACTGAAAGAAAAACTGAACTATTCTGCTGAGCTTTTAAACACTACTTAGTAAAATAATCTATTTCTCACTCAGGTGTCACTTGAAATCCAAATGAATATCCATGCCTATTTATGCAAGCTAGTCCAAAGGACAAGGATTATGATAATGAATAAGTAATAAGGTCAAAATCTATTTTGCAATTCAAAAATTTCCCCCATTTCAGTTCTTTCTCTTCGTATGCAGCATTGGTAAATAATTGACAAAAAAAAAAGACAATAGACAAATTCTTGATGGCTACTAGTATCAAGAATGGTTTCCAAGTCCATGCCCAAATGATTTAAAAAAAAAAAATCACATTCTCTGTTTCCTACTGTTCACAATGAATAAAAACAACAAAAAACAAAGACATTACTGTGGCTTAATTAGGTTAAAGGCCAATTGTATGAAGCGGTTTAGTATGTAGACGTATTCCCACAACTCACACCTATACATCAATGTGGACTAAAACCTCTCATGGTCCCAGAGGTCTCCGTACCAGAGCTGGACAAAACACCCAAAGGAAGGGGCGGTGAAGGAGCAGGAGAGGTGATGCTGCAGGCATCGTTGGCATTCAGTCGCAGTGGGTGTCCCAATCATCGTCTTTCTTCATCAAACATCCCACATAAGTCAGGTTCACACGACGTTCCTGTAATCTTAAAGATTAACTCGTAGTTTTTAACTTTGATGATGAGCTCAGAGTTTAGCCCCATTTAGAAGCACTCAAAAGTTAGCAATCCTACTTTAATTATTAATCAATGATTTGAACCACAAGATTTCTTAGGGTTAACACTCTCTCCACAAGCTGCAGGGGGTCCCCACTCGTAGTTAAGTCTCGTGTGGACACGATAATCAACAAACTTGAAAATTAGCGTGACCTCTCCATGAACCCCAATCCTCCTTAGCTTCCGGGGTCAACCTCCAGTGCGTATGGTAAACTACAATATCATGGCATATTATTGGGCTTATTGCTAGTACTGCGTTCACATGGTATTTCTTCTGGTTCTGTAGTGCAATCACTGAGTGGGGCTATCTTTGAAATTTTTTCCCTTGAAGATTAGGTGTTGTGATGATGCGCTTCTTGTTTAACCCATCTATGACTATTCCCGAGTATAACTTGGGCAGGCATCTTGGGAAATGCGTGTTGTAGCAAAATCAGCTCGTCTCCCCCCCCCCCCCCCCCCCCCCCCCCCCCCCAAAAAAAAAAAAACCAACAACAACTAAAAGTTAATCATCAAAGTTCAAAACTTCGAATATTACAAATGTTGTGTTCACGAACAAACTGTTGTTCATACACGACAGTGGCTATTTCATCCAAGGCATATTCCCAACCCATCGCCCACCCCCCTTCACATAAAGTCACCAGCTCCTTACTTTCCACATTGTAGCCCCTGGCCATTCCTGAAGTAGCACTGCTGTGGTTGACCATCCAAATCAACTGCCCAGCTTGTCCTTTCCTCAAGCCTCAAAGGAAGTTTCCTCAAAGGAAGTTTCCTCAATCTTTTCTCCCTCACCTCCCTTGCCAAGTCTACTAGGCCTACTTAAAGAACAACAACAACCACACAAGGGGGGTAGGGGTATACACCATGGCAGCACTCGAGTGCAGCTTACCACAGATCTTAGCGGTATGGCTTCATTCCCATCTTCCGGCGAAAAATTGAATATTCACATACAGCACACATACAATAATTTCGGTACATGGTCCACAAATACACACACACACACACACACACACACATACATACACACACACATCTATCTTTACAAAAGAAATGAAGAGCACTATGTAAGTGATTAAAGGGGAAGGCTAGTAACTGATCAGTGGGAATCAGTGGAAATGCTGGGAGATGATTGTTCCAATCCTTATGGGATTCATTCAAGAGTTCATTGTATATCTATTGATGTGTGAAAATGATTTGCTTCAGAACGGTCTCATATTCAAGTAATGTGCAGATTAATGCTCCGTCACTGACCAGGCACGCTAACCTGGAAGCATTAAACTGCACATTACTTGAATATGAGACCATTCTGAAGCAAATCATTTTTACATAACAATAGATATACAATGAACTCTTGAATGAATCCCATAAGGATTGGAACAATCATCTCCCAGCATTTCCACTGATTCCCACTGATCAGTTACTAGCCTTCCCCTTTAACTGTCACACGATCATAACAACTGATTTCATGTGTGATGATTATCTGAAATTCAATCTACTTACATAATGTTCATAGAGTAATTTTTATGTATTTGTATGTGAAGAATCATATATCATGTCTGTGCATATACTGTATATGCTCGTGTACAACTGATAGTTAAGAGATATTGTACTCCCCATTACTGTAAAACGAGAAATTTTCGCGTGCATTTTAATTTCGCGAATTTCGCGAGCGCCAAAATTCGCGAAATTAAAATGCACGCGAAAGTTTTGTCTACACTACATGCATTGAACGCCAGTGGCAATTCGCAAAAATTTCATGCCGCGAAAAAGGCTGTCGATCAGCTCCAATTCGCGAAAATTTCATGCCGCGAATATATCATGTTTTACAGTATATCTTTCATATCAATCTATTGACAGAGGCCAAGCTGACCGAAAACTTAAAGATCGGAATATATTCAACGTCCCAAGAGTATGCATCAAGTTTTTCCACATAGCGATAAACACATATATACAATACATAGATGATACCAAAGATGCATGTATTAATAGCTTCCATGTGTTTCTCAAGACTCAATGAACCATGTACACATTCTATCATTGTCTGTCAGAATGTGGCTGTGATGTCATCATATCCATACCTATTCTACTCGCTACTTGAAGTACCAGTACAGTGCCGACTGTCCAACCGATACATCATGTGGTATACAACAATGCTGCTGTGGCTGATTGTGTCAGAATGCTGTACAATATCCCCTTACATCATACTCTACATCCCTTTCTGAGCAAAGTCACTTCACAGTCACACCCAGTACATACTGCTTCTCATGCTCTGCACACGAAGTAGTACATCACAGCTTATGTCACAGTAACCATGAGGGAGAAGTGAAGAGGAAGACAATCTTAAAGATGGCTCTCTCTCTATGCACATTTTTTCCCCTCCCAATCCACAATGCGACATCATTAGCCAGATTACTATCATCTCTAACATCTATCATGTCAAAACCCCACTCTTGGCCAGCACACGGCGAGGCCAGACTGTCGGCCCAGTGAGGCTGCCTCAGCGAGTCCACTGCCATCAGCTTTGTAGAGTTATCATAGATCCTTATCCCTTCTCACTATTCCGTATATGATTGGCTCTTTCCTTTCAAACTAAGGCTAAGAAAAAAATCAATTAACTTAATAGGCTTCTACATTTATTATTCTCCAGACAATTCCAAAAAAAAAAAATTCTTAAGGGTACAATTTTACATCTCTCACTGACAATGGCTAGAACTTAATAGTAAAATATGAATGGCTCACAATCAGCGCGGGGGAAATGACCGCAACATGTCACGAGTCCTACGCCATCTTGTGTCAACATTACTTACATAAATGTAGTTACCTAACATTTACATGTAGTTTACAATTTGCCATTGTAGGTTGTTGCGCTTTCTTGTGTAATATCAGGTAATGACAAATTAGCAATGTTTCTGACAAATTGAGAAGGGGAGGGGTTGTTGGAGCACAAAAAGCGTCGAAGGAATTCTTTTGCATAAATGGGATTGGATGTAGATCTGTATTCCTGATAATAATTATTCACAATTTAGCATATTTTCATGAGTAATCAAATGACGACTACATTTTAACATTACAGACATCAAAGAGTGTGAAAAGATGCAGGTAACATATTCTCTTTAAAAAAAAAAAAGATTTCAACTGACGTAACTTGTCACTAAATAAATAGGCATAGAAGTCTGAGTGGTGAGGCAGAACTATGAATGAGTGCTCGTCAAAGAAATGTGCATTTTCTCCAATTACGACATCAGGAGACCGAATGGGAGAAACCTCGGTGATCAAGAGGTCAAATGTTTAAGCGTGCCTATGAGTGACTTTAGTTGATAAAACTTGGTGATAGGTTGTGGCACACAGCAGAACAGAGAAGAATTCCACGATCTTGACTGCCTGCCACGGAGGCAACCAAGTCTCAGTTCCAGTCTCTTTCACTATTTTTTCCCCCTCTCAGAGAAGTACAAACAGAATACTGTTCACAAGCCATACTGAGAATCAAGATCGCACGCACGATTCCATAAGGAGTCTGTTCTTTCCTTTTCCCTATCTTACCCCTCCCTTGGTGTATTATAATCCTACGAGCGCTCTATCATCCCTCCTGTTCCGGCATCCATACATCAACAATTTTCAATTCCAATCACTGTCGTGCACCTTGAAGAGTTCATAGCCTTCCCCACTATCTCATAAAAACCCAAAAGGCTTGACGGTGAGGAGGAGGAGGAGGAGGGAAGCATGCTTTGTACATGCAGTTGTTCCTCGTCCTGCCACGGCCACGTAATATCACAACTTTTGACTAGTGACCCAGAGCAATTTTAAGAAAACAGCGACTGGAAATGTCACCATTTCAAAGGTACAGCAAAGAAGATATTGAGCAATGAACATCTTCTTTGCAATATATGTTTGTTATTTAAAAAAAACCTCTCACAAATCATAGTTTTTGTAGTCATTTACAATTATGTCAACCATTTCCCTAAAAGCAAGAGAGAATGTATGACAGTAATAAAAATGACAATCATGCTCCACGCTTCTAAGTATGCACTAGGCATTTTTCCCTTTTTATGTTTGGTAGGCATATGACTGGTTAGCTTGAGTTAATGCAATGTATTTCAATCATGAAAGCCCACAATCAGTCTTTTGATGCAAATTTTGAAATGTTTTTCTCAATACCATTTCAGTAACCAAGATATGCTGGGACCATCATGTCAAGGTGTAATTGGAGATATCAATATAAACCTTCATAATAAAACAAAACAGTAATAATACCAGGTACAAGGACTGGATCATCATAAAAATAATAAATAACAAACAATTTGGTGGGTTTGTGTAAATGCAGTCGGAGTAGTACAAGTAATGATTATCAAAAAAAAAATGTAAACTTATATGTGAGCAACAATAGCAAAGATAACAGCAACAACAGCAATAATGATTGAATATGGCGCCAATTGTAAATACAATAAAAAATGTTATTAATAATATTCTCATGAACAATATCAAAGGGCCAAAGGGCAAGTTGGAATTTCTTTTTCAATTGAAGGACCAGTCCTATACCAACAGAAAATCTTAAGTCATGCATGTTCTCTTCTTTTGAAATGCTTTGCTTGTCCTGGAAGATACTAAGAAGTCCTACCCCCCCCCCCCCCCACAAGAAAAAAAAAGTAAAAATATTCATGAATTTTTATAATTGTATTAATTTGAATTGTTTCAATTAAAAGTCGTGGAATTGGATACAATGGAAAAGCGTCAACAAGACTGCGCATCGAGGGACTGCAATATCTTTTACAGGTGTATCCATCTGATAGACAATATCATTTTTCACTTATTGCAACAAAACACTGCCAGCATCTTCTTGAAATTTCAAGCAAACTTGGGGACTACTATGAATACTGACTGCCGGTAAGTCAATCAATGCAATGCCTGTCTTCCGAGGGTGGGTACCTTCATTCACGCAGTACTCCTACTCTGCCACAAACTTTACTTTCTTGAGAATTTCTCTGCAATAATGCTCTCCAGACATATCCAAAATACTATGACTTGACCCACCATTTTAGAAAGGGATGTAGAATTGACCTTCACACAATCATACAAAATAACATATTCTTGGACATCTAATTTTGCTTTTAAAGCAAACAATTCGAATGAACATATGTGATAGTCATGTGACTGTAACAGCTATCTCAAACAACTGTTGGGATGATCTTGTGATAATATCAATGTTCAAACAGTCAAGCGTCCCTTTCCTCATAACAAGAAGCATGCAAAGGTTATAGGATCATGTGTTTTTCAGCTAAACACCAAACTTCTGCAAAGATTTTTTTTTTTTTAATAAGGGCATATAGTGTAATGTGCCAGGGTCTTTTTGTTTTGTCTTGTTTTGTTTTTGTTTTTGTTTTTTGTTTTTGTCGAACTCCTGTTTCTTCAGAATGCAATTCTGGAATGTCCAAGGCATGAAATCTGTTACTTCAGAAACTCCATTACTCTTGTAAAAACTGCGGAGAAACAGTGAAGTATCTATGCTCAGGAATATGTACAATTGTCATTGATATCAAGTACTTCTGCATGCAACATTATACAATAGACGATGTATGGAAGCTTCATGATTGTTCCTTTCACTGTAGGCCCTACATGAAACACACAATACAGATAAGCCTTAAAGGACAAGTTCACCTTCATAAACATAAGGATTGAGAGAATGCAGCAATATTAGTAGACCACATCATTGAAAGTTTGAGGAAAATTAGACAATCCGTTACAAAGTTATGAATTTTCGAAGTTTTTTTGCAGTAACCGCTGGATGAGAAGACTACTGCAGTGTATGAATAACTTGGATGTCACATGCGTACAACAATATAAGGAAAATATAAAGAGAATTTCACAAAATTCCATCTTTTGAAAAAAGTACACATTCCCGTGACTCGTTACCGACAAATGTTATGGGTAATATCATTCCCCCTGCCTTCAGAAAGAGTCAAGTCAAGTGCTCTTTTATTATGCGAAAAAAGTGAAAATATGTTGAATTTTCTTTTACATTTTCTTTATACTGTTGTACGCATATGACTCACAAGCTGTAGTAGTCTCCTCATCCAGCGGTTCCAACACAAAAACTTTAAAAATTCATAACTTTTGCATCGATTGTCCAATTTTCCTCAAACTTTCACTTATGTGTTCTACTAATATTGCTACATTCTCTCAATCCTTATGTTTATGAAGGTGAACTTGTCCTTTAAGTCTAACAAGCTGTTTGGCTTGCTCATCGGCAGCATTTCCTCTGGCATATACATTGTATCTCCTCATGTATAATATACAGACACTAAGACTGTTATTCTAATTCATTGTCAGATTGACTATGTGTTCTGGTTGCAACTAAAGAACCAACCTTATATGTACACAAATACAAAGCATGCTTGCACATAGCCAGGTGAAAAGCACACATGTGTGTGCACACAAAGGGGGAAAAAAAGAAGAAAAACACACATGTACACATAAACTAGGCTGTTTTCTTGAACCCCAATGAGGCAGCCGTCTCTCTATCCCTGCCCCCTTTTTTTCTCCGAAATCCCCCCTACCCACACAATTATTCATCCGTCAATGCCGTCAACACCGTCAATGCCAGTCTATGCCAGTAGACTGCACGCAATGAGAACTCCGGCACCTTCTCATGTGACCCCTGTGACCTCTGAACTGGTGCCCTTTCACCTCAGTGAGAAGGGAGTTCTATCAACAGAGAGAGAGTGTTGCTCCAACAACCACCACTGCCCCCATCCCATATCCCTGCATCAAAATCCTGGAAAACAGGTAGAAAATCACTCACACATATTAAAACACAACTGCTCTTCATATTTGATAGAGCAAAAGTGTAAAAATGGAAAAAAAAAGAAGAGAATTCAGAACTTTGTTCTTTGAACACACAGGACAAAAGAAAATATCGTTTACTCTGCTTTAAACGAAGAAAGAACAAAAAATACTTCGATACATATCATCAATTAAACCAAAAGAAATTAAGGTATTTTAGTCTTGGTTATCACAAAGTATAACTAATTGGTCTCAAGCACTTTTTTTTTCTCATTTGTTTATTTAGATTGCCACCTGAAACAATACAGAAAACAAAGATTTCATTGTGTTCAACTAAGACAGTCTTTTTTGGGCAAAGAATGTTATGTAGGGTCTTCCTATAATGCCTGCAGCTAGGGGCTGTACAGTCAGCCTACATAGCTGCAACCTGCTTTATATTCCAGTCAAAACATTGGTACGGTATTGCTTTTTGATCTGTTCAGACCAGCAGAAATCATTAGCATGGGTGGAAAAAAAAGAGGGAGTGCTGGACAAAAGCTCTTTTCAACCTCTCTACCTGCCATGGTATACATCTACACTTCACAGTAAAACTTTATAAATTCATCTGTTTTTCCACTCAAGTTGGCTTCCCAGAATCAACCGACACACTTTTCATTCCCTTCTTTGTTTGCTTGTTGTAGTTTGTTTTATTTATTATCTCTCTATTTTATCACCATTTGTTTTCACATGTAAATCTTACTACGCATGAATCACATTCTATTAAAGTGTGAGTGTATTGAAATGAGACCAGAATACCTCGATCATATCAAATGTAAACATGATGTATGGTGTGGTTTGTCTTCATGAGGATTTTCTTTGAATTCAACTGCCAAACATTTCTGGTAGACTAAATGTATCTAGAATGATCTAAAAGTGCCCACAAATGCATAATCTCTTCTTTGATACAGTAGCTTGGCTGACCATGACTTACAGCTCAGATTAATAAACCCATACCTTTTATGGATGCACTGTCAAAATGGAAACACACTTTTTATCCTACTACAGTCAAAGTTTGAGGATTTACTCCAATATCACTAATTTCCCGTAGGACATCTAGAGTTATAACATCTTCCCTTAGGCTTAACTTCGCACTTCTTAAAGTCCCTATCACCTTCAGTTTTGTCATTGTACTTCTACGTGGTTGCATGTCTATCAGTGATGCTTCTTTTTCAAAATAACACTGGATTCTACACAAGATGTTACAACAATAAAGATGATAATAATTATCATAATTACTTTAATCATTATCCTCATTATCATTATTATTATCCTCATTATTATTATTATCCTCATTATTATTACTATCATTGTTATTATTATTATTATTATCACCATTATTATTATTATTATTATTATTGTCATCATCATCATTCATTATTATTATTATTATTATCATTATCATTATTTTATCAATATTATTATTATTATATGATCATCAATATTGCTATAATTTTGACTACCATCATAATATTCAATACCCATTTCAAAAGTAGTAGCCGTATTATAGAAATCACCATTGCTACTATCTTTATGCTCCCCTTCCTGTGTCCTTGAGATGTCCCATCCCATAAGAATAGTATTCTTCTGATAAATGTAGTTTTAAAATATGTATAAAAATATGTAAATGTGGAAAACTTATTTACCATATAAATTTCATCATGACAATCTTTCTGCATTTTTTTTTTTTTTTTAAGGTGCAAGGGTGCAGACTTGCCTTATGTAGCACAGAATCTGCCTTGGCAGACAAACAAATAAAACAAATGAAGGTGCATTTATTACACTTCTTCAATTACAATAGCAGCAAAAAACAAAGATACCTTCAAATCCATGATAAAGAATCAGTAATGTGCACCTAATTCAAGTGGACCTATAAGCACTTCATGAAGTTGTAATCACCTTGCACGTATGAAACTGAATCAAAACACCGCAACACTTGCAAGAGTAACTTCCTCCATCGGTGGTAACTTATTCTTGATACATACAACACCGTGACATTTGTCAAAATGACAGAAGCCTCAAAACAAAACAAAAAAGCCACACACAAAACTTTAAAGGTCACTCACCTCTCCCAGCCGCAGAGGTGAGGGAAAGACATTTGGGACAGCACATTTGGGGGTGATCTGTGAAGAAGACAAAGAAAAACATGGCAGGATGACATTTTAAAAAGTGCATGTTGAGAATTCTCATCAAAAGATACAAGTCACACTTCCAAAAATAAATCTTTATTCCCCCTTCCGCCAATACTATCCATTGGAAATACACTCAGCAAAAAAAAGAAAGTAAACCCTTTTTCGAGTTCATATTTTTCATAGAAGATTTTGATGAAAATCAATGTATTATATATCATATCAAAGGTAATTCAATTAGTTAGTAGGTTGATACAAAAGGAAATTTTACGCATGAGTGAACACATTCGTTTTTGTCCTAAAAAGCACAAAAGTAAAAATTGCAAAAATTGACATGTTGCCTTTCATTTGCAAATGCTCTTCATGATTATATTGACAACAAAAGACCAATTTAACACAATTAAAGACATGAATGAAATAGCAAAAATAAGTTTTTGTTGTCTTTATCTCCTTATAACCTCGTGTGTTATAACCTCCAACAATAACAAAGTGGGAAACTAAAGGAGAAAATAAGAATTTTCTGTCAATTCAAACTTCAAATGAGATAGGGAGTAATATGCATAAACATGGTTAAATGAACAATTTTTTTAATTTCATTCTTTTATTTTTTAAGAATTCATAAGACATATTCAAGAAACAAACATTATTGACAATTTTCTCATTTGAAAAAAACAACAACTAAGATTTCAGCCTTTTTTAATTGTTGCTTCTTCTCTTATTTCATTTGACTTTAGATTTGACAGAATATTCCTTATTTTCTGCCATTATTTTAAGACTTCATTGATCTTTGGGGCTTTAAAGATATCATAGAGATCATAGGATTTTTTTTGCAAGTTAATTCATGTTGCTTTTTGTGTGAAATTTGTTGTTTGTTCTTACTGACAACTTGCTCAGTTTTGCAATTTTTACTTTTGTGCCCTGGACGAGAAAAACAAAGGTATTCACTCATGTGTAAAGTTTTCCTTTTTGTTAACCTACCGGGCTGAGAGCCAATTAAATTATCTTTAATATGGTGTATAATACATTAACTTTTAGCCAAATATTGTATGAGAAATATGATCTCGAAAAAATGTTTACTTTTTTTTTTGCTGAGTGTATCATAGAACATTTGAAACATGATGCTGCAATAATTGTCTGAAACAAAACAATTCTTTCTTTACAAATGATTGAATATCTCGCTCATAATGCATTCATAAACATTAGGGCTATGAACGAACCAGGACATGAAATTAGTGATCAAATTCATATTAAGAAGTCTGAAGTCTGAAGTAGCAAGTACTGTACACAGCTTGGATCTCAGTGGATTATTTTTACAAATTTGGAAGCATAAAATCAACATGCCAAACCCTTTTTTGAGCACAATATTTCACTCATAAGAGTACAGTATCATCCCAGGAGAAAAATTTATCAATTTCACATTTTGAAAAAGATTACAATACATTTCTAGTGCCAGTCAGGAGAAAACTTATCAATTTTTCATTTTGAAGATTACATTGAATTTCTTTTACCAGTGGTAATATTTTTGTTATAAAAGAAAAGGGAAGTTGTTAACCCTGATAACTAGATAAGTGCTAGACGCTCTTCAATTCTTGATTAATTTCTCGTGTTTTATTCCATAAAATGCTGTAATGTTAGTCAATTTGTGACCTCTTAGTGTTTCACTTAATGATATAAAGACAAGCTCAAATCTAACTTTCATACAGTCGAACATTCAAGAACATATTCTCGAATCTTTTAAAACGAAGGTTCAATGGCAAAAGTTACACAAGGCCTGTTACACACTTGAGTTGAGCCTGCCACTGTAGTGTACTCGATCTATGTTCACTAGATATTAAAGTGAAACCACAAATTTATCTGAAAAAGCACTTAAAGCATAATGATCTGGCATAACTACCCTGCTGAAAATCCACTCTTCAACGGAAGCGAATCGTACGTTTATAAAAAAGGGTCATTTTTGACATGATGGCTCACAGGGATTGTGTTGAGGAGTTTTATTACCAAAGGGATACAGATGCACTTTGAATGATTGTAGCAACTTCATTGAGTATTCCTCACTTTTTAAATGACAAATTTGCAACTTCAACAAGCATTTTGATGTTAGATTAATTGTACAGGATATTGACAATGCTTTTTCTGTCTCTGCTATTTGGTCAGGTGGAATCGATTACTAAATACAGGAAAAAGTTAAGACAACATCATATAATGGCCGGCAAATGTGAAATTATTGCTGAAGAATGGAATCTCCAGAGGAATGATACAGTTTAGATTCAATATCACTTTAGCTGCAATTCTGAAAGTGTATCTCCATAAAACCATTATCATTTTTTTTTTCTTACATGATCGCTTTGCTTCTTGGAGGACATGCATTTAAATTCAGCAGTATGCGTATCAGCAGCGATTCGACTGACATTTAGAAACGCGAGCATCTCAAACTCATTTGTTTAGGGTTTTCTGCCATTCTATAACATTGATGTTGTTATGACATGGCCATGTGGGCTACAAAGCATAGGTATAGGATAGCTTTGTGAAAATCACTAAGAATCATAAAAATCTTTTTTTTTAAAGAAGACAATATTTCATTACAGACCGGGCTCTTCTTCAGAAATACACAGATATGTCCTCTGAATGGTCAGTATATGTTCTGTTGCTGTTCTATTTACAGTGAAATTCAAGATAGGGACAGCATTCTGATGCTAAACAAAAAAATGATACATTTCTCTACAAATTATATCAGCCCAGACTTCTAACCATTCATGTCTCTATGGTTCAAAGAAGAAAGAAACCAGCAATAGTGAGTTTGTAAACAAATGATTTTTCATGGTTTGGTTCAGTGATGATCAAATGCAGCAGAATGCCTCTTTCCAGTCATTATTGACAATAATGGTGATGATGATATCCTATTTTTAATGTATATTACTGTAACAATTGCACTGGACGGTGAGATGTGGCTGTTTAATGAGACAGGATCCCTGGCGAAATCACTCCTCTGTATCATCAACTTCACTCTTTAACAACACAGGGTCAGATATTTTCATGGGCTGCAGAAGGGGGGAGGGGTAGAGGAGGAGGATAAAGCTGCAGCCAATGGATGGGGAACTCCCCCTCTCCCCCCCCCCCCCCCCCCCCCCCCCCCTTGGGGGGCCAGTCAGCCCTTGCAGTTTAACATATTTCCTCATTCCTAAGAATCCCTCACCACATGAAAACCATATTGCCAATGACTTGTCTGATAAAGAACAGCTTTATTCTGAAATATGCATCATGCTAGCATTTTGTGTGTGTTGTTCATGAGCACAGGCCAGTCTTCCTGCCCCCCCCCCCCCCCAAAAAAAGGGGGGGGGGGCTTTCAAGATCCAGATTTGTCATTCTTTCATTATAGACTACTGAAGTCACATGTAAACTGCATTTACAGATGTCTCATGTTTATCACATGGCTCTATAACTCAAGGGGGAAAAAAATCAAAACTTTGACACAAAAAGAATGATTTTGTTTCATTTCATTTCAGTCCTTGCGTTATTGCATAACAAGCACTGTCTGGTGGACTAGAAAACATACAACAAATTAACTATGCAAAGAACAGAAACAATTAGGAACCAAGACTCCATTTTTTAGTGAATATAATTTCTGCAAACAAATCGATCATCGACGCATCTCGTGATACTTTGTTTTCAGACATTCCTATGAAAATGAGAAAATGCACATGAAAATATTTTGGACATAATAAGGCATAACGAATGGATATCTGTGGGTGCTTATCTGACACTTCTTTGATCCTACTTGCTCTACTTCGGGCAGTTTTCTTTGATACGTCAGGTCTGAAATGTGTTTTCCTCAATCCAAACTTCAGCTAACTCCAAATCCTACACAATAACTGCAGTCCATTGTCACAATTTTATTAACATACATCTCGTTCCTGATCCCCAGTGGTTAAACTGGACAAAAGATGAAGTAGATGACTACATTCTTGGACAGGACAGAGGGCAAGCTACTGACCAGTTTGGTCGAAGCATGGACCTAATATCAATGGACTGTTCACGGCAGCCTTTCTTTCATGTAATCATCGTTGCAGACACATGATGATGTGCATCTTAATGAGTACATTCAGGTGTCTGGACAATAACGATTGTGTGATCACGTATTGTCACTAGCAAAAGAATCATTTCCCTCATTTCATTCTTGTTTTGCTGATGTGCCTTTTTCAGACGGAAATTCTTTGAATAAATACAGATGATGAGGTGCAGCAAAACCTGAGAACATGACAAATTTTGTGTCAAAAAATGGGCACTTGCTGATTTGCACATTTTCACACACGCATAAGACCTTGCCTAATGGCAAGATATACCTGTTCTCTACCATTACCGTCCCTTTTTGCTCTGGAATAAGCTGCGGAAGTGAAATATTGAGATCACAAATGACAATCATTCTGCCAAAATGTTAACTTTCTTTAAAAAAATGCCTGCTTCTCCCAAGCGAAATTGTTTGAGGCATGATTTCCTAATATACACCACAACTGCACATTCACTTTACTTGATTTTTGTGAGTTATTTTCTTCTGCGCGTATAGTTTTAGATTTCTAGAATCTCCGTCTTGTTCTTCTCCCGGCTTGCTGGCGGCGACGATGATGGGATCAAAGCAGTGAAGAATGTTAAAAATGTCTTTGTGGCGTTTTTGAGATGTACAGGTGCATGAATTAATTAACGATACGATGAATGTCCTTGTATATTGGGTCCATGGTCTGAGAGAGACACATGAAAGAGCTTGGTATACTGTAAAACACAATATTTTCGCGGCATGAAATTTTTTTCACGAATTGGGGCCAACGGCCTTTTTCGCAGCATGAAATTTTCATGAGTTGCCTCTAACATTCAATGCGTATAGTGTAGACAAGAACGTTCACATGCATTTTAATTTCACAAATTTTGGCTCTCCCGAAATTCGTGAAATTAAAATGCACGCGAACGTTCCTTGTTTTACAGAAGTCCGAAGCCGTGTCATGCTTTCTTCCTTGGGACACAAAAATTGAGAACACAGTCATTTTGGGATCAGATGTACCCTTTCATAAAATCATTCGGTCGAAATAGTTTTCCCAACACCTTCCATCCTGTTTCCCCAAGTGAATGTCCACTCCCGTGGAGAAAAGTTCAAAAGAATGGAAAGGCAATGGTGAAAAGCTAATCATCTTTCTGACGCCCTTCCCCGTCGGACGTGAATACTTGCTCCGGATTCCGGCGTGTTGATGTTTCTGACTGCCTTAATATTCATGATCGGCGATCAAATATTAATGGCGAGATGCTGTGATTTGATGATCAGGCAATAAGCACCAAACTTTGCCTCTAATATCGCAAGGACCCGTTAGAAAAGCCTGGCTACTGAAATATTCAGGGGGAATTTCCTCGGCGGTAGAAAATTAGCGACACCCAACGCGCAAACACGTGACGCAATGCTGCGAAAGCGCTCCCATAAGGCCTTGCACTTCTTCTGCCAGGTGCGAGGCTGTATCCTGCTATAGTCTCCCTCAAGGCTCATCGCCTCTATAATTCATCAGGCTCATTTGATTTTGATGGTCAGACCCAGAGCACATCAGGAGTGGACCCTTACAAATGGCTCTATAAATGACTTGTCATCTTTCGGGACACAGGATCGGCATGAATGTCAAGGCAAGGAGTTGACAAACTGAAAGGGAATCTGAAGTTGGATGCAATATGTCCATTTTGCCATTGCATGTTACTTTCACCTTTCTACAATCAAGTATGAACAAAACCTGATTAAAATGATTTTTCTCTATCAAAACCATTTTTTTTTTTTTTGGGGGGGGGGGGGGGGCTTGTGAATATTCACATCAGCAGTGTATAGGTGCAAACACACCTGAAATAAACTCATGTGAATGTGAATTAAAAAAAAAAAAATGAACACACCCACCCATGGTACACTCGTTGGGCCTGTCCACACAACCACATCTTTAAACCATACATCATTTTCGGTGCATGGTGTGGAAGGGCCGTATATTTATGTTCTTGTTTGTTGTAATATCATTTAAATGCTCCAATTCAGATGGTACAAAACACCATCTCCATAAAGGCCATCACTGCTAAATCATTGCAACTATACCCTAATTTTGAAAAGAGGGGGATATGATATTTTCTTTTTATTTAAAGAAAGAAATTTAGTGAAGATACGTATGTGTACAAGTCAATGTGAGACTTGTGATGTTGTAACATCATTACCTGATCTCAGGGATGGAATTGTGATCAAGTTCACTCCTATCTGCAAAAGCATGTGATTCAAACCCTACGAAAGAATCAAATGGTTTTGAAAAACCTACGACAGCTAGTAGGGGAAGACTCTACTCTTACAGACCAGGGCCCCGTTTAATCAAAAGATATAATCGATTACAAATTTCCTTAACACACAGGCTGCCGTAGACATATGATAGAAATCAACTACATAATCAATTATAACTCTTCATAAAACAGGGCCCAGCCATCATCATATTAAGACAGAAACACATAGGTGTCAAGGCACTGATACCACTGTCGATTAATCCTCGACTACGTATATCTGTGAGTTGAGAAGACCAGTGCAGCCTGTTAATTGAAAACTCATTCTTTACTACCACTCTCCTCACCCAGCCCCCTCCCCAGTCTCCGTGGACTATCCAATGTACTTTTTTTCCCCTCGAAGTGCAGAGGTCTCAATGTCAAGTTAATTGGGCTGTACGAAGCTATCAGAGCAGAAAATGAAAATACATTAAACCCAGTTTTTACGCTCCACAAATTTCAAAAACATTTGTTCTTCATTTCCCCTCATCCATCTCCTGCGTCATTCCAGAGAGGTCTGCCTCTTTCTCATCCAGTTGCAATCATTCTTTCATTCATTCAATCTGCATTTTCTGTGTATGCTTAATGATCATTTCAGCCAGGCTTGGGTGTGCAGTAAACATGTTTTTGTTTATGTCTTGAACTTGATGAGCGGGGCTTGTGTTCGCATCCACATCTTCACGAGTTCAGGTGTGATGATAGTTAGCTTGTAGATAAATCAAATGTTTTTGGGAAGAGTCTTCAATAGATCAACATTGAGAAAGCCTTGAAACACAAAATCTGCATACATGTACAAGAGACAACCAATTTCAACAAAGGGCAAAAAGTTACCTGGAATGCTTGGGAGAGTAGAAGACTAAAAACAAAAAATAATAATAAACCCTGTAGAATGTTCTTGGGGTATGTGTCAACTCATTGACGACATTTCATGCGTCTGTACCTCCGAATTACATCACAAATTCCATGGTCTCTTCAGAGGTTCACTTTTCTACTCTTTCTCTTTTGTTTCTTCATTCATTTTCTTCTTGTCTCTATGACATCATTCATTTGCCATCATCATACTCTTGGGAAATGACATACTGTAATTACTCATGAAATTAAGAAGTGTCCGTCCCCCAAATCTACATTGAAATCACACCCACTTATTCTCCTACTTCCTGCCCTGAATTGGCACACACACACACACACACACACACACACACACACATACACACACACACACACATACAAACAAACACATTTCATTCAGTAAACACAGGATATTGGAGGACCAGGGGGTTGATATCCTTGTGAAGCCAACACTACAATTTGTATCTTGCAGGAATGAAATGACAAGTAAGCAACACAAAGGCCAAAGTTTGGCCAATGTTCAGAAAACTACTTTGAAATAAGTTTTAACATAAATGACCATAGCTAATCCATACCTACTAATAAACCATCTACATTACATGACCTTTATGCCCTAAGACATTTATGAAGACTCCTTGTTTGGAAATGATGGCTGTGGAATTCCAATGATTCACTTTTACATCAAGTTCACTTCGCTTTCTTCATTACCAGTACATCACGGTCATGAATTAATGCATACCATCGTGGACTTAAAAATCATAGTCTACTTGTATAGGATACTACCAGCATTGTTCTCTTTACCCTATAAGCTACTTTCATTTCTTTCTTACCATTGTATCACATTCATAGAATTGCATTTACAATACTCAGAGAAGGTCATTGCATGCATCACAATACTCAAATCACAAAGTTCCATCCAGCCGGAATTGCCACAAAAAAATTCATTTTCAGGCACTTTTATAAGTAGCTGGGATTACATAAAGAAGGGAATTTCATGAACCCTGTTCTCTGCATGTTTCTTCCCATTATATCTCTGGTCTCTTTAATACCCCTTTCACACTAGTCACTCCGGAGATCATCCTGGCGATTCTACCAGGGTATCACACAGGGGAACATCCACGAGAAATTTCTTCCAAACTAGCGAATGAGTTCCCGCTTGAATTTCTCTCGCCCGCTCTTCAGCAGTGCACGTACATGCTATGGCACATGCGCGAACGGTTCACAAGATGTTGTTGGCAAGCTGACCATAGATGCTTTTCTCCCGATAATTCACTCGCGATGTCTTCTAAGTAATAGCCTCACCTCCAGGATTCACGGGGACAACTGCGAGTTTACCAGGGATGGTTTGAGGGTTAAGATTTATGGAAAGTCACAGAGCATTTTAGCCAGGAATTTACCTATGATGCCTTTCATGCTACAGCATAAGTCAATTCTTGGGAAAGCTTGGGGGAAGTTTGCTAAGCGTGAAAGGGGTACTGAATCACACCGACAAAATAATCTGCAAAGGCAAAATATGAGGGAGATCCAGAGCACGCCATGCTGCTCAGAAGTAACATATGTTTGCTCGCTGAAAAGCGTTTTGATTACAGCGTCCTCCCTCGACAAATTCAGTGGGTATTAAAAGAGAGGTGGAGGACTTCTGATTTCATGTGCATCCGGCCAAGACAATCACGGGTCACTTTTGGTCATTTTGCCATCTGCATCCCCTTCATCAACATTGACCGCCCTGCTATCATCACTTCGCACGTTTCCAGGCTTGGATGTGGTCGTTATTGTTTCTTATTTCCCTTTTCCTTTTCTGGAGGGCCTTTTTTTTTTAAAGGTTCTTACGACATTGACACACTGACAGATGTGAAACAGGATTCTGGTTTGTGCGCTGGCCTATCTGTACTTTGATCTAATTGAAACTTTCCTTCTTTCAAATAGTCATTATTTGTAATATTATGCAATAAGAATGACACACCCTCTTGGCAAAAATGGGCAAAACAACTTATGTTGAATAGGCTTGTAGCTACTCTTAATACAAAGGAACACAGGATCATGTCCTAACTACAGCACTACTACTAGTAGTTTTTCTTCTTCTTTTTCTCGTATTGTGATAATTGGTATAAACAGTACTATATTACGTTATTGCCTATATTTAACTTCAAAATAAACCACCCACAACAAACACAAAGGACCTTCCATGTTAGAAAATAGGAAGAACCTGGCTATAGTTGCTGAGTTTTGCTCTATTTCATATTTGCTTTTCAAAATAAACAAGCTATCAATATCAGTCCATATATTGCATATCAATTCATATCTCACCAGCACAGGGTATAGATTCTTTAGCATATCTTCCATTCAATGGTATTCTGTCTGTCAGTCTATTCCATAATGTTTTCTCATTATATTCCATTGATTCTCACTTTATCTCTTCATCTCCTTCTATCTCAATGTCTCTCTATCTCTATCTCTCCCTAAATATATATCTCTCTCTATCTCTGTCTGTCTCTCTGACAGACAACATCAACTGGCACCCAATCCTTCTCCCTCTCGCTTCCCTCACCATCAAGCCGATAGTCAGAGATAACACAAAAACAGCCATGATATCAGTTTCACATAATTGCAGCGACATTTAGGCAGATAAGGACTGTGGGCCATCGCGGACAAGTCCCAAAGATTCCTTAGCCCGTGTAATACCAGTAGCCGAATATATCCGGTGCGCCTAGGGCAAGTGGGATCGAGTTTCGCCGACGCTGCAGCGCCGCGCTATAGCCATCTAATGGCCGAGGAGCACACAGCGTCAAAGAGAAGTGCGACACAGGTGATTCTTGGCAGCTTCTTTAGCGGCACCCGGAGATTCGTCACTGGCCGAATCGGACTTCATCGTCCTCCCCCAAGAAATCATTGATTTGTTTTCTTCTGACCAGTACGGATCTTGGCCGGTCAGACAGCAGGTGAGATGGTGAGATCTAACTTCTAGGCACATGATGCCACATCTGATAACCCAGCGAATGGTATGGATTACCATCAGGCCCTATTGCTTTCCCATTCTTTACTCGTACACCACCATAGATCGCATCACCACTGCTAAACAAACCCAAGATATGCACACATACACACACACAAACACACACACACACATACAAACAAACATATACATTTTGTACATCCAAATGCACACAATTACAAAAAAAGGAACCACAAGAATCTATGATAGAGCAGAACAGAATTCTTATAAAAGAATACTTTATGTATTGCAGGTAGCAATATCTTTTCTCCTTTACCTTATCTCTCTTTCTAAAGAGAACAAATCTTGAGATTAATATCACTGCCCCTTTCATACCGGGGTCAATAACCTGGCTTGGAAAGCCCTAGATTCTATTGGGTGCTAAAAACTACATTGTGGCAGGTGTAGTGAATGTGATCAACCTTGCATTCAACCAAGAGTACATTACAGAAGGAATAACCAATATACTCCACTTATGCAGTGGTGAAATCTACAAAAATTCATGGGCTGGGCCTGAGCTCTCTAAAGGGTCATGGGTGGTTACAAACTTGACCTGTCATCCCCTGCCCCCTCTCTACCACTCTACATATTGGGGGGGGGGGGGGGGGGCAAAGAGTGGAGGGAGGGGGGGCAAAGGACAAAATAGAGTCACAACCATTATACCTACTAAATGACTATAAAATGGATGCACAATGAAGACTGAATATCAACAAGGTAATCACTGGTCCTGAATAGGGAAATAGTTGGTACACACATAGCAACAGACTGATAAATGGCTAGTTAAGTAGCCATCTCAGACACATAAATCCCTCTTTTCTAGTGTGCTGTTGTTTGCTATCAGAATTCGGGGATAATGGGCAGGGAACAACACAGTCCAGACACACCTTAAAGGAAAAACAGCACCATTTTTAAGCCCAGTAAACTTTCCATCCATTCACCATCTCCAGAATAGCTTTTGTAAACAGAATAGCATAAATCACACATCAGCTCCAATCCAATAACATATGACAAACAAATAAGTAAAAGCTTTGATCCTCAAATTTCATTTCACATTTTCATAATATCAAGCATCTTGCTGCAAAGACTAAAGATAAAAAGAGAACTTTACAAGACAGCTGTTGTTTAAATAATACTAGTGACTGAGAGCTGTGATACATTTACCACACCACATACCGTTACGGTTCAAACTACAGCTTTATGTGCATTTGTCCTCTTAGTGTTCAGTATCATGAAAATCATGTTTGTCACATTTTGCATTATCTTTTCACTTGAACAAAAACAAAATAAATCAAGCTAACGGAAGAATAACAAAGAAACTAAAGCAGACAATTTCCCTCCTAGGAAGCTGATATTTAATGCTAGAATCAATGCCTATTCCCAATTTTGATAGCTGTGGGGGTCTTGAGATTTGAATGTATTCACAAAAGATCAAACATTCTTGACAAAATTTTATTTGATTTATTATAATTTATTTTAATTAAATGGAAAATGGGTACTTGGAGATCAAATTAGTTTTTAACCAACATGTTGGCTTCTATTGATGTCCAATAGCATCTAGGGACACTCTTTCCTTTCTCAAAGCAAGGGAGAACTTTTTAAAAAGAAGAAGCTAACTACAGATCATTAAAATGTAAACATTTTGACGACAATATTGTTGCTCAATTATGTGATTGTCTGAATGTGTCTACATTTGTCTGCATATTTCTTGTACATCCACCAGTTTTCTCTTCATATCCTCCCACCCCCCACTCCCCCTCCCACCCCCCCCCACCACCCCCCACCTTGCTCCCTAACGAGTCATCAAATAGATATAAATATATACGTGGCATAGCATGGATGACAAGTCACATAAATCTCCATTGTGGCTCATCCCTGGAGCCAAGCCTCATTCACTGTCGCCAGTCCCATAACATCGCCAAATCTTCCCTGGCAGGAGATGGTAGCAGCCCTGACGAGGCTGCTGTGTTCCCCCCCCCCCCAACCCTTCCCCCACCGCCCATCTCAGCCCATGCATAAATGCACCCCTTTTCACACACACAGACATTGACACGCTCACACACACACACACACACACACACACACACACACACTCTTTCCTATCCTTCAACAGACTCCGTGACAGACGACTTCACCATGAATGGTCATTTCATAGACACATATCAGTGTCCCTTGTTTGCACAAACTGGCACACACCGTCATAAATCATCAACCATGATCCTGTGCATTATCATGATGAAATGTGTGATGCGGTAATATCTCCCAAGAAACTTGTGTCAAAACAAACTGATTTATGGAAACATGGCATCCAATGACAGAGATGGCAAACTTAGCAAATTAATTGTGAGATTAGATTGTGATATGGTCAGCACAATCCCAAGAGAACGACACTTGACCATGATGCCAATAGACTGGTCAGTTAAGTGATCAATGTATTCAGTTTTACTATTCAGATCCATGGCATATCTCTCCACCAAAGCCCTCATAACTAGCTACTAGGCCTATCCCTTGTTTCAGTGCTTTTTCATTTTGTTCTGTGGGTGGAATTTGGTGTGCACTTTAAAGGACAAGTTCACCTTCATAAACATAAGGATTGAGAAAATGCAACAATATTAGTAGAACACATCAGTGAAAGTTTGAGGAAAATTGGACAATCGATGCAAAAGTTATGAATTTTTTAAATTTTTGTGTTGGAACCGCTGGATGAGGAGACTACGACAGCTTGTGAGTTGTATGCGTACAACAGTATAAAGAAAATGTAAAAGAAAATTCAACATATTTTCACTTTTTTCGCATGATAAAAGAGCACTTGACTTGCCTCTTTCTAAAGGCAGGGGGAATAATATTACCCATAACATGTGTCGGTAAGGAGTCAGGGGAATGTGTACTTTTTTCAAAAGATGGAATTTTGTGAAATTCTCTTTATATTTTCCTTATATTGTTGTACGCATGTGACATCTAAGTTATACATAGACTGCAGTAGTCTTCTCATCCAGCGGTTACTGCACAAAAACTTCAAAAATTCATAACTTTTGAACGGATTGTCTGATTTTCCTCAAACTTTCAATGATGTGTTCTACTAATATTGCTACATTCTCTCAATCCTTATGTTTATGAAGGTGAACTTGTCCTTTAATAGGTAGTTGTTAGAGAGCCAGGCTCAAAGGTCACTGAAAGCAGTCTTTGCTGTGAAAGTACAGTAAACACAAGTCTCAATGAATTTTGACCATGCATAATAAATGACCCTTCAGTATTTCCATTCTGTCTGTGACAATAGTAATGAGCCTGCACAAGCATATTTCCTATATGGTTCAACTTCAGGATCTATATCTTGATGCCGACGCTCAGCAACACAGTTGATAACAGCCATTTACTATGAGAACTGTATCTTTGTTGCACACGGCCAAATCTTCAGATTATGATCCTGTTTGGCAATATCCTGCAATAAGTTTTAATCCACAGTCATATGCAGAATGTCACAGACAAAGTTCTCTACTAGTTAATTTGTATGATTCACAGAAGGTCAGCTACAACTCCAAACAAAGACACCATGAATATCTGCAGAGAAAGAAAAACTTTTCTTTCTTCGAGCCCCTCAGCTCAGGTGCACGCTGAAATCAAGGCAAACACTTCACAACAAACCACTGCTCAGTTCAGACCTGCCCACAAAGTAATCAATCAATCACCAACCTGCCAAAACATCATACTCTCATCACAAAAAGAACACTCGAACAAAAAAGAGCTTCATGAAATTACAAAGTGCAGCTAGGTTACAGGAGATCATCACCGAGGGGTACACCAATAATCTACTCAAAAGACAAACCGTCTGTAAATACAAGAACATAGAGTAAATTCCAAGTGAAGGTACAAAACCATACAGAGTATACAACTGCATTTCTCGTATCTTTTTTTTTTTGGGGGGGGGGGGGGGAGGGGGCCTGGTATTGAATACATTGTGTCTATTCTGATCATAATACATGTACCAACAACAATGCTATAATGTGGCCAGCTAACACATTAGAATGATCATGTGAAGTGATGGGTAAGTTATCTGACGGCACCAATTTGCACATCCCAACTAAAAATCCTTGTACCTTTTTGAATACGATGCCCCTTTTGTTTTCTTTCCCTTTGTTTCAAACACAAGCTGATGACTATTCGTTTTAATATGTTTCCACAAAATACATATTCCCATACAATCTGAATTGCAGTGGAAAACCCCCTACATGAATATGACTGGAACATTGCAAAAGAATCGCTCTGCAAAATATGTCTTTCATTTTAAGCAAAACATTCCAATGTCATTTTCCCATTTGAGGTAAACAAAATCAAATTCTGAAATAATACACAGGGTCCTTCCAATCCTAAAATATCCTTTGGAATACTCTGTGGCCTTCTTGTTTTTCGTCGACTTCATTTATGGAGCTTGCAAGATGATATGATGGCTTGCACTGTGGCAAACAGAATCTACTCAGTCACAGATTTCAAACAAGAACCACAAGTTAATCCACTCTGGGAAATAGCTGCCTGTTTAGTCCACTGAGGGTGTATCTCGCTGTGCTTTTTCTATACTTCAGTTTGGGTTTGGGTAGTTTTTTTTTTCTTCTTCCTCTTCTGTGTTTTCAGTCTACTTCTTCATCTTTAGGAGGAGGTGGTGGAGGGGGGGGGGTGGTAAGGGGGAGGGAGGAAGAAGGGAAGTAAGAAGGATGGAAGAGGAATAAGATAAAAGGAAAGAGAGCTGCAGACTAGGACCTCTCTTACCAGCCCCTCGCTAGCGGGATGAAATATTGGGCTCATTTGAGGGGTTAAGTGGTAGCTGGTTGCGGGGCTAATGTATGCTGGGGGAAGGGAAACCTGCTACCAAACCAGGCAGCGGAGCCTGTTCATTCAGAAGTTGGAAAAGGACGGCTGCAATTTACGCACTCGTAAATCAAGCATCACATCCACAATAGCGTCTGTCACATTATGTGTTACATTGGGGGGAGAGCCTGAAAGAGAAATTGCTGCACATACATATACACACACACACACACACACACACACACACACACACACACACACACACACACACACACAATAAAAAACCAGCCCCCATACACACGTACAGCACACACACCACATGCCCCTACTAACAAGACAGATTTGTGGGCGGAAAAAAAAAGCAGAAATAGCAAGTCTGCAAAGTTGACTTTCAAGAAGAGATCTATAGGGTGTATCTACAGCAGACACGTAGTATACTACATTCAATAACGTGTTTGCAACATTGCATTTATTGCACATTTTAAGGACACATGCTGTGTAATTATGACAATTCAGTCATACAGTCACACCTTCTGTCCTGTCAAAAGGAAAGAAAAACAGATTCTGAAACGTCAGAACCATGTCAATGGAAAGCTCTCAAAACACGTCATCAGGTTTGAAGTGGATGTCACGTGAACACTCTATCTCAGCGTGAAGGTCTTTACGGTCTTACAAGCAATGATGAAACGTCATCATCTCGTGGCAATAATGAGCTATTTCACGCCGAGAAGAAGAAAAGAACACAATTTATCATCAGTTGATAATCTTCACAAACTGATACCGAGTGCGTATTGATAAACTCTCAAGTATTTTCCCCTCACTTTTTCAGTCAATATAGATGATTAGGATTTGAGACTGGAATAAATGTGTTTGAACAATAAACTAGAAATTTCAAGATTTTGTGTATAAACTGTAAAGCATGTTGTGTGGAGATGACATCATAAACTCACTCATTTGCTTATTCACATTGACTGTTCGAAAAATATTTTGCAAAAAAAAATTGATAAATTTCATAATTTGATAACTTCCCTGATCTTTATCCGATTGCGATCAAATTTTTACTCTTGCGCTTGTAAGATTTTGTTTCTAACTAGATATCTACAGTTTGTATCTAAATACACACAATTGCATGATATACATACACACACACACAATAAAGCTTGATGGTTGTATAGGCCTATGTATCATTACGAAGCATTTAACAATTTGGGTTGCCTTCGATTGTCTTGCCTATTCCTACCTGTACAGCACAATGTGTCTCTCTATGCACAATGTATGTAGTCCTCATAGAAGTCATTACCAGCTCAAAGCTTCATTCCTACGTGTTCCCTCCGAACCGCTCAATGCACGGAGGAGCAATGTTCCTTTGGCTCGGGCCACGAACACTCGCAGTGCCCGGGGAGGCGTCGATTAGCGGAGGTGCGAGAAATTCAATTTGGATTGAGCTCCCCTTGTGTTAATCGGTTTAGTCACACTTGGACTAATCAAATATTTGGGTGCAACTGGCTTCGACGCCATCAGGTACCCCAAGACCAACACTGCGCACAACATCTTGGAGCGCCGCCACAGCATGGCCACGGCAACTGTTGGATGAGTTTGTCATGTTAAATCCTGATGTCTTACTCTTTGGTCTCTATGAATAGAGGGGCATCACAAGCAAGGCATATACGCTTCATATACGAACATTCTCCATTTTTACATCCTTAGCGAGATCAAGATATTCCCACTCTTGTGTTTGAGGGCGCTTTCAAACATGAAACCCACACTGTACAGAAATAGAGCACAATGCCCTCTGGAAAAATGAATAAACAAATGAATAAAACTTGAGGTCTAATGTATGCAAGACCTAAAAATTGCCTGAGCAACACTAACACCAGCAGATACAAGGGATTTGTGTTAATACTTAGCAATAATCATACACCAGATTCTAAAAATACTCTGAAAAAAATTGACAGAATGGCAAATACTTGCCTGAGGTCAGTTTGCTGGTTTATGAGCAAAATCCTCTACAAATTCTCCTGCTTATGTAAGCTCAACGTTTCTTGTATTCCTGTAATATCTTTTGTTTATTCTATCTCCATTTAAAATGGATAGGCCTAGATATGGAAAATTCACACAAGCGGCAACTTATCTGGAACACTTTTGCAGAAATGAAAAAAAAAATCCAACTACGAAATGGCAATATTTTTAGGCTTCAGATGGACAAGGTGATATTCCTTGAAATACCATAAAACAGTGTCACTCTGATGTGTATCCACTTTACTAACAAAAAACAGATTTATGGCACAATCTCTTCAAAAAATATCAATAGCAAACTTTAAATTTGCGACGCGGACCGTTTAGATGATGATTGCACTGACTGTTCTCCTCACTTCCCGCATCGTATTGCAAAACAGCTTTAGATTACAGGGAGACGCAACCTAGACAAAGTAAAATGGCGCCCCCATATGATCACTGCATCAAGTGGCTCTCTGCGTTGCGAATTAAGCGGACGCGAAAATGGCCCAGAATGCACAGTGAAAACTCAAGATGACGCAAGATCGAATTTGCACACACGCAGAACAAGTTTTTTCCCTCCGAACGTCCGCATCATGAAAATCTAAAGCTCCCGAAGGACAGTGAAAACTTACAAGACTGAATTTCAAGGCTTATGGAGAGTATCATTGTTAAGGAATATGACTATTTTCATCTGAAATATCTCACGCTTCCTGAAATATGGATTTGAACAAATGAGATGAGAAGATATATTAGGTCAGTTTCCATGTTGCTCTATAGCGCAAGGAGCCATCCTTGCATGCTAACAATATGGGGGAGTTGTCAGCTCTTTCTGTTTCAGAAAGAGAGATGGAAAATAAAGCTCAATTTGATAGGATAAAAACGAAGTAATAAGCTCTCGGCTGCAATCAAAAGACAGGATGCATTCACACCAAAGATCGTGAGTACCACCTACATCTAATGAAATTAGTCAAGAAGTGATGGGCGCTATCTATCTACCCCAATGATGCTGAGGAGACTCGGAATAAATGTGTCAAACGATTCCTCAAAGACATTCACGAGGCGTTCATCATCAAACAGAACAGAATAGCTGCAAAGAGCTAATGTGATTTGTGAGTCATATTGTGACAATGCATTGCCAGTTTTCTCACTTGATCAAAATATGCTTGCTACATGTATCAACTCTTCCACAACCACTGAAAGCTAGATTCCATAAGATGTTAAGAGCATTTAAAACAACTGCATTTGAGTGGGTTAACATCCAGGCCATTTTTTTCTTAAAGGCTGCCAGGCAAACACCACCGCCACCAATGCAACAACAGATCAAAATGGACAAAGCACCAGAACAACAGGCGATTTGGGTCATTTTGGGCACCTCATACAACGACAACGGGGGGTAATTGATTGTCATGAATATCTCCAGTTCGCTGGCATTTTCACCCAGTTTTTTAACAATAGCATTTATCACCATTACTTTATCTAATACCCACTATTTCCCCCTTAATGATGACAAAAGAAAAAAAGCACACCCTACAACAAAAGGCCTAATCAAATTTGTTGCTTATTACAGGTTGAGGACTGCTTGAAGATACCTACTCCAACAGAACGATTCCATCTCTTTAATGCATCACACCACTTTCACAAACGTTTCTTCTCTCCTCCTCTCATTCCTTTCTCTCATTTGTTCCAATAAAACACAGAGTGCTGAAGAAATACTTCTGCTGCTTCATTTCTTCCAGTGTGTGAATATCATTCTTCGTCGACCAATCAGCTGATCAGCTTTACGTTCCTCTCACCTACCACAAGCCACCTCCACATAGGAGAGATATCGATTATATTCTTTTGATGAACATCGGAATGAAGGAAATATCCCTCACTTACGACATTCGGTGGAAAGAGAAGACTCAAATGAATCAGCATCAAAATGTTGATTTCAGATGTTTAACTCTGAGCAAAATTCATTTGCAAATTTGACACTTGCCTGTGCTGACATTCCTAACATTATTTTTGATGGTGTACGATGGGAGGGTTGTGGAAAGACAAACTACATCCTAGGATCAACTGTCACAAGAAAATTGTATATTCCTAAAATTAATTTCATGTACGAAGAGAAAATAATCTTCTGGATTCTTCTCAATGCCCTTCAAACTGTACAAAACCCTAAAACGATATCACATCCACCATATCACATCATTGATCCAAAAGATGATATTTCGATCGATTATTGTAAATGTCGCCTAACGCAAGTGCTTGATCAGGCAGGGGTAAAGTTGACTTACACATCATGCATATATACGTAAATTCTATTGCTGCCTATGCAGGTGTGTGTGTGTGTGTGTGTGTGTGTGTGTGTGTGTGTGTGTGTGTGTGTGTGTGTAGAGAAAGAGAGATTTATATACCAGATCGGTACATCCCTACCACACACCCCTCCCTCCCGCCTTCTACCAATAATAAAGAGGAAGTCATCTACAGAACACCCTCACCCATAGTACATCAGAAGGTGAACATGCCACTAAGAGCAATTACCGAAAGCATTAGTGGCTGCACCGTATCAAAGGTACCGCAAAGCTAGCACAGGGCGAACATCAGAAAAGAACAAACTACACGGAGGGATGGGGAAAACACTAGAAAACAGACACAGTGAGTTTGAAATTAGCATGCATCCTGCTAGCCACTGGCCTAGAAAAGTCCAGTCAATCTACCTAGAACTGACTGTCAGCAGCTAGGTCAACCCAAGTTGCAGATTGAACTCTCAAATAGTTGGTGAGAAACATTCTATCATGGGTACTTGGTAGAAACACCAAAACCTACACGTGAACACATTCAGCGGTGTTTTTGAAAGTTTGATAGGCACCCAATTTCTAATGAATGAAATATACAGTTGCAAAGATTTGCCTATCAAGACCATTCATAAGACTGTGATTTCCACACCAGTTCATGTACTAAATGCTGTTATCATCAATTCAGACGGGATTGATGCCAGGGATAGTGTTTTCTTGAGCTATACATTTTGAGAGTCGGAGTGCCAGTCTGATTTTCTCATACATTCTGGGGCAATTTAACTTATTACAGTCAAAAGCCACTGTCATAATAACTTGCAGGTACAGGTCAGCGATTTGGCTGTGTCAGGCAGTTTATACAGGCCTGTGACACCAATGGACATCCCTTTTCCTCTCTGAGACAAAGTGCATTTTCTCACTCAGCATGTCAGGTGGATTGTTAAAGGGAAGCAGTCCTGAGATTTTCACTGTACTGATAATTAAGAAGAGTAAAAAATATAACCTTTCACCAATTTATACGTGTGGACATCAAAAATTGTCTCCGTACGCGATTTCAAAAAAATAATTCCTGCAAGCGATCGTGTAAGAGCCTGCCAAAAGGTGCAATGTCATTGATGCCCTACTCTCAAGTTGACAGCCGTGCCTCAGAAAACCAATTTAAGTGTTCAAATTGATCATATCTGATTTTTTCATAAAATGTGACAATATGTGGTTTTATCATTTCAAACAAAATATTTCAAGCTTATTTATATATACAATTAATATAAAAATAAATAGTAAACATGTATTTATAAATAACTAGGGATGACGAGCAGAACACCGCTGGAAAGAGTTGTGCATCGATGACGTATGACTCTCCGCCAAGACTTGCTCATTTGCAGAGTCACACTTTTTTAACCGAAATGTACGAGCTTATTTGGTGATTTGAAAGTTTGTTTTTGATGAAAGTAGTTCATTGGAGGTACCAACAACAACATATTTTTTTTTAATTTCGTGAGGACTGCGTCCCTTTAAGTTTATGTTCCATCCAAGAGCTACCAACCCAGCAACCCTCATGCTGCTGGCACTGTGTTTGCAATTGTAACAGTTACCGGTACCTCGATGATCACATGCAGAAGAGGATCAAGACTTTTTGCCAGTTATCAACCTTTGAGATGACCCTGAACTTGAAACAATATGTGTAGATTTAATACATCTATATTTGCTTTAAAAAAAGAAAGAAATGCACATACATCTGGAAAAAAAACACCCAAAAACAACATCTGTGCAGTAAGGGGAACACAGATTAATCTAGGCATACAAATGGTTATGGCTAAGTGGAAAATACTTATTTCTTTATTTATTTTCAAAACGACCAATCTTTCTGGTATGACAATATCTTCACCTCTACAACCTTCAGTTTGAGTGTATCTTTCCACCAGAATTCCTCACTAAATGATATCAAGACTAGACACTGGCTCGTCAAGATTGATGTCTTGACATTGTTTTGTATCCAACCTTCAACTGTAGAGGCAAGTTCACACAGGTGAGGTGGCTGGTAGTGCATAAAAGTGTAGGCCTATCTATTTCAGAAGTGGTTGAATCAGCTGATGCAAAAATTAAAGTGCACTAAAAAGGGTGTGTAGGACTTGAAGGAGCACTAGCAGAAGAGGGGAGGGGGAGGGAGGGGGAGGAAGAAGAGGGAGAAGGGTGTATGGGGGCAGGGTGGGGGTGGGGGAAAAAAGAGAAGGGAAACCAGCTATATATGCCCAGACACATAAATTAGACCATAATGAAAGGCCTACATACTCTGCCAAGAAATGAAGAGCTTTGGGCAGACTTACAATGATTCCTCCAGTTGTTATTGCTTTTGTTTGGGGGGTTTTAGGGCTGGATTTTTGTTGTTGTTGTTTTCTTTTTTTGCGACTCATTTTTTTTTCCCCAATGAACACATGAGCAATAAGTGGGAGTCGTATGTTCCCAAAAATGTTAATATGGAGCCATTGAAATTATTGCATGTACACTGAAAGGACTGTCTACCATGACAGTATTGGGAGTTATACCGCGAGATTTAATTTTGTCCTATTAGCGCACAACCGAAGACCGAGACAGAGATTACCATAGTGGAATAGAGAAGAAAAAGTGAACAAGAAGACAAGGGTAGACTGACAGAAAATAGAATAAAACAAAAAACAAAACATGAGTGGGTGGGGAAGGAAAAACCAGGAAACATAAAGAGAGAGAGATGAGAGAGTATACAACTGTACGAGTGTGTAAGAGATAGATAGATAGAGAGGGAGAGAGGGAGGGATGGAGAAGAGCAGAAAGGGAAAAGGAGAGAGAGAGAAATACAGAGGGAAATAGAGGGAGAATGGAGGGGAGAAGGATCCGGTAGACTACTTAAATTGTCTGTTTTAAGGGGAAAAGTGGTGATGAGCCCCAGCATAGTGCCTTGACCCTGGGCATATTATCAGGCACATGGGGAGGTCGTTTAGCATTGGAGTGGCAATTTATGAAAGGAAAAATGGGTGAAGAGATGGGAAGAAAATGGCATTGAGGGTCGAGGGTTGGTACCGGGGTTCATCTTTCTTCAAGGGAAGAGGAATAGAAAGACAAAAGAACAAAAGAACAAAAGGGAGAAGTAGAAATCATATAGTTCAAAAGAAACGTGGAAGTGCATAAGACACAGACACATATGATTGTAAACAAGTGGGGCAGGGTTGTTGAAGGAAGAACAGACTTTCTGTCTTCTACAGATGGCTGAATGGATGGATGGATAGATGGATGGATGGTTGAATAGAAGAGATGTGAGAGAATTATTCCAGAAACCATGTCAAAATGGTCATTTAAGGGATGACTAGGCTAAGGGATGCTAAAAATAGATCATAAAAACCATTGGGAAGAAGATGAGGAGGAGACATTTTCAGAAAGTAATATTGCGTCAGAATGAAACTAAAAAACACATAGGAAGGGGCATTATGTGTGGCAAAAAAACAAACAAAAACACAAAAAAACAAATATGCAATGAACAACAGAGCAAGCAGACACCTGTATAACATAAATTTACTTAAAGATAAGGGGGAAGACTATACATGATGAAGATGAAAAACTGGATACATAAACTGACTAGTTAATATCAGCCCTTCATACTCACACACACACACACACACACACCCACTTCTTCTCCATCTCTCTCTCTCTATCTCTATCTCTCTCTCTCTCTCTCTATCTCTCTTAACCTTGTCTTCATCGCAGCCGCCTATTCTTTTGCGCTCAATTATATCACCAAAATGTCAAATCACTTTGTAACTTCATCGGGCAGCCCGAGCGCTCACAAGTAGTCAAGAACACACATTATTCTGGATGCTGGCAAGGGGACATTTGCAGAGCTGGCAGCAAAGTGCATTAAAGGAACCCATCATGAACTCCCCAACCCCCCAAGAATCTGTCCGTGTGGTGGCTTGTTGTCGCTAATCCATCGACATGATTCAATTCCATTCTTCCCGATAAAAGAATGAATTTGATGAATTCAGATGAAAGATTCAAACTGCCTCTGGGCTGTTCCTACTCTGGTGTCCTAACATAAGTCGAGAAAAAATGTACTGCTCACAGACTGCCAGTTGTAAGCATGAATCTCTAATTACACGATTCTTCCTGTCACAAATTTGTTAAATTCATCCTGATCCTTGATGTCTATGCACTTTTTTGATGCCGATGATTCAGAAAAAAAAAAGATACATAGTACAGAGAGAAGATGAATAAAAAGATACACAAAGGGCCTAGCCGAAACGTTGACACAAATAAAAATGGATTCACTTTCTTGTTTTCCAATTAACACCCCAGCCTGGAAAGGAGGTTGTCGGTCCCTTTTAAAGGCAGAAGGGTGCCCCATTCAAGCCCCACAACCCAGCGGCCCGATTGGCACACCTTTAAACCAAATGCTCACTTTGCAATAACCCCGACCTGCGATTCTCCATTCTCAGAGCGGCCGAGATATGGATAGCTGATGAGTTAATGCGTACACCAGGTAAATCTCTGAAGAAAAGTGCATTGAGCCCCACCGACTCCTGTCCTTCGGCTTCTCTTCCATCTCGCTCTCTTCTCTCTCTCTCTCCTTCTCTAATCAATCAGACCATCATCTATCATGAATCCATTTCACCTCAAGGTTTGTCTCACATGCAGGCTACATGATCAAATCGATTCCTTTTTCTTTCTTTCTTTTTTTCCCCATGACAAGCAAGTATCTCTTGTCTACATCTTCCTTTTCTATCCAGATATCTAAATCCTGCATTTTATTTTATCATTTTGCTTGTATCCATTTGATATTAACTTCTCTTTTCATTGATTCATATCACTGCTACAACACCTCCCCCTCTCCATTCACTTTCTCTTGCTCTAATTGCTTCATTCAATAAATTCAATAACTATAGCAATGTGCTAATTAAGTTTGGAGAATTTTCAAATGATATTCATCCAAGTTGATTAATTTTTCCAATATGTTTTTTTTTTCCTACTCAGGGTTAGTCTACTCTCTTTGTAAGACAGTTTGCAAATCGCTAACATTTTGTGGTAACATATTTGTCGTACGACTTGACAAGCCTCAAGGTGCTGGGAATGAATTGTGTAATGCAGGGCATCAAATTCCAGAGTCTAATTTGCCTGCGTTACACATTGCAGACATGAAGATGTTCAAACTGCGACAGGGAAGAGATACTTTAACAGATCTATTCTTTCTCCTATCACTTAATTCCAATTTCCCCCCTCACTGTCCCTCTCTCTACCAACTCTCACCACCCCCCATCTTTCCCCCATCACTCCATCACATCTGACCTTCATAGTACAAGCCAAGGGACGTCACGAAAAAAAAAAAGCTTGATAAAGACACTGTATCCGCACTGCTCATTAAATATTCAAACGGTAATTTTTTACCAATTACGCCAGGCCAAATGCATAGTAAACGAATGCACACACATGGGCTTTTTGCCATTTGCGTGCGGGGGGTTACGTTTCCGTGTTCGTCATAACTCTTTTAATGTGGATCGCACAATTAGGAATGATATGATGGCATAGTACACATAATTGCACTGCTCTAGTCTGTTGCAATCGACCATGACAGTCCAAATAGTTTGTCTGAGGCCCCCCTGTAAGCCGAGGGAAATGAATTTTCAGGGGTGAGCAAGAAAAAGTGCGTTATACAGATTATTGAGTCTCATATGCCATACTGGAGACTTGACTCATATTGTCTGATCCTTCTTGTTATTGTTTTTCCTTTCTTAAGAATTAAGATCAAACCAGAAACAAAGATAGGCACAGTGGTAAATATACGGTGATGACAGAATATCAAACAGTTAGCACATCTATAACACACTAAAGTGCAAAATGTAGATCATGTTCTTTTCACTGCTGATGAACATAAATTATTGTATGCTCATCTTAGTTGTTTTTGGCACCTTCTCTTTTAACTGGCACATTCTCGAATGTAAATTCTGACAGAAACAGTTGGTGTAAATTCAAATCATTATCCTACTTATCATTATACACATTATCATCATCATCATCATCAGTAGTAGTAGAAGTAGTAGTAGTAGTAGTAATTGCAGTAGTTGTAGTAGTAGTAGTAGCAGTTGTAGTAGTAGTAGTAGCAGTAGCAGTTGTAGTAGTAGTAGTAGTAGTAATTGTAGTAGTAGTAGTAGTAGTTGTAGTTGTAGTAGTAGTAGTAGTAGTAGTAGTAGTAGTAGTGTAGCCTGTAGGTACACTTGGAAGTGGAAGTTGGAGTTGATTCATAGCTCAGGCATCTGATATGAAATACAGAGTACCACAGTGCATGAACGTGAATCAATCTGCTCGAATTTCATGTTGGTTATACATCAAAACATTCTTTGAAATGATCTTCAGGAAGTAATGCTGATTTGTTTATGTTTTGGCTCATTTAGACAACTATGCATTCATGGATATTTGGTTGCAGTGAACCGTTACAAGCCTCGAATAAAACACAGTTCCATTGACAAACCTTCTGCTGTGTGGCCTTCAACTTACGATGCATTTTGGCCTTGGCAGCGCTAATCGCATTATTACACACCTCCACTGATATAAATCACCCTTTATTTTGTACGAGAAAAGACAAATGATTAGAGGGCACATGGGGGGTGGGAGAGCGACAAAGGAATATAAAGATATCTGCTACATTGATGTCGGGCTGTGACCAAAAGTTGAACCCCGCCCTGACCCAACAAAAACACGTCTCTATTAACAGCCAGCCTTCAACTTGTGAATCCCACTCAAACACTCTGTCTAATGGCCCCCATCATTTTACAATCAATTACACACATTACTCTACACCCAATCCATGGCATCTTAAAGCCTTTATACTCAACTGTGATCGCATTACAACTATATTCATTGCTTTATCCAAATATCCGGGCTTGTATAATGATTGTTACCACTACTATCCCTGCATAATTCTCATGATAATTACTAAAGAAACAGCCCTTTTATATAGAGGAGGGGGGGGGGGGTAAAGTAGGGAGTTCTGTGGAATACATGGTCTAGAATAGAAGTAGGAACCATCTTTTTCCCTACAGGTGTGAAGTGCTACACATGTACGTGTGTCAATGCAGCGCATTGATATTGTTTTGGTTGTTGTTGTAAACTTATCTCCCACATTTTGACATCACAAGCTCGGACTTAAAATAGCAGGAGAAAGATATTTCAAACACTGGGGTTGATGTAGACTGTCAGAGCAAAAACTCATCACACACTAAAAATACACAACATACCGGCTCGGGTCATCCAGAGCATTCATGTAGGCCTTCTGCATGATTGCAGCTTGACTTGGTGGTTACCACATCACAGACCACAGCAAGATTTGCTTCTTTTAAAGGTTGCATCCATGCCAATAATAAGGGCATATGGTGTTCGTCAAGTATATCAAGGTAATTTTGATATGATTGGGATGGGAAAATCAACATTTTTCTCTGGATGAAACTTGTTATGCAATAGGATAGTTCATCCTGACAAGAACATGATCAGAATTGGATGAACACTTTCATTCTTATCAAGGCATGAAATCAACTTTTTGTCAAAAATTTGACAAATACTACTCTGATGTTAATTCCTATTTCTGGCTCGCATATCACACAAAGGAGAACAAAGAACCGATTGGGCTTAAAGCTTGATTTCCTAATCTTTAAAGGGAGGGGGGCTAATAGTGCTATTTTCAAAGAGATAAATAGCTATTCCTACCTGCCTACACATATCAAGAAAGGAGGCTTTCAAACCAAATATTGTAAGAAGACAAAAATCTTACGATTTAATAATGAAATATAAATTTTTAAAAAAAGAAAAAAATATTACAAAAACCTCATTCAGTGTCCAAAAACACCCAAATCTATGTCAGTAATTTGAGAATATCCCTATTGTCTTCAGTGGGTTATTGCATCCTTGCAAACTTTTGACTACCGGTATTGCATGAAATACTAATTGAAAGAGGAAATTACTAGATAAATTGTATATACACATACACCTTCTTCAAGACATAGGCCTATATACACAAATTCACAATGTTTGTTTGAAGTACATATATACATGCAAATATACATATATATTTCTGTGTGTATAGAGCGCTTAGTGACATTTTAATGTGATAAGCGCTTTATAAATATCGTGAATTATTATCATTATTCTTATATATGTCTGTGTGTTAGGGTGTGTGTGTGTGTGAGGATGTGTGTCGGTGTGCTGACTGAAGTGTGACTTTAAAGGGGTAGTATAGTATTGGTGGAGAGGAGAATTGGGCTTTTAACTTTTTGTGAGATACCAAGAAACCACTTATGAAATATTACAAACCATGTCATTCTAGGAAATAAAAGTTTATTTGATGAAAATCGGTTTTGGAGTGACTGAGACATGTATCTAAAAACAAAGTAAAACAAAGCAATCATTGTAAAAGCCACAAAGGTGGGTCCCACCTTTTATTATGGTTACAGTGTTTTGGATATCTCAGCCATTTCAAAACCAATTTTCATGAAATAAACATTGAATTCCTCTTGGTATTCCATGTTCTTTCATATTTCACAAAAGGTTTCTCATTATCTCACCAAAAAAAAAAAAAAAAAATGTTAGAAACCTGAAGTTAGGTTTCAACCAAAAACATACGATCCCTTTAAAGGGGGTGGACTGTGGTGCAAACCTTCCCCCTGTGTCTGGCAGCAGTATTCCATGCATACCAACAGGTTCCAGGAAGACAAGGCATTCCCCAAGCTGGCGAGTGATGGGGGATTTGACTGAGGGAAGCAAAACAAAACATGCTCCTGGGATTCTGCTTTCTTCTTCTTTTTCTTCCTTTTTCTTCATCTCCCTCCTCCTCCTCCTGCTCCTCCTCCTCTTCCCATTCTCCGTCGACTTAATACAGTAGTCTGCCCTTCGCCCTCGCCTCTCATTCTCAACACGCAACCAGCAAAACTCGCGGAGAAAGAACCATGTGTTATGAAATGATCTTGACTCTATCCATCGGAGGGCTATGAATAACTAGAGCTTCATGCATCCAAGGAGCAGATGGAGCTCGTCTCCCACATTTTCATTTCTCCCGAGGTCTTTTGAACTGAGAAGCAATAACTTTTTGAACTTCCAAGTTTCCAATACAAACTGTTTTGCTATTTTCATTTAAAGCAATTTCTCTTAAGGTACATTCTAATTTGAAACAACAGCAATATCTATACTACACTTGGGAATTCAATCTAACACGAGTCTCAACTCCCCCACAAATTCTGAATCGCAAGTTCAATATATCCATGGTATTTTATCTTTGCAAATGTGAATAGCTTAAAAGATCTAGCAGTTTTCAAAAGCCTTTCTGCATGTTACTAGTCAATACGGCAAATGATTGACTAAACATAGCCCTGATTGGGTGCATTTCTTTTCCAGTCAACTCTTAAACGAATCATATTTTTTTAGGAATTTATCTGAACGTCACATCATCTTTGAATACAGGTCTTGTACGTTCTTGGGTTGAGTAAGTGCTGCGAAGTCATTTCTTTGTAACAGAAACAGAAACAAACACACACACACACACACAACACAACACAATACAATACAATACAATACACATACTCATAATACATGTACACATACACACACACAAGCACACTATTCAAAATCTACTGAATGTACGAGCGATCATAACAGTGGTGACGCTTTTCTCGCGTGCACTTTTAAGAAAGGGGCAGACAAAGCCCTTGCTCCTGAGACATCGCAGACTGGCGACTCTGCCAGCAATATGCCGAAAATTGTCCCCAAATTTGATGGGAATGAAGCAGAATGGCAACTCGTGTAGAGCTGCTTCAGGAAACGGACAGATCACACTGCTGCTGCTACCAATAACACACATCAGGAGTGTCACAAGGGGAAGGGTGAGGGGAAGGAGGGGAGGGGCGTGTCCATGGGGGAAAAAGATTACAGTAATAGGAGCAGAATGAGAATGGAGTGCCGTGTACATCTGGAGGAATGCCTCCCTTCCCCACCCCACCCCCACGGTTAGGGTGGGGTTGTGAAATGCAATAGGTTTTGATATTGTTTGGTGAAAAATAAGGATGACACCAAGAGCACAGACAAACATGAATACTCTGACTTTGCCTCAGACCTAGACAGATCAAGAGGTGGATCACTCTTTCCAGTGGATCACTTTTATCCATCACTATATTTACTTTTTAATGTCATTCTTGCAAAGTATGCATTGTTTCTCTTATACTATGCATTCATTCAAACATATACTTTGATAACGTGTACTTCTTTACTTTTTTTTCTTGTATAAATTGTAGTAGGTATTGTCTTTTGTTAGATAAAAATAAAGAAATCAAATTAGAATGGAAAAAGATTTTCAATTACTTCTACATTTATTGTCATTGAACAAAATAATGTACTAACTTCTTCTTTTTTAAGGCAACATAACAAATTTCTAATATTACTTAATATTACTTTCCTTGAATTTCATAGTAAAGAATGGACTTTCCTCTCCTCAATCTTATTTAACTGAAGTTTAGTAGAAGATATTGTTGCTTATGATTTTAAATTTAAAAAAGATCGAGAAAAATATGTGGCCACCTTCCCATATATTTTCATTGTGGCTATCAACACATGTAATTACTCCTAGTTTGACCAAAATGGACTGAGAAACTAGAAAATCTTATCCTTTTCCTGCATGTTAGAGCAAAGGGCATCAATAGTCAATTTTAAGTGCATGCATTTCATGTAGTTACGACTTGAAGAAACGCATTTCAACAATATCTTTAGGTTTAACTTTCCAGCATTAACTTGGCATGTGTAGGACTAAGGGGTTCGCATTTGCCTCTAGGTGTAAATATTTGACTGTTGCCTTTGTTGAGAGTTTGGTTTTCTCCTTTGACAAGATTCTTTGTCGCACAATGTGAATCACACTCCAAGTGATTTTCCATGAAATTATGGGAGTATTTGCTAACCAGTAAATCATCAAAAATGCTGCCAAAAACAATTTATTCAGCAAACACTCCCAACACTGATGAACATTGAACGCAATCCTTACTTTCAAAGTCGAACAAAAGTAAATGTGTATCCCTTTTCGGCAAGAGGTATAAATCTTCAATTTTCTTCTCGCATTGGCATGGATGATATGACAAATAGCAGAGGAGTTAGCCGGATCTATGTCAAATGTATATACAGCATAAGGTTTGGATTGCTTTGTGTGCTCAAAAGAAAAAAGAAAGAAAGAGACAAAACAGAAGAAAAGTGCAGTAGCTGCAAAGGTTGTAATGCCAAGATTGCAGAGATGCTACAAATACTTGCAGGGTGAATTGTACATCATAAATCTCCCGAAGTGATTCTACTACCTGAACCAAATTCGGCAAATGACTTGTTGTTCCAAAGCGTATTGATGTCGTTTACCTGGGAGCACTTTGTGCAGTGCGCGCTTTTTTCGCAGATGCATCAAATCACATCAGCGCAACTTAGGCGCAGAAACAAAACGCTGACATGGGCACCTGAATTAGCACAACGTGAATCGACCTACTTAGACATAACCTGGCTGAGGAGTCCTGAGTGAATACTGGCTCTGTCAATTCCCTTCTGCTTTATTCCACTTGAACATCAGTTTGTCAGAACAAAAGATGGAAGAGGAGGGAGGGGGGAACGAATGGGCCTGCAATTTACCAACCACAGATCAAACTGTATTTTTCTAAAAGGGGTTTTATAGCAAAAAACCATGTTGGTAATGGGCGTACCATTTTTTTGGATCGTCGTTGCCTCTTGCTCGCTTTGTTTGGAAATTCGGCGCTTAGTTTTTTTCTTTTGTTTCCCAGTACGATGCAAGAAGACCTGCGCCACTTGCAGACATAGAGGCGGGGGAGAAAATTTAGGACAGTGGGCATTAGGACAGAATCTTGCTTTGCATCTTTGGATGGGCCATGGTTCATTTGATGAGCTGAGCCATCAGGCAAACAAAGCATGCACAGGTGTACAGCGGAATGCAGTAATCAAACAAGAAAGCAGCAAATGCTTCTCATAAAAATAAAAGAGCAAGAAAAAAAAATCCTCCATGAGCAACTCTGTTGTGTAAGGTATGGATGCTGCAAAGCACGAGGCCTTGGTGTACTGATGAACTTTTGTTCCATAGTCCCTCTTTTGTGTTACCTGCATGTAAATGAGTATGGTATGTCTTTGCAAAAGTTATTAAAGCATGAGCCATACTATCTATGTGGGTTTACCCTCAGACATTGATCCACAAAATTCCAGGGTATTTTTGCTGCAGAACTTATCATCACTGCACATCTTTCATTGGAAAAAGATGAGACGTATGTGGCTAAATTCATTGAATATGAGCAAAATCAGAAAGAAATTTCTTGAACCTCTTTTAGAAAGCAGGGAAAATTATTAACCTTTATATATATATCAGTAACAAGTCACAGTAATGTGTACTGTTAATTGCAAACACTGACTGTCTTGTGGGATTCTCCAAATTTTCTCTGTCGTCCTGCAGTGATGTCAACTGTTGAAGTCTCATCATCACGTGATGGCAGCACAAAAACTTATAGAAATTCATAACTTTTGAATAGATTGTCCATTTTTTCTTAAACTTTCGCTAATGTGTACTACTAATTTTCATGCATTTAATCAATCAATCAAAAACTTTCCCTTAAGATGTTGCTGAGCTGAGAAAGAAACTTTAATTGTAATTTTGTAAAACTATATTGCCAATTTAAGAATAAATCATGTTTTTACCTACCAAGATGCTCTTGAAAGTCTGCATTTCAACTGAAAAATTTATTCACGACAAAGGGCTCATGTGAGTCTTTTTTTCTTATTTTTTGTACTCTACATCTAATGAAATATGAAAAATGTACATAACTATACAGTTTAAAAACAAAATTTGGCTTCCTGTTTTAATGGGACTTAATAAGTGAACAACAACATATCTCGGTTCAAAACTTGATAACTTTTTGCTTGATATTTCAGATGAATACAGCTGATGCTCGCAAATAACTCTGTTCCTCTGAAAATGAGACAAGACTTTGGCAAATTCTTTTCAAATTGGCCGTGATCCTGGCCATGCAAACTACCTGCAAAATTTTAATATATAAGATATAACATTTCTTGAAATTCAAACAAGCAGCTAAAAACAGTGCCATAAAGGCATATGTGCATCGCAAAGGCAGAGTTAAAGTTTGGAAGGTCGAAAATAAAAATAGCGAGGGCTGGAAGTGAATTGACAAAGAAAGAAAGGTGTAGAGAAGAAACATGTCTCAGTGATATGATGTAGCAAGCATTGAAGAGCACCACATAATATCAAGCATAACACAGACAGACTGAGAGATTAGAAGAGGCATCCATGGAGATTTTGAAATGATGAAGAGAAAGAGAGAGGGAAAGCTTGCATAAAAGCCATCAGAAAGAAAAAGATGTGAGGCAAAAAGCTGAGAAGCAGATATCCACATTTTACTGCAAAAATATTCAAGCAAACATGCATACAAAACATATAAATACATATGTATGTATATATATATACATATACAAGTAATATACATCTATGTTTATACATATATACATATATACACACACACAAATATATACTATGTAAAGAAAAGAAACTGAGAAGTGATTATAGAAATATGGACATACAAAAAAAGAGGAGAGAGAAAGAGAGAGAGAGATAGAGGAATCAGAAGTGTGCATGGCTTAGGGTTGGAAAGGAAGAAGTGTGAGAAAGCATGTGTCGGGGAAGAATGGAAAGCTTTGAGCAAAGGGAACGAGAAGAGGCAGGAGGTCTGATTCCGGTAGGCTGGAGGCGAGAGGATGAGATCGCATCCTGAGAGGGAAGGCAAAGAACGAGACGGGGAGGAAACGGTGAGAACAGCACGATGCTCAATCGTCTGAGGCACAATTACACAGCATGCGGTCTGTGCGCGAAAAAGAGGACCAAAGCCGTTGACTCATACACAGCGCACAATGATGGAACCAGCAAATGATTTCTTCCGTTCCCTCAATACATCCATATACAAAGACTCGCCTCCTCCTCCTCCTCCTATTCCTCCTCCTCCCCCTCCTTCTACCAAAGAAAGGTGGTGTCTAGGTCTCCCAGGCATCACTTCAATCAGTTTTTGCATTTTTCAGAGATGAGCGGATGCAGCGGAGGAGCTTCTATCCGTCACAGTCTAAGCTGGCACACACCTTGATCTTCCTCGCCACATCCAAACAAATTCCACCGGGCTACTGGCAAAACATACCATCGCATCCTCTCCCCACTGGATACATCACATCCTTGGCATTTTAAAAAAAATGCAAAAATTGCTATTCAGGATTGCATCACTTAAATGCATAATTAGTCTTGAGGAGCTGAGAATTATGACTTTAAGATGGAAACAGAAATTATCTTACAGCTCTAATAGCTCTGATGATTTATGACTTACATTTGACATTACTGATATGATGTAGACCTTGAGAGGTTCTTGGACAGCTGTAAGAGCGATACTTTTTTTTCATAATGGTGAAGGCATACTATACCTTCTGAATATGTAAATAACATACTTCTTCATTCGACTACTTTTTACGATGCAGACCTACAGTATGAGATACCAATCATGAATTATCGTCTGCCTATGAAACGTTTGGTTTCCATTTACATTTTGCAGATCAAAAGCAGCGTAAAACAAAGAAAAATAACATCATACACATATTCATACATCTTGTTTCTACACATCAGGGCTTTCTACATGACCTATTGACCTCTACCACACAATCTGCTTACTGTAAAGCCAGAAAATTTCGCAAATTTTGCGAGAGCCAAGATTCGCAAAATCAAAATGCGTAAAAAAGTTCTTGTCTACACTATAATGCACTGGATGACAGAAGCAATTTGTAACAATTTCATGCTGCACGAAAAAGGTCATCAGCCGCAATTCGCACAAATTTCAGGCCACAAAAATATCTTGCTTTACAGCAAACGGTAGTCACTACATACAATGACATACTACAAAATCTACACACTGAATATTTTCCATGTTCAACTGAAGTAATACCAATCAAGGGATTCGCACCACCAAAAGTAGCCAAACATCGGCTGCGCATTGTACACTGGAAAGTTTGACTGAAATTGGGTTGAGGGAAAAACACAATCAGAAATCATTTGACCACCATTGGAAAACTGATATTCAATATACATTTGACAGCATTCTCCCAGTAGTAACATCTATTCCGATCAGGTTGATATTTTACTGGAAACACCAGATATAATAAACACTGATGGTATTTAACAAATAAAACATCACTCACAGCATTACACCAGTCCTCCGTACACTCTAAACCGATCCATCACCATTTCACAAATCCGACTGATTTTGATAAAATTGCACTGGTAATCCAGCATTCAAGTGGGTAACATCTTTCAATATAGAATTTCTCTCCCCCTCCATATATCTATCTATCTATCTACCTGTCTATCTCTATCTCTACCTCTCTCTTTCTTACTTTTTATCTATTCATCTATCCATCCATCTCTCCTGCTTTCCTATCTATATCTCTTTGCCTATCTTTCCCTCTATCAAGGAAAACACTGAGATACAAATCGGGTGGAATGCTTTTTGTTTTCTTGTTTGTTTTGCTGGCCTGTGATCCTTATGTTTGGCAGCCACTTCCACTTGAGCTTACAGGAAAGATAATGGGCTCTCATTCTAGCGAAATCAGATGATTTTTATTTCAACTGCTAGAGCATGGGCTCGAAGAGTCATCTACGTAAGGGCATTCTTCTTCTACGTTTCCGGACTGGCCGAACGACCTGCAAATTGGAAACAAGCAATGGTACATCTCACCACGGAGCATTGCAGAGAACAGATGAATAATTTACTGCTCAAGTGGAAACTCCGCACTATATCGCGTCTTTGTAACCTCCCCAAGAGGCGCATAAGACACACATCTGAAAATATATATCATCACGCAAATATGAAAACATCCCTCAAGTAGCAAACCCAAATGGGAGAGTACTAACAGGGGAGGGGAAAAAAAGAAGAGTCAAGCACTTCCTCTCATTAGGATAAGAAATGGCAAAATATTTGTGACTTTAATTATCTTGCATGTAAAGTGGTTGTATTTTCCCCATTCTTCCTGTATCAGGACCAAAGCTTTACCAATCTTTGTGATCACTTTCCAACAGCTATGGTAAATAATCACGAGGATGAGAAAGAAACAGAGAGAGAGAGAGAGAGAGAGAGATTTTCTGATATATCATGTTATTGGCAATTGTCAACAAATACGGATAAGAAACAGACCCGGATTTAAATTTTAAGTCATCTTTGTACACAGAGACTACATGATTTGATGTTTTGTTATTGTGCCTACAGAAATACACAAACACAAACACACATGCACACACACACACACACATACATACAGGTATTTTTGAAACATAAAGAAATATACATGAGTATACATGTGTACATATTTCGTAACACACATGATCACTTTCACTATACATTCAATCAACATACCCACCTCCCTGGTTTATCAGATCACAGCATGGATGTTATTCTCTAGCCAAATACAAAAATATCAAAATATGCACATTGATACTCATAATTTCTTGGTGCACTTGCACTGACTTGACAGAGAAATGGGCAGATGGATAAAAGAGGGGGAGAGAAAGGAAGAGAGAGGGGGAGACTCGCAAACAGTAGCAAAGAGGTTGTGGGCATCGTTTTTCCGTCAGCCCACACGCCAAGGCTACGGGGACTTCTGGGGCAGGCTTTTCAGTTTCTGGTAGCAGGGGGATGAAAGGTCGTGGGGACACGTCGGGCGCTGAGCATGGGCAAGAGATAAAAGCGAGGTGACACCGTACAGCCGGAATCCAGCTGAGATGATTAGGCTGATTAACAGGCAGACCGCTACGACAAGATGGAGACTTCGCGCCTCTCAGCTGCCAATCTCAAAAAAAAAAAAGAAAAAAAAAAGAGTGACTGGATTTGTCCTTTCTTTGAATTGTCTTTTTCTCCGCCGAATTCATAACAAGATTTTTCAGTACTTTGAGTAGCATTGTATGATTCTTACTCGTTTAATTTTGTCCCAAGATTGCAGTTTAATAATGACTGTGATGAAGTAGTTATTGCAGAGGAACATTGTCATCTCAGTGAAGAAAAAAAAAGAATTTCCTATAATGCACTGCCTCATAACTTGATGCCCAGTAGACTGACAAACTGGAGCGATATACCTTTTGAACGGAAAGAAAAAGCAAAAATGTTGGTGGACTCTCTTGCTTCTTCTCTAGTCTTGGTACATTTTGCATTAGGCTGATGATTTTTCATCATCAACACATACACAGGAATTGGTCATACACATGATACAAATATTATATAGCACTGAGCAGTATGTTACGATTGGCTTTGCATTAAATACGTATACTGCATCAATATTCTATCGGCAGATAAAACTATGATTATGACATTTCAATAATCTCAACATTCCCATAAAATTTCACTGGTCCACTTAATCACACTGCAGGAATAGTTTTGTCTCTGATCAAGAAATATGAAGGCAAACAAATAGGCCTACAGTTTCAGTCCATTTGTGCATCTAGTCCATCATGAAGAATTGATTTATCACGACAAATGCAGTCAAATTTGTCTCCTTTTTTTAGACATTTCAGAGAAAATTCACCTGCAATTTTACTCAAACACTAGATCCCAAGAGCTCAAACACTAGATCCAAGAGCTATTTCTTTCTCAATTCACACATAATTAGTGGGCAAGCACAGTGATTTTGTGTGTAAATTAAGTGTTGTTTCAGGCCACTCAACTGCTATATGTCTGTCTGTCTGTTTCATTCTACCTCCTTCCTCAACCCACCCCCCCCCCCCCCCTCCTCACCCTTTAGAGGTCAAGCTTACAAGCAGCAGACTGGGACAAATATTTGTATACTCTCCAAACTCAGCTCAGTGATGTCAATCAAGGGCTGGGGGTCAAGTTCAGATGCCAGAGTAACCCCTGGCTTAATCATGATTTCTATCCCTATCTTTGGAGAAGGGAAGGGGGGAGGGTGGGGGGGGGGGGGGGGGGGGGAGTCAAGTGTTCAGTGGTGGTGGTAGAGGGGGGTTGGGTACTCTGGTTATCAAGGCTTACAATATGGGAAGGTTGACAGAAATTCAAACAAAAACAAACTCATACAGTCACTGGACCTTGTCACTAACAGATTTATTTTGCATGGTATTATGCTATTCCCTCGAATGAATTACGGAATATTCCAGCTATAACTGTGCTGTCCACAGACTTTAGCCAAAAGGTAATGGGGAACAAAAGAAAAAAAAAATTGTGAGTCTTAACAATGACAGGTTCCATTCATAAAAATAGATACAAAATTAATGTAGTATTTACAACACGGAGACATTGTTCTCATTCACGACTATTAGATCAACCAATTGCCAAAAAAAAAAAAAAAATCAGCTTTGAAAAATATTCATAATTGATATGAAGTGAGGATTTCAAATCAAATGAATCCTGGTACAATGACTAAAACAAAAGATGCATCTTTACTGACAAAAGTTGTTTCATGCTTATTTCTCCGTGACAGCCATATTTGATGGTTACTCATGCACCACAATTCGATTTCAAAAAATGTATAATATTCTTAGAATGTCAGTGACTCTGAAGTTCTGTAACTTTTTGACTCTTGGTTTAATTTTAGAATGACCGCTACTATACTGTTCGTCTGATTCCCCTCTTCTATTAGGAGGTAACATGAGCAAGCTGCAGGGTTGCACTTTTACTTATCAATGAATAACTCTGTGGCTTATTATAGGCTTAAATATACTGATTTTGCACTGATTTATGACAATGTGTGTGTGTGTATATATATAGGCTCCTATATATGTAAAATGAAGTTACACCAAATAGAAAATGCAATTGTAATAATTGGCTTTATGACTGATTTGTTGTATCATTTGAAGGAAATCAAATAAAGATTTCACGTGTATACAATACATAAGTCTGCATCACTTTCTTTGTTTTCCCAGAGTACGGCTAAGAGGCACTTGTGTCCCTATTCAGTGAAGCAGGTCACAAGTTCTCCCTGCACGACAGTCCCCTTGAGAGGTGGAGTTTAAGTGGTCTTGGGAAGAATAGATATCTTTTGCAAAACCTGTTGAGCTTGTGACGCAAGCCACCTCGCCTCTTTGAAAGTCATCGCATGTGCGGCTGCATTCTATTTCTAGCCAGCGCTGGCAAAAAAAAAAAAAAAAAAAAAAAATGAAGATAAAAAAAATGAGGGGAGAAAAATGGTGCATTAGCGCGATGATGGTAAAATATCTGAACTAATAAGCTAGATGATAATATGATACATCCTGGGGGACTCCTCGCGGTACTTCCATGCATTCAGATTCAGACCTCGAAGTGTGTTTCTTGTTGTTTATGGGGGAGGGTTCGGTGTTGTTGTTCTTTTTTTGTGTGTGTGTGTGTATATGTACATTCGAGTGTATGCGTGGGTGTATGTGACACTGAGTGTGATATGTGTGCATGTGTGTGCGTGTCACACATAATAATGTCCAACACACTTTTTTCCCCCCAGTGATTTATTCGAATATTGGATATGCCTAGCAGATATTTTAGTTGCTATGTAACTTATCACATATTCAAGTAAAAGCATGTGTCACTGTTTATAGTCATACTATAAAACGAGGAATGTTCATGTGCATTTTAATTTCGCGAATTTTGCGAACGCCAAGATTCGCGAAATTACAATGCACGCGATATTTCTTGTCTACACTATATGCATCGAACGCCAGTGGCAATTCCTGAAAATTTCATGCCAAGAAAAAGGCCGTCTGCTCCAATTCGCGAACATTTCGTGCTGCGAATATATCATGTTTTACAGTACATTCAAGTAAGGCCTACATATGCTCCATATCTACATGTGTATGACATTGATACAGGTTACAAGCAAAAATTTAATAAAATGTCCTCCATGAAGTAAAGTTTTTCCATCTAACCTGCTAAATATCTAAGAATTACTATGTCCCTCAAACAGATGAAAGGCAAGGTAATCACAGATATAATCCCTATAACACTCTTCGAGCTCGAGCATAAGTGTGAAACCAGCCTGATATGTACATCCAGGGGAAAATTCTGCTTCTCCTATCAAATCCATAACCTCTTGTGAAGTTGTCGTTCTTTTCTTTCAGCTCATGACCTCACATCAAAAAAGATAAATGAATAAAACAATCCACTGGCATGAATTCAAGCAAAATTCAACGGCTAATAAAGTATATTACCTATTAGTCTAAATCTGCTCACCATGCATCGTCAAACACATAGGGTACATCAATCATCAGCTGCATTTATCAACTCGCTTCTGGCGCAGAATTAAGGTTTCCAAACAACTTTCAGAGAGTTATGGGCAGTTGATAAATGCAAAGCCGTTTTGAATATGGGGTTAGAAACTCGTTTTTGAAACACCAAAAAGAAGTGCCATCGCGAACACGCTTGAGCCAGAAATGCACTTCTGTAGAGTTGATAAATGCAAAGTTGTTTTGAAACACCGCTTAGACCTGTCCACACCAACCACTGCCAACTAGGGCCTGCTGTTCCTCAGTCAAACTGAGCCATGGAGTTGCACAGTGACAAGGCCTCCCAATCAATTCACTACGGAGTTGATAAACACAACTTGAGACATGCGATCTAAAAAAGGCGTTTGAAAATGCACTTTGTTTTTTCCTCTGCCATGCTTGAGAACTTAGCTATGATTCTAGAGCCATCCCAAGCTGGAAATCAAGGGCTTTTTACACTTGTAAATTTTTGCTTAGTCCCGTACCAACGGTGGGGCTAAGGGGGGGCCTTAGCCCCACCGTTGGTACGGGACTATCCTTAGCCCACTTTCTGTTTACACTCGTTTTTGCCAAAGTGGGCTAGCCCCACCGATAGTCCGGTACTATCTGGCCCTGCAAAATATCAGGGTTAGCACCGCAATTGCGGTGCCAAGCAAGTGAGTGTAAACAGAACGAAAAAATAATCCGGGGCTAAGCGACGGAGACGAAGTCCGACCCCCACTGACCAATCAGAAACGAGGTAATCAAGTGCTGCCGGTGCGTGCGTGTACGTGTACAGCGTAATCATGAATGTTCATGTGGTTTGGAAAGTCCGGGGCTAAGAAATACGAGTGTAAAAAGGTCAGTTTTCTCCTTAGCCCCGGACAAGAGATAGTACGGGACTAATTGGCCAGTGTAAAAAGCTGAAAAAATTGGTACGGGACTAACGATAGTCCTGGGTCAGAGAAAGTCCAGGGTTAAGAAACACAAGTGTAAAAAGGGCTTTAGAGAAATTAATGGGCCTACTTTGTATCTACCTGAGATAACTTCTTCCAGTGACTCTTTTTGAAACTTTCCAGTTTCTTCCATGTGCAGATCATAACATGGTTCATATGCAGGTTTAGCATGGTCCAAATGCATCAGATTTAATGTGATGCAAGTAGACATGTATTCATCTTTGCTTGTTCAGGTTCTCTGCGGAAATTCCTAACTCATGATAACTCGAGCATATTTTGGGCTATCTCATGCAAGGCCATTTTTCTGGGTTGGGATTCTTCGTAACAAACTTTGTCCATTTCCCCCATTAGTGGCCATTACAATTCATGGATTTATAGTAGTAATGCCATAATCTTGAAATGCAGTGAATGACTCTAGTCTACAATGTACTAAAGAGGGGTGATATATCCTGTTTTTCTATCCGTTCTACCAGAATGGCTGCAATGAACAAAGTATGCCCCATAGCACTGGTAGAATTCTGTGCATAAAAGGAAGATGAACTGCCTGGTCAAATCTTTTGTGGGACAAATCTTAATTCATGGTCTGAATTTGTTGGAAAATCATTGATTTCCAGAAAATAAAACCTCATATCAAGAGGTTTGTGAAGATAAATAAAATTTGGATGGACAGTGGGAACAGTCGCATAGCTTAGCAATGAAAAATACCCTAGTTTTCGTTTTAAAGAAAAGGTGTGAAATACAGTTTAACTCTACATGCTTCTTCTTTTCTCCTATGGTAGTTTTGTGCCAGAAAGACAAAATTATGTATGTTCCTTCAACAAAGAGAGAAAATATGCAGATTGGCGCATGAGCGCTCACTTCCCAAAGCGCCCTGGAGACTTGGTTCTGCATCATGTGATACCTTCCTACGCTCCTGCCCGCCCTCCCAGCTCAGCAGTGCTCCTGCCATCAACCTAATGGACATTAATGGACTAGCTATATTATATCCTGATGAAAAATGGCACAGTGCATAGTATGTTTGGTTCTGTGCTGGAATCCCAGTAGTCTCTTGCCATCAGTCCTCACGACGACGCGACTTGGCTTCGCATCATCCACTGCACCTCACACTCTCTCACAAAGCGAGGCGAGAAAAGACAAAGACGGGCGATTTAAAAAAGGAAAGACAAAAGAATTCTAGTCAAAATGCCTTTTGAACAGTAATCTACTTTCTACAAAGCTCTGAAATCGACCGTGCAAAATTAAGTCAATCGTTGTGAGGGATTTGAGGGGGAGTGAGGCTTCACAGCTTCTTGCCGGCACAAGCCTCTATCCTGCCTGTCTGCTGCGAACAACAGAAAAATCACTGAAAAGAACATTCCCGTTTACACGACTGATGCGTGTACATGATAAATCATCATAAACACGTGGAAAGACACCTCCCTGAACTGAGATTCAGCTGGCTGTCGGGTTAATCAATGTTGTTGGGTCTGGAAGAGGGGCTGAAAGCGAGACTATAGGACACACTTGAGGCTAAGATGGGATGGCGTATTCTTATCCCCTAGCAATTCCTTCCTGTTTGTTTTGAATGTCCTTATTTAACGCACAATAAAGCACCGAGAATATGTGTAGTAACATGGCTGTCTCTGCTGCTTGATGGCATCGCCCACTGGAAACACTCCCCTCATTGTCTGCTTATGTGGCTCCTATTGAAAGAATCTCATTTGCATATAAAAAATGTGAATATTCAATTGTTTGGCACCATCGAGTCTCATTAACATTTCCATTATCCCCCCCCCCCCCATACCGTCTTACTAATCAATTCCTGGCCAGTACAGAAGTACAAGTCACGATATTCCAGATACAAAATCTTGTTGTGCTGAAAATCATAAAGTTCTGTGAAGTATTTAGCAAGGACTCTCAAAAGAATGCATGGAAATCAATTTTGGTGAAATTTTAAGATTTCCTCTGAATGAGTGATCTGAGATCTCTGATGAAATGGCAGCCTATGATCAAAGTGGGGAAGTCATTGTCTACCTTTTATTAGGATCACTTTGCTTTACTCTGTCTTTGTATGTCTCGGCCATTCCAAAACCTATTTTCATCTAATAAACTGTGAATTCCTCGAAGAATTGTATGCTCTGTATTATTTCATAAGTGGTTTCATGGTATCTCGCCAAAAAAAGTGAAAAGCCTAATCCTCATCTCCTCCAATACAACACTAGGCCTATACCTTTAACTGATGACATATTTCCTTTCTCAAAATACAAAAAAAAAAACAAAAAAAAGATAGAGATCAGATATCATCTCAAGTTGAAGAACAGACATTCTCTGCTGGTGCATTTCATAATTGATGTAACATGTATGTCAAGGTCGTTGAGGAAGCAAGCTGATACTTACAAGAATTAGCAATTCTGACACAGATTAACATTACAAGTCATACTGTAAGCGATTGGCCTTTGGGGAGCATATGTTTTTACAGGGCTAGACATTGCAGTTGTTACATACCCCTTCTGAACTCAATAAGAAACATTTCATCAGTCACACTTTCATTGAGAGTCTTACTGGAGTCATGGGCACAAAACTATGATTCTTCTAAACTGGATTACAATTTACATGTTATCATTCATACTTAGAAACTGAATTTCTCATTCAAAATCTACAAAGTTTTTACCATTCTCCTTCTAGCACTTACAATTTAGTATTGCGTAGGGAGACAAGGCTTAATCATTATTTTTTAAAAAAAGCTGCCACTTCATCTGTGTTCCATATGAATAACACAAACAGGAGGGCATGTTGCCAATTTGCAGGGTTACAGTAGCACTCTTTGTCATGAATTTCTTTCCCTCTACTCTTGGACGAAGTTCATCACGCTGTACATGACATCATGTTACCACGGCAACATTACCAACAAGCACCATCACCTCAGCTTTGCAAGACTCCCCATCAACTCCAATTCACTTTACTGAGAGAGAAAGAAAGAAGGAGGAGGGGGGGGGATGCTAGCCTTCTCGGGGTTCAAGGAGAAAGTTCTTGGTACCATCTTGATGACTCCCTCTCCAGCCAAAATGTAGAAAATGCAGAAAATTAAAAGAAAAACTACTCTCACTGTTTCATGTTATCTTTTTCATAGTCCCCATCCCTGTCCCCATTCTTTTCTCAGTGTTCCAAGCTATGTATGTTGTTTTTGTTTCATCGTGTAGGCCTTTTATGCATACAATGTGTTTGGAGTGGAGTACACTACAAGGTAAAGACCTGATAGTAATACACTTTTTTCCCCAGAAGTGAAGTGGTCTTCTCAGGGACTTGATGTGTATGTCACGCAAACATGCTGGCCTGGAGTCCACTCAAAATTAATGACAAAAATGACCAGTTGATGCCACAACAAAGAGCTGGACATCAAATTTCTCTGATGACATGAGATGACTTGTTTTTGTCTTCTGTGCTTCATCTACTTTCACACAAGTCATATGACTTCTTTTCTACTATTCAAATAGATTGAACTTACCTGTAGCAGCCAAGAAAAGATATCCAGAAGATGATGTGGAAAAAGAAATCCAAGAGAGTCCGAGGTTGCGTGAGGAGAAAGGAAAGATACAAACAAATTGATAAGGATTAGTCAAGATCACTCTTTTATCTTAATTTTAAACAAAGAATAATAGTTTCAGGTATCTCTTATAGGCCTATTACTCTTACTTATTCCATTAAAGGAAGTTTGAGTTGAACCCAAATATGTTTGGTATGTACATCACTTCTCCTCATAATCTTGATCTTTTTTACCATTCCAAAGGACACAACTACACAGATTATTCAAAAGTTTGTTTGTTTGTTTGTTCATTTATTTTTTTAGGGGGGGGGGGGGGGGGGGGAGGGGGTGTACACAGGGAAAGCTATCATATTTATCTTCTGTTTGCTGACAGTTTCTTTAAGAGAAAAGTTTGCTTCATTTGCCCAATTGGATAGTTACAAAGTGTTAGTTCATGGCAGTGGTATTTACAAACACACATCTCCTTCTTTACTGAACATTGAAAACGTCAGAATTTTATGGAGGGCATATCACAGTATAGTACGGCAATAAAAGTGTGTTAAATGGTTAGAGAGTACTAAATAGATGATACAGTAAAGTTGTAACTGTTCAAGTTCCATTCAATGAAGCCCGGAGCAAGCACCCTCTATTTTTTACATGAATGCCACAAAAAGTCCATGGCAGATTCATTTTACTCTAGGTGGAGAGCTGACTTTGAGGTCAAAGGTCAAACCTCAGTATGACCCCCAGGGGTGCAGTGGAGCCCTCCTGCTCCAGACAGCTATTTGCATATTTTGGGGACACTTGTGGTCCGCTGGCTTGTAAAAACAAACCATCTGTTGGCTGGAAAATGGCTGGTGGTGGGGGAGCATAATGTGTCTCCTGTTTCCACCATTAAAATGAAATATTAGGGGGAGACCAGTACAGCTTGTTTGTCAGGAGAGACGAAAGAGGGAGAATGAGCGTCAGACAGACAGACAGCGGACTGAAGAAACCTTTTCACTACTACAAACACACGCTGTACATTGTGGGCTAGACACCAGAAAGAATCACTGATACTATGTGGCAGTTAACTGCCAAAGAAAAGCTAGACAGAGCAAAGGCATACATTGTAATTACTGTCTCACAAAATACACAAATGCTGCAATGGTTGCGAAGAATGTCAAACCATGGAGCTACTGTGTTGTAGCTCTATGGTCAAACTACAGCTCAGTTGATAAAGATTCTATAAAATGACTATTTATCATCCACTTCTTGAGTGTCTCTTTCCACTATGTAAGTAGGGTACATACATTTGATATGGGTATACATTAAAGGTCCAGTTTACCTTTGGGAGCAGTGTTTTCAAAAATGTTCCAAATATCACATTTGATGTATATGTGTAGGTTAGTTGTATCACAAAACATCCTACCATATAAAATTTTCGCCATTGAGTGTAAAATATAAGGAGATATCAGTGTTTTTCTCAATGAACCGTAAATGTAGACGGTTTAGTCTGGAAACATTTTTATTATAAGTATTGTTCACATTTTATGTATCTACATGTAACAACACTTAACATCGATTATACGGATTCAAATTTTTGCAGTGGTTGTTTCTATCCCTAACTCACATTTTACAACTATTGTAAAGCACTAATGCTGGGTTTTTGTTTCATCTGCAAATGGTAAATTATGCCTTTAATTCAAATAATTTTGCTGGTTTCTTATTATAAAATAGCACATCCTAGATAAACTATTGGGCCTATATAAAACTGTACTTACTCTTGACAGAAACTAATGAATTATCATTTTCATAAGTTTAAGAGATATGTACGTCATAGGGCCCTTGACATAAACATTAAAGGACAAGTCCACCTTCATACACATAAGGATTGAGAGAATGCAGCAATATTAGTACAATACATCAGTGAAAGTTTGAGGAAAATTGGACAATCCGTTCAAAAGTTACGAATATTTCAAGTATCTGCGCAGCCACTGCTGGAAGAGAAGACTACTACAGTGTATGATGTCACATGCGTACAACTATATAAGGAAAATAAAAAGAGAATTTCACAAAACTTTACTTTTTGAATAAAGTGCACAGTTTTTCGACTTGCAACTGACGTATGTTAAAGGTAGGGGATACCTTTTACAGACCTCCCAAAATGCAGCAAAACATTAAATATGAACCTCAGGGGAATTGTTCAGGCCACTGCTGAGAAATTTGGAAGTCAACAGTTATCTACAATTTGAATAATGCACAAAACTCAACTACTCAGTAGTTCTGTGTCTCAGCCACACTTGCCTTTTTGTTGCAGTCTTCTGTATTTTTTATCTATATAAACTCAAATCTAAAAGTATAAGAGCTGATGTAATAACATATAGAGTGTGTGGCAAGAATGTATATGGAAATGTTTGTAAGTTTCGATGAACTTTCTTCACAAAATATACATGATGGACACACATGCAGTGCATGGGTCTGCAAAGGTAGCCTAGTAATGTACTGGAATTTACGGTGAGCCCCGAAAAAAATTCAATTCAAAATCTAACGGTCAATAAATATGTACTAAATGTTACCTTCCACTTTCAATACTTTATGGGAGTTTCTAAAATGATACTCTCTTCAACATACCACTGTATTTATACAACTCTTCATTTAAGGCATGCAAATGGGATTCCCTACCTTTAAGGGTAATATTATTCCCACTGCCTTCTGAAAGAGAGAAGTCGAGTGTTCCTTTGTTATGCGAGAAAATTGGAAATATGTTGAATTTTCTTTATTCTTTCTTTATATCGTTGTACTCATGTGACATCACAAGCTATAGTAGTCTTTTCATCCAGCCGTGACTGAGCAGAAACTTCAAAAATTCATAACTTTTTAACAGATTGTCCGATTTTGCTCAAACTCTCACTGATGTGTTCTACTAATATTGCTGCATTCATTCAACCCACATGTCTATGAAGGTGAACTTGTCCTTTAATGAAAAATGCAACAACTTCTAAGTGTTACGAAGATGTCACTTTTTGGCACTAGGCAAGCATGGTAGGATTATGCAAGTAGGCCTACATTGTACATTGTACACCACTGGGCACGCTGTATCATAACGTTCAATCATGTGTGAATGTTGCCAGTGTTGTCAAATGCTGGGATGCAATGTGCGGGACACAAATGCACACAATAAACAAACACACATACAGACACACATCGCAAATAAAACTCACATTTGTACGCAAACACTCACACACACACATATACACACACAAACACGCAGGCATATAAGTGTACACACAACAATGCATAATCTGCACTCTACACAATGATTCTGCTTCCTGTGTGATAAATGATGGAAAATCCTTCCGAGATATTGCCAAGTGAAGTACAGTTGACCTACCCGAGGAGAAGAAGAAAATGGAGGAGGGGAAAAAAAAAAAAACGGGAAAGAAGGAACCTGACCCTACATGGCATAACTCCCGGAATTGCTACCAAAGTGAACTATGTAGCCTAAACTTGGAGAGGCAGGAGAAAAATGGTGGCAGCTGTCAGCCGGAATGGACGCAGCCTACAAATTGGGTGTGCTCGTTATACACCTAAAGAACTGGCAACGTCCCTCTGCATTGCACTGTACAATCAGGGGGAGGGCCTCGCTTGGTTTCTGGAGGAGGCAATTCCAATAGAGCCGTCCTTCTTACAACCCCAACAATTACTGTTTATTGGACAGAAGCTGCATAAGCTTGAAGCACTTTTATCAGTATTCCGGGAGAGTAATTTTTTTGTTCCCGAATTCTAGACTTAAGATATTTGAGCTGTGTTTAGCAATATTACCTCTTTGTCAGTTCAACATAAGTTTCTTACACAAAGTCACATTTACATAGAATCTGAAAATTACTATAAGAGTATTTAAATTCATTGCATTTAGGCAATTGTACAACGCAACAATATTTCTGTACTAGACTGGTAGGGAGGATAAAATACTGAATATGTAGTTTATTTCCCAGAATATTCATTTGTTTAATTTTTGAAATAAAAAAATATTAAAAAACAAATAAATAATGCCTCTGGTGACATTTCATATGGGGGGGGGGGGGGGGCACAAAATAACTAAAGAATTCCCATACCATAAATATACTACATATAGGCCCTATCGTCTCCAAGGTACCAAGAAATTACATCTTCTCCTAAAAAGGGATAAAACTCCTTATTCACAATATACTAAACTCATGAAATATAATAACCTTTATCGATGTGCTACACACATATCCCATAGATAACTAGTACGGTCTATAAATCAATGTACTGAATGTCAAGAACTGCATTTCACATAGAATTGCATTGTACATGTAATAAACACTCATAATGACTGGCATTAAGTTTTCACTTTCACTTTGTAATCTAATATCAATTGATATTTGGAAAAGAGCCACAAATCTTTCAGGATCCCCCCCCCCCCCGAAAAAAAAATGCAATACACACATACAAAAGAAAAAACTCACTTAATTTCAAGACCTGTCCTCAGTGACCAACTGTATTTAGGATTGTCATGCCATAAGGCCCGTAAAGCAATCAGCTCTTTCAAGATCTCCACTCGTCATGGCACAAACTAGTATCGCAAGTTACAGAAAATCTTTTGTGCAACAGGAACCAAGACCTGTTAATAGGAACCTGTTTCCTACAAGCACAAGGAGTAGGCACCTATTACATATGCACACCAATACAAACATACACTTGTGCAATGATTATCACACAGAACATCTGGGGACAATGCGAGGACTGCAAGAGGACCCAACTAGACAATGTTGCCAAACAAGAGCCCATCTAATACAACTACGACAACACTGCAAGCCATCATACAAAACACTTGAGATTCCCCTCAACATGCTCATCACTGCAAAAGGTAGACGGCGAACAGTGATTGACATATGTAGCGTTGCAAGGGTCAACTTTGAGATCTGCAGGGGTTGCCACATAAATCAGGCAGAAAGTTATGGCTAGTGATGCCTGCAAGATGTACTCAAGGCAGCTTTAAAGGTGTTCGAAGAAATATGTTTCCCTGAGCACGATATATTCTTTTTACTAGGAGGCCTTCTGTCAATCACAGTATCTGCCAACCCCTTCCTATTCTTATATCTAATGCCACTGAAGCTGATTTATCGTACAGACAGAAAGTGATACCTATATTTAAGATCTTTAAATGTGCCAGACGGAGCAGAAGTTGAAGCCAGACTATATCAAGACTGAATATCTACAAGCAACATCCCATGAGACAGTAGCCTTATTAGAAATGTTAAAACCTACTTCGACACCATCATTACAAAATTAAATCTGAAGACTAATAATACAACCAACATACACAACAAGGGGGGGGGGGGGAGAACACTCTGACTGCAAATATATCAAGCTGAAAGAGTTATACAGACGTAACAAGTCAGTATCTCTGTGCTCGGGCTCAATCAAGACAAAATGTTATGCTGAGCCCCGTATACGTACATTCATTATAGCAGAGGCCACTGCACTCTGCGCCAGAAATGGACATCTAAATTTGCTCTGCGCTCGGAGAAGAAGCGAACGGTGGCTGCCTCGACTGCCTTTCACCTCGCAGCCCTTTCTCTGCTAAAAACCGAACTAATAAGATCAGTGCGTTGACCAGGTGACGTAGCGTTTGTTTTAATATGACGTCCTCCCTTTGAGCGGTCTATGCAAGTCTGGATCAAGGTTGCTCGCATGCTAGCCTCAAGACTATACCCACTCCAAGCTTAAATCAACCAGAAATCTTGGTAAAACTCTGCCACATTCTCCATTCACAAACTGAGCAACTCTGTATCAGTCCACTGTATCCTATTCCCACATGAAAGAGAAAGCACAATTCTACATTCTTTCTTGTCACTCCTCCTAAAATTCCAATTTACAAAATTTCAACATAATTTTGGGGGAATAGACCAAAAAAAACACCTTTCACATGGATAAACCGCACCAAAAACAACCTGAACATTTTAGACATATCTTTGTTCCCCTGTTAATTATGGAAAGTGCAACGTTGATAAAAGTGAAATTCAGATCATCAATTGATAAATCCCCATGCACTAAACTCACGTGGAGCAACCTGCATTGTAAACACATGACTTGGAAAGGACTGTGATATCACTTGCACTAGTACACTGTTTCCGGGCACCTATCCACGGAGGAAACAATCCACCTGCTAAAACTACTTCCTATATAGGTTTATGAGACACATGTTAATAGAGCACACCAGGTTCATAAACTCACTGCGACATCCTCTCAGGGGGAAAAAAAAAGTTCAGAGAAAATGTAGGTCGGGATGTTTGTCAGATGTCTCCGTGGTACGTGATTATACGAAAGTTCAGCGAGTCCCTAAACAACTAATTTGAATCAGACGGATCAAATTCGAATATCATGATATGATGGTAGGGAGAAACAAAGTGGTATGGTGCCTGCAAAGCACAGCACATTCAGAGGCACGACTTAAGTTCAGCATTTAACACAAATTTGCGAACAACAAATTTGCTGCAAACAATCAGAAATCACTGATTCCCAATACACTCCCGAGGTGGCAGATGATAACAAGTTCAAATCATCCAATTAACAAGCTATATTCATGCACTGGCTAGTACTAAAAGGCATAATTTACCATTTGCAGATGAAATAAAAATCAAGCATTAGTGCTTCAAAATACTTCTTATATGTGAGTTAGGGGTGGAAACAACCAATGTAAAATTTTGAACCAGTATAATCGATGTTAAGTATTGTTGAATATACAAAATGTGAACAATAGTTAAAATAAAAATGTTTCCAGACTAAACCATCTACAGCTTTGGTTTAGTGAGAAAAATAGTGATATCTCCTTATATTTCAGGCTTTATTGCAAAGATTCTATATGGTAGGATGTTCTGTGATACAACTGACCTACACATAAGCCTCAAATGTGATATCTTGAACAATTTTTAAATCACTGCTCCCAAAGCTAAACAGGACATTTAACCCTTGGTGTGCTTTGGGTACTAATTCAATTGGCAAAGTAAACCTCACAGTGCTGTACACACTGTTTAAAGTCACTGGCAAAGAAAGGGTTAGATAAAATCCTAAACAAGGTAAAGAAGATTTCATTCGTTCCTCGGGTCTTTCCCTCCGTTGATATGTCTGGCCTCTGTTCTTTTTATTTCACCCTATGTTTTTTTTTTTCTCCCCATTTTGTCCGGTCATGTTTTCGTTCAATTTACATGTACCCAAAAGTATTGACAAAACAGGTGTTTTTTTTACCCATAAAATTACCCAAAGTGTACTGTCAGAACTCATCTAACAGTGCTGACCGAATCTGAAACTTTATATTCTTTATGAAATATGCATTGTACATCACAGCATGGAAACATATAGAATAACAAGCTATAATTCTTTTTCTCTTTAAAAATAATTTTAGAAAATAAAGTTCAGCTGCACACCCCCCCCCCCAAGTAGTTTAGAAAATTTGTATCTAATGTTAAATTCTGTTCTTTACAGCATTATACCCTTTTGAAAGAAAATTATTCCAAATTTCTTTCAACTCTCTTAATTTACCTATTACGATTATGTGGAAATGTGTACAATAGAAGCATTCAAAACAAACTAGGGCTAATCTTTTTATATGATTGATGAGCATCTGGAGTAGATACATTTTATAGCAGCTGAAATACTGATTTTTCATATTAAAAACAAATGCGTAAAAAACTCTACTCGAATGAAACACAGTGTCAATAGATCTCCCAAATGGATAGTGGGAAGTACCCCAATGATTCCACCTGCACAAGTTGAATATTGAATGTTGATCTGGCATATATTTATATCAAGCGGCACAGTCACTGCATGTGATGCTAAATACAGAAACAACCGCCACAAAGCATGAGGTCAACTCAAGCCAGCAATGGCACAAAAAAAAAAAAAAAACCCACACACAAACGCACAGAAAAGACCCATCAAGATGGCCTGCTCTCCTTACATATCAATTACATCTCCTTCAAATATTGAAAAGAATAACCTGAAATCACACATACTAGTAGCTTGGTGTTCCCTGATTGGATACAAATGCACACCTGCACGTGGCCATTGCGATAATGATCTGCACAGAGCTGGCCTATGGTCACATGATCTCATTACATCTCCATCGCAACTGGACCAGGCCCGTCCCCTGAGCTGTCACGTCACTAGTGATTTAATTGCTTATGACAATACGAATGACTCTGCGAGCTATTCCCCTTAATTAAGTCACAGTTGCTGTCTCCATCACGTGTGGCAAAGCGTCGTCATGATCAAACTCGCAGACGTCTCTTTCGCAGCAAAAAACCATGTTTCCCATTTCCCATCTCGAAAGGGATAAGTTTGTGGCATCATCTATGCAAGCTCAATCAGAAACAACACATAAGAACACGTCTATTCACGCAGGGAGGAATGTATCTCAGCGTCAGCAGGAACGCGGTTCAGGAACCTCTCGCTAGTTCCAATCCAGGTAAGGGAAACTTGTCAAACTACAGATAAGGGCCACCAATTCATTCTCATTTGCCTTCAGCTTCTGATGAAAAATCCATACCCAGTTCACACTCCCTACCCCTTTCATAATATCACACAGATGTATAAATGTTCATGTTTGAAATAATTTCCAATGTGATTATAATACAGGCACACAATTTTCACAATCCATCAGAAAAAAAACCCCATAATTTCCACAAATAAATAGAGCGTGTAATGCTGAATGACAGGTATACACTTTCTTATCATGAGTGAATGAATACAAGTATAGAAATAGAATATATTCAATTAAAATGTTGGTGATGATTAAATCTAATGACAATTCCATCAAATTCCTACCTCATATCCCCCAACCCCACAAAAAAGGGACAAAATGAAACTGCAAACTATGTGGATTGTAGACATTGGATAAATACATGCTCTATTTCATTATATGCTCTGCTTGACAATATTACAAAGGGCCATTTCTCTTGCAATACCAGGCACAGGATAAGTGTTGATCCTGACATCAAAGTGGAGGTTGTAACATGGTTATCAAGATGTGGGACCAAGGCCTAGATTTCAACCATTACCATAACGTCAATCACTTCTTAACTAACAGACCAAACTCAGAACATGAATGTATGAATGAATGACAAAAACACGTTCACTTCTTTTCAACATTTTCTGGAAAAACACACACACACACACACACACACACACACACACACACACACACACACATTCGGTTTCGAAATTACTTTAGTTTTCTTGAACTGGTTTCCAGATGCCAGTGGGTCTATTTATATCCAACACATCATGCAAAGGTCTCTTGAAAGATGTTATACTCATCATTCACAGCCACTCACAGTTGCACACTGGAGAGTGCTACCAGCCACAAATACAGAATAGAAAATTATCCTTCCCTGAAAAAAACCACAACTTTCTGGGGTAATTTCATCACATCTCGTATGCACAGTATACTCACTGCCCTCCCACCATTGTTATGAGTCACAATGCCATTGCCTCTTCTATTACATGATTTGCGATTAGACATCTGCTTCATGTTTTACAGGAATCATTCTTTAATGAATGACTAATGCCAGAACATCAAAACCAATCAAATTATGCATTTTCTAGTCACAACTTCAATCTAGGCCCTACATCTCTGTAAAAAAAAAAATGACTAAATCTTTAGAGCTCATCAGCTTCAAAACAGTACTAACTTCAATTTCCACTTTCAGCATTTTGTATTATACGCCACTGCAGCATTTTGTATTATACGCCACTGCAACATTTTACAGAGAGTCTATTGAAGTTAAATAAAAATTACAAAGTGCATGCATTTCCACTTAACTCCAATTCTATCACAAATATATACAGTAGCAGAGAATACAGATGGAGAAGGGGCCAAGAGAAAAAAAAAAAATCCAGAGAAAGACTGAAACATTCTTGCAACCACTCACAGGCCATTAAAATCCCCTCATTAAGAAATCAAAGGCAAACGAGAGTCAGAGCCATTTTACTCCAGCTAAAAAAATGAGAGAGTGGGGAAAATGGTTGGACAAACAACATGTAGCAGCGACAGGAAACCGGTGTAGCTAAACCACAGCACACATGGCTAATCAGTTCAAGATCTAACACTTGTCACGGGACAAACAATGGTAGGCCAACATTTTATGAATTTTGAAGTGGCCCAATCAACTACAAAGAGACATGGAAGTAGGAGGAGGGGGTGGGGGTTGTAGAAGAAAACAGAAAGAAAGAAATCTTGCAACTTGGGGCAGGAATGCTTTGACTAAGGAAGTCGCTGGATAAAGGCCCGCCGAATGCTCTGTCACCTTTTCCACCTGTCTCGCCAAAGAAGTGAACAAAACGCCTTTGTTGCCCGTGGCGCACTCTCAACGGCAATAATTTCCAGTACTTAATAGAATCAATACCGGTTTCCTGCGAAGGCCAATGACTGGATTAGGAGGGTGGAAGGGTAAGGTTCAGGCCTAAACTCTTTGATTTCATCACAGTCCCCCCCACAAGGGCAGAAAACGGCTCTTGAATGTCGATGCAGGCAAATGTTCCACTTCCCCCCTGAAGTCCGCCTTCTTTCGTTTTTTCTTTTTCGGTTCTGTTTTCATTCATCATAGACCACATGACTCCTTCGTCCTCAAGAACACTGCACCTTTGCATCCCGAGATTTATGAATAATTAGCCAGATGATTACGCTTTAGAGGGGAAGACGGAGAGAGAGAAGGGGAGAAAAAAGAAGAAGAAGAAATCAGCATGCACCTGGAGGGCGAAATGAGAAAGACTGTCCATACAGGCTAATCAATCTCCCAGATTGCAAGGAAATATGGAGTTTGTGAATCACGCCTTAGCTGCCATACTCATTACCATTTACCATACACGGACTTCACAACTTGCCCCTCAGGTACGACCCATTTACAACACGCAACCTCTGTTCCACATTCATCCCTGCACTGATGGACATCTCTTCACGTAAGGACATAGAATCTCATCTCATTCATTTAAAAGATGGTCGTAGCATGTGACTGCAGAACATATGTTTCCATGCAAATATATATTCTTGAGTTGTTGTTATTTTTTTCAAAGTAAACAAAACATGGTAAAAAAGGAAATGCTGCAATATCTAATTTTCGCTCACTCATTGTTGACATTTGGATATGCTTGAATCACTTTGAAGACAGCAAGAAACATCAATCTAACTACATATGTTTTATTACCAGTAATGTGTACAATACAAATGAATGGTGATATTCCAGAGTCACAGATAAACAATCAAAGTGTGGTACTTGCTTGGTGCTACATGAGATGTAACTGCTGATGATGCAGTATTTGTCCCACTTTCTTCAAATTCCAACTGAAAAACCGGTTTCACTAGTTTGATCACAGTTCTACAATGTATTGCACCTCTCTCATGGAGGAACATGAACAATGTAGCTAATCAACTATGTGTGTAAGTCATCAATCCGTAAACTCAACTGACACAAAATTAGTCACTATAAATAAACAATTGACATACATGGAGTCAATGAAACTGGACAAAGAATCCTGCCTCATAATTACAATATAGGCCCTATATACGTATGCTCAATATATATTCTAATTCCTGCTGTAATTTTCATATCATTCTATACAACAATAAAAAACAACAACAAAATACTATTTCCATATTTAGGCTTCTACTATTCTTTCCAGATCAAGCATCAAGAAGTTATGAGCATTATAAGGACACAGGCTGAACAGCGTATATCCAGTGGTATTAGTAGCTTTTTAAAAAGAAAACAATCCCACTCTGATAGCTGGCAAAAGATGTGTGCAATGCATGCAAATTTCATCAGACTTTAGAGTGAGGGCACTGGAAGTCCAGTTCCTCATGATTTTATTATGCGCGCTGACATTTGCTGCCCAGATTTGGGAAATTTTGGGCAATAAAATCTCCTTAAAAAACCGTGGGCTGAGGCAAGAAATGAATAATCTATGGCTGCAGGAGCGTTTTCTGCCCTGCTAAATGAGCATTTGCGCCGTCGTCGTCTGCCACGGCGCGCATGCCCCTCGCGTGACGGGTTCCTGTCTGTGCTGTGCAGATTGACTGGCCGGGTGACTGAATAACAGCCTAGACTGACTGACTGTCTGTCTGTCTGTCTGTCTGTCTGTCTGTCTGTCGTTCAGATGCGAGGGTTTTAGAGTCAATGGTTGTGTCCATAGCTTCACACTTGAAAGTGATGGCATTAGGAGGTGGGGGGGGGGGGGGGGGAAGGGAGGGCGAGGGGAGAGAGGGGGAGGTTAAACCAAACACCTCAGACAGGAACATCTATTATATCCTGCGTAAGCCATGTCAGAAAAAATTTTGGAGGAGAAGACTTTATACAGAGAAGACTGGGGGATGAATGAGGCAGCTGAGAGCATACCAAGATTAGAAGTTGGAGAATGGAGCAGCCAAGAAAGGATAGAGAGAAAAGGCAACTACAGGAGTACAGCTGGAAAGAAGAAAAAGTGAGGTAGCATCGCTTCTGAGCCTTGTGTGAAGATGGAAAGTGTGAACCGTCAACACTGCAATCTTCAGAATCAATCAAGACGTGAATGAACTACTCATGACTCAAAGCCCGAACACAATGGATAATGATATACAGTGTACCTGTTGAAAATGCATGACTTGGTAAATTTTAGCTATTGTAATGCACAGTTACAGAATGAATATATTGAAACTCAAATGTTGCCAACATACTGCAATCTACATCTATCTGTTTGTTGTTGTTGGTTTTTTGTTTTGTTTTTTTGGGGGGGGAGAGGGGGTACTTCATAAGCAAGAAGACATGAATGGCAAAAAATTCTGACATCCCTTATGTGTGAAGAAAGTGTGGATGAATAATTAGAAAAGGAATGGTGAGTAGTACCAATGGCAAAAGTAAGAACGGGGAAAAAAAGATGAATCGCGATGAAGAGAACACGAGTGGGGAAGAGAAGGAGGGAAAAAAAAGACAGGAGACAGAAAAAAGCATGGAACAGGAGAACACAAGGGATGATATGCCCGAAACAGATGAAATCTTCAGCCGATAAAGAAAACCCACGGGAAACTGGTACACGATGCGTCGTCTCAAGCACTTTGCGCAATCCTCTCCCAACGAGATGCTTATGAAGCCAGCTTCAACCGCCGCTGGGTTTCCTGCTACTTCTGTCGGAGCTTTTTTTTTTTCACGGAACACAACTTTCCATCATGCCAAAGTGTGATGAATACTACACACTGAAGTAGTCCATACCGCTTAACCCGTTGAGGACAGACTGATTTTGCTACACCACGCATTTCCCATAGACACCTGCCTGAGTATACTCGGGACTCGTCCTCAATGGGTTAATGTTTCTCCAAATAAAAATAGTGCTTGTCCTAGGTGACAGCAATGCAAACATCTTTTGATATATCAAAATTTAAAAATCATCTGGATCAAGTACATGAATATTTGAATAACTGATTAAAATATATGTAGTTTGTGAATAAATTCACCTTCCATAGCAAAACAATACAAAAATGATGATAATGAAGTATATCATAGAATGCTGGAGCACATTGCAAATATACACTTTCGTTATCAATAGTTGGATACTTTATTGTAAGTCACGTGCAAAAATTAATCACATGACTGGCTCTCTACGCTAATTCAGGTGTGCAAGCAGTGTAATGCAAAAAGTGAGCAAATACCCATCATACACAATATGGACACTAGTTTCAACCCTTCAAACAATAAAAATATTACTTCACACAATATACCATACAATGTACGTATACCATGCTAAGTGTGGCATCTTTACCTGTATATGCCATGCTTTATAAATTAGTAAAATACTATGTCTGTCAAAGGAGAAAATAACAAATGAACCAAAAAAAAAATACATCGGTAGACACAATCAACATATAACCGTCACACTAAGTGGTCATAAATAATCCCAGCAAAATTCCTTGAACTTGATTATTGAACACAAGGACAGTGTTTTTCCTTCTTTATCTTGAAGTACAGATGTGGACTTCATAACCAAACAAACAATGAACCTTTCTACGCCACTGAAAATCTGCGTTTGCCATAAACGTCCCCAGCAGGAACGAGAGACTAAGGATTCCACTGGAATGGCCCCTCTCACGCTACTTTGCCAATATTGCTGGAAGGATACTTTTGATACGAAAACTGAGACATCAGTAACGCAGAGAACACGCGGGTTGGGAGTTGACAGTATTACACCAAAACACGCGACAGTCGCGACCACCACCACCACCATCATCATCATCATCAGCCTCCTCTTCTTCCCCTCATGAATATGCATGAGGAGATGCTGTGAGCAACCAGGGCCAGATGGAAGGAAGGGGGGGGGGGGAGGATCTCACCTGCAAACTTGGGGGAGACCATGCTACAATGAACAACAAACTAAACAGTATAAGAAGTAACGTATAGCTCACAAAAGGGAGAGGAGAATGAAAGAAAATATAACAGATCTAATAATCAACCACATTCAATAATGGAAAATGAAACAGGGTAAACTCATTACTTGCAGAAAGAGTTGAGAGAGAAAAAAGAATTACAAACAAAATGAAAACACTGGTGTAAAAGAATAGTGTGAAAAGAGAGACAAGGACAAAATGTCCAATAATAGACATCAGTTCAAGAGAGCAATGAACAAACACAATTTCTTCCTTTGAATAAAAAAAAAGTTGCTAATTACATTTAAAAAAAGAACATGGCTTCTTTACAAGTTACATAACAACCCGTTGAAAAAGACGTCTATGAGAAAGCCACAGAATATTAACCCATTGAGAACAAGCTGATTTCTCTATAACACACATTTCCCATACACACCTGCCTGAGTGTAGTCGGAACTAGTCTTTAATGGGTTAAGACTATATACATTGACACATTGTATAGGTCCAGCATTGTCCTTTCATTTCCACAGATCTGTCTGGTACTGTATCACTACCTTCATTCAAAACAACTACGAAAGGCCACTTTTTCTTCACAGATTTATGATGTTGTAACACCGCAAACTAGGGCATACAAAGATGTAGACTGAGCTACAAAAATGTATCTTCCTTCCGTTGTAATTGTTTGTTTTTTTCAGGAAGTCGTGTAGCCAGCAGCAGCTGGTGAGAAAATGTCGAGCACGTGGCTGATGCCTTAGAAACACACATAAAGTGAAAATCAGCCCTCCATGTCACGTTGACTCGTCACTCTGGTAGCATGGCGAGCCTTCAGAAGGGTAATTGCATAATCAAAGTAAAAGTCTTCACTTTTGTAACAGGCACTACTCCAGTGTAGTTTGTCCTACTTCCAAAAGCATCACTTCTCCTTATCATCACTGACTGTAACTTTGGGATGAATACAATACAAAGCAAACAGGGGGGCTGTTCCAAAATTTGCAAAAGATGTTGATCATAGATGCTGGCCCAAATCCTCTTGACTCTTCAGCCCTGATCATAATTCTGCCTTCGCTCCCTTTAATCGTCACCTCTTTCTTTGTACTTGGATGTCACAGCGGAGGCAGGAGGAAGACGGGAGAATGTTTGGAGGCAGCTCATCATTATTCTGTCCCGGGAGTTGTGTGAACTTGAATGAATTACTAATGCCTCAATTGGGTATTACCTGGCACATGATTATCAATTAGTGATGCACAGCCAGACCCCCTCGCAGACTGGGAGTGTATGTAGCCTGCACCGCAGACCCCCTCAATGTTCCGATAGCATTCAACCCTTGCCAAAAGCACTGCAAAAACCAACCTCTACGAACATTACGAATGCATAAAAGGTATTCTAGAAATGGTTACTTCAAAGTTTACTCGCCATACAGACATAAAAATGACAGAAGCAAACAACAAGATAATGCATGGTTGTCAGATGACAATCATAATAGCTATAAAATCAAAATTGGCAACCCCCCTTTATAGGCAACACACATTGACCTTGTTTATATAACAAAATTTCTGCATGCAAGAAGCTTTTTGTTCCACAACACTGGGCGAAAAATTTGCCAACCTCGATGATGGCCAGCCTTATCCCAGTCATTATTAGCCGAGTGTGGAGAAGGCGACGGCAAATTTCCCTGGGGTGAAAGTCCTGCAAGCAGGATTTCCATGCCCCGTGCCGAGTAATATCATTACCCCTAACAGGCATCAGGAACTCAAGGTGAAGCTATAATCAGGAGTGCGTCAAGAATCATGATCAACATATCGCATCTCATAATGGTAGCAAGATAACAAAGCATGACAGTCTACAAGAAACAACCGTTATATCAATGTGTTCCCTGCGAAGTATGTCCTTTAAGCCACTGAGGACAAGCTGATTTTGATATAATACACATTTTCCATAAACCCCTGCCCGAGTGTACTAGGGACTGGTCTTCAATGAGTTGATTTAGGGCAGCATCAAATCTGACCTCTACAAAAGGAAGACACATAGTGCAGCTCTGTAGAGACAAGTTGCCTGTTTGTGTTTTCGCTTTGACAGAGACTTTCCCCTGGACATCTTGATGCGGAAAATTTATGTAAAACGTAAAATGCAGAAGTATCCTCACCAAATGTCTCGATTGGAATACTCGTCTTGAGCGACTGAGCATTGAGGATTAAAACACAAGACATTGGTCCACTACTCATTTCATTATTCATTTGAAACAAAAGGATCATCTTCATGATCTTACTCGAGTAAAGCTGAAATTGTGACATACATGCACTGTCATGCCTACCCCAGACCATCATTTTCATGCAACATTGGTAAAAAGCATTTCCCTCCGTGGTTCAGTCCTTGACAATGCTGATACAATGAGCACATCTCGGTAAATTCTTCGGAGAGGTTTGCCTTCTTCTACTCAAACCTTGCAGGGAAGTGTGCCCAAGTTCACACCGGTTTGGGGGGGGGGGGGGGAGGGACATGACCTAGCTCATTCGGTTTTCCACGCACGAAGTCTGGCCGAGATGAATTCTTCCGAGAGTGACTGATGACAGGAATAACCAGCTAAGAGAAATCATTAATTCTGGGGACATGGCAGGTACCTACACGGTACACTCACTGCCCCATTCAAAGCATCCTAAAACCAACGGAAGTCTTCCCTAAAAGGAACGATGGGCACACATGAAATCAATATCCCACAATACAAGGTTTCCTGGGATTTCTCGAATACGTGTATCTTGGTTGCCGAGGATTAAATGCCCTTGTGGTGTCATCCAATACAGCGAAAAATTCTCCAACAAATGATAGTCTTAAAGGAATCCCACTTCTCGTCTAAAACCTCTCAATTTCCGGCAGGCAGTCACCATTACAGCAGAGCCATGTCCAACTCTAGAACACAATTGGCTTTACCCCAGACAGATAAATGGGTTCTTTAGTTTCATATCATCTTCTTAAACACTAATGATAGTCTTCCTATAGTCCTATTACAATTCTCTTTTCAAGGATGGACATTATATCACAATATAATCACAAATGGAATGTTGAGACATGCCGATCTTGGAAAATATTAACCGAGATACATTTGTGGGCTATCTGCAAGATTTAGGTTTGCACCTTGAATTATTAATGGGAAAGATTCTCTAAGTAATGTTTAACGTCTGCACGGAAAAGTAACTCCAGAATTCAGTCATTATTTTGGCATGAAGTCCTCTGTGATTGCACAAAATCCAACCCATACATGACAAAGTTATTGAAGTTGATACTCTCAGAAAGATCTAACTTTGGTTCAGCAATGAAGCATCAAAGTAAATTTAGAAATTTTTGTTTTTCTTTTAACTGTGCTAAAACTGAGTGTCCTGTGGTCACCCTTGCTTGAACACACACAAAACACACAATGAATTTTCTTTCACAATCTTTCATTCATCAAATGCAGTTAGATATTCCTATAATGGGTCATTGCTTGAATATGCAGGAAACCCCCCCCCCCACACACACACACACACATGAACAGACAAACTTATGTCTCCACTAGCAACCCTGAACCATTACCTCTTACTGACCTGCAAATTACCCAAAATTCAATTCTCAAAAGTGGGTCATGCCAGTGTATGGAGCTTCTCTCAGTCCCACATATGCCATCTGGTGTAAATAATATATGCTGTTTTCTGATGGCCATATAATGGCGTAAGGGGCTCAGCCATCAAATCACACCTCTCGAATAAACAAATTAACATGCCTGATACACTCCTGTGCCACAACTTCATCTATAAGTCATTATTCTAGTTGATCCAAGATCAGAATAAGCTCTAGAATATGCCCTTAAAATGAGGCCCAAAAACACTCAAATTGCCATTCATGCTGGTCCCTCTGTAAACGTAGGAAAATGTGTCATGTTTGGGTTCTGTTTCTCTCTTCTAAAGTAAAGTGGAGTGCCACTCCATGCCTATGTTAAAACTCCATAAACGACAGTAAAATCCAAGAAAAATAACAGTAAAATCCAGGAAAATCAACGAAGTTGCATCAAAATCTGACATCACGTTAGAAAGCTATGGAATCTTAACTCGTTGAGGACGAGTCCTGAGTATACTCGCGCAGGTGTCTATGGGGAATGCGTGTTGTAGCAAAATAAGACTGTCCTCAATGCGTTAAAGTTTACACATTTCAGTGGAACAGTTTATATTGGTTAGAATCACAAAAGCAATTTAGGAGGTGAATGATAATTATATCACCTCAAAAATCTCATACCAACCGGCATATGTAAATCTTGTTAATTTTCCTCTTCTTTAGTTGTTTAAATATCGCATCTTGTGTCAATCAAATAATATTTTGTAAGAATGATTCCTTTTGTTTGTTTTATTGAGAAAACAGTTCATGATTACTAAATCATCGACCAAATTCAAAGACCACAACTATAATGATGTATACATCTCTTCCACACAATAAACTCCAAGATTTGTTAGGAGTAATGATGGCGTTGCGTCATGTAATTAAACATATCGTGGATGCAACTTTGATTGCATGCTACACATGTTACCTCAAAATTACAATACTATCTTATTATTCTGTTGTCAATTCTGGTGAAATTTCTTTTCATTTTGTTTGGATGACTTTACTCTAATCATTTGTCCTTCTACTATCAATCTGTCTCCCTCTATCACCCTCATACTGATTACCAAAACACATACACTTACTGTCCATACAATCATATTCCCCGGCACAGCAAGTTTCTTTTTTTATTGTCTTAAAATGACCATCCATGGATCTCTCGATCTCTCTCCTTTGTGTTTGAATATAATCTCTGAGCTGTAAGGGCCAGGTATTAAAGACGTACTTCAGTCCCTCTTCTAAATTTTTAGTCATTCTTGTCTTAATGCTCTTTCCCCAAGTTTCCATGCACCATCATAGACCTGACTCAACAGTAAATTGCGATGCATAAGACGCTTAATGTTCAGCGAGGGCACATAAATGCACTCGTAGAACTCACAGCCCATGGGAGTCAGTTGCATCCTTTAGTCCCACCAATTTACATTTTAATGGGGAGCACCGTCGCTAACACTGTCAACCAAGCAATCTGCACACAGGGCTCGGCCAGTTTGTGAATTCATGCGGCATGAATTCATATTGCAAATCTACAGAACACGCATCTGATAGGCCCAGTAGTCTATCTGGTCTACTGTAGTATTATCAGACAAATATTACACACATATCTCACAGGTCATTGATGGCCTTGACACAGGACACAGCAGCTTTTCTTTTCATTCGTATTATTTTTTTCACTCATTTTTGACAAAGAGCTCTGTTTGGTGACATTTCATGTACATAACAAGTAATCAAATATGGTTCACTGATTGGCTCTCTTGTACCTTTAGATAGAGTTACAATGTACTGTCAATGAATAATATTGTAGCATATGCCACTATTGTAGTTGGTACATAAGGAACTGTTCGTATCTTATAATGTGAATGCATACTCTTCGAGACTGCAACTATGTGCATAAGTATACAGGGTGATATTTGTCGTTTACAAGTGCAAATTTATGTAAATATGTATGTGTCTGAGTGTGTGTGTGCCTGTGTGTGAGAAAGAGAATGTCCAAGTTTGGCGAGTACATTGTATGCATCATCACACACGTTTCTATGCACCCTCTCTCCTCTCTGTACTGCTATGAGGTATACGTACACTCCTGCTTCCTGAATTGAGTGAATTTAGAATACTAGTACGTCTGTATACCACTAGACAGTCATTTTGTGGCTTTGGCTGTCAGGCTTCCAAAGAAAGAGCAATGGGGATGGGGGGGGGGGGGGGGGAGTCATAGAAAACAACCAACCAACCCACTAACCAACCAACCACCATCCATCCAATCCATCCATCGTTCCTTGCTAAGGCTCTCACCCTCTCACAGTGATGAACAGCTTCCCATTTGGCCACAATGGGACATTCCTGCCATTTCAAGTTCAGCTTTTGTTGGTAATGGGTCATTAGGTAAATCATCTTTGCCAGAGGAATTGTTAAGAGCTACAGTTCTCTCCCATTTTCCCCCTTTTTTCCATTTTTTTTTTTTTTTTTTTTTTGGGGGGGGGGGGGGGGATTTTAACTCGCTGTTCATTCTGTGTGTCCTAAAAGATGGCAAGGGTGTATAGTGGTGGTGTCTCTTACACACAGGATAAGAATGACTCACCACATTGGCAGTTATGCCTGTATCGTAAATAATATGCATTGTGATAACACATACACAAATATGATAGACTCCACCATAAAAGGGTTTTTGTTTTTTTATTTGTGATATATATACACATCCAAAAGGGCATCACACTTTAGTTTGATATAAAAAAGGGTGAAATTTATTTTCTTTCTAATGAAAAAGGAAGCATTTTTAGATGGGTGTATGCACTGCTTCGGTGCTCACAAGTGGCACTACAGTATCAATTAACGTAATTTAAGTTTCACCAAAAGACGGTAATTGATATGTGATAATGATCAGGTTGTTGTTTTTTTTTTTGGGGGGGGGTGGGGCAGGTGTGATTATTGTTTGATTATGCACGTATATTCACACTGAATAAGCATTTATTCACAGAAATTTGCACGTTTCATTTAGTGAAGAAAATCACACTTGGATGTCTGTCGCTACACTACCAGCACCACTTCCTGACTTCACAAGCGTAATTTGATATCGACGGATTAGCATTACACGTTGCAGACATGACAAGGTGTTCCATTTCTTCATAAAATGTTGACCATTATGACCGTCAACCACTTGTAAAGCCATTTCTTTTCATGCACCTATGTGCAAAAATGTGTAGGTATTTCCGGCACAGTATTGATGCTTGTGCCTCTTCACAGGGTGACATTTTCCCAGTAAAAAAATAATAATAATTAGATTAATAAATAAATGAATAAAAAGGGGGAAAAAGTTGATTTTGATTGCAAGTCCCTAAATGTAAGAAGCACATCCCAAGTGATTATATGGATGAAGTGAAATGTACATGGAAGTTTTCACTATCTTCGAGAGAATTTGTCGTACTATTACTACCCCCCCCCCCCCCACCAACAATAAACCAACGGGGGAAGATGTACTACAACATGTACATATATATATGTCCTTTGTAGTATATGCACCTCCACTGCTTTGTAAACCATGTGAGTGTTGTATAATTTTATTTTACTCAGATTTGCAAGGAAGATATCATAAATGTGTATTAAAACATAGGGCCTAGATATCTTTGACATACAATAAAAAAATGCCTGTAGAAAATATTTCTTCTAGGATTGAAATTAATGACAGTCAAATAAAGGAAAGGTACAGGATTAATACTCAAATGATAATTCACTCAATTGGGATATCTGTCAACCACCATGTCAGTTGACCAGCAAACAATTCAAACTGTGGTATGTTCCTGATATTCGTCTAATATCCCATATTTACACTGTGTTATTTGCTCTCAAAATGTACTGCTGCCTTAAAATGAATAACATTTTATATCAAGAACACTATTCTGCACTATTTTGCTGACTGGGACCAGAAATCAATGAAATGAAAAATGCACAGCCATTTGAATGCAAAAAAAAAACAACATCAAGTGAAAACAGGAAAATGCATATTTGTTTTGTTGTAATTTTTCTGATGGCAAAAATCTTTGCACATCATGCGTTCAAAGAAAAAAAGGGAAGGGAAATGTGTCACAAGAAATAAGAGTGAAAATTTTGTCCACCAAAGAGTCTTTGATGGATCTGAGATGGAGCAAATGCTGCACACGACAGCGCTTTGAGCATTCTCGAAGACACAACAAACGCTCTCCCCCCCTCCCTGCGCATTCATCCTACCCAACTCCCCCGACGCTGAGGTGGGTATACCCCCTCCGAGCCAAATTGGATGTTGCGCATAGAAATGACATGTTCCCACGGCGACACCATTGTGATTCAACATGCTAATTGGCATGTACGACAAAATGGCAAAACATGCAACGGAGGGAGGAAAATCCCAGTAGATCAGCATAAATTTGCAAATTTGAAATCTCAGTCAAGTTCAAGTATGTCTGCGGCCATAGCGCACTCACATCCGCATACACTTTTCATACACCGTATGAATAATGGGGCTGACGTAAATTCATGGCACACAGGCTAAGCATACAACTTATGGATGAAAGCCGCACTTCCTACGACGAAATCAACCCTGACCATAACTATATGATAAAAGTTGATGTACTAACATGATATAATATATTGATCAGCATATTTCCCAATAAAACAATTTTAATACATATTATCTACACATCACAAATATCAATCCTTATTTTCCAATTAATGAAACTGGATGTCAAAATTGGCTCATTGCAGTTGAAAATGATGACTCTTTAAATGTCAGTGAGAGGAATATGCAACCACAATTTTCTACCGAAATCCAAGGCTGCAATGATCAACCTCCATCCCTCTTCTTGTCTCATCAATCAAGAAAGGAACCACAGAGGGATGAACATATTCATATATTCCTTTATCTGTTTCATATATTCCTTTATCTGTTTCATACATTACCCTCTGAAACAGATGCAGCTTCACTTTTAAAGGCCTGCTTTACTAATTCCACCCCATACAGACAGTTGCACTGCAAACCATATGAAATAGAAACACCATTTTCTTTTTTCTTTTAATTGTGAAGGACATGCACGCAAGCAGTTGCGACTCACAACCATCCACGCCGTCTGGATGTGTGACTAGTTACAATACATATAATCTCAAATGACCATGGAACGGATGTGTTTCTCATCCTATTCTTCTACCCTCTAAACAAAATAACAAACACAATTGGAATTTACACAAAAAAAAGGAAACAAAGTAAAAAAAAAAACATAAAAAAAGCATCTGATGTGAAGAACTGTGAAAATTTAATGCTCTCCAACCAGCATGAACTCTGACAGATTTCCAGAAAAGTTCAGGGGGTTGGCAAGCGTTATTTGAAAGTGCAATGAGGGTGAGATAATATACCATCATTATACTCTCATATTAAGAACACCTGATACACAGGCCTTGATATTATTGGGGTCGTTAGGAGTTATAGTCTTGCAAATCTATTTGACATCACACCTTCGATATTATGCATTCGATCTACACTCAGACCCTTGCACTCAGTCTGTTGTCTTATTTTCAGCTTGATTGGGAAGTTACTGGTAGTACTACGTGTATGTTTCTTCTGAACAAAAGCAGCACCTTGGTATTAGTAGACGTACTTCATCTTTGCTTGATTTTTTCCTGATGTCATATTGGGAACTCGTGCTGTTGCCATAGCAGAACGATTGTTTATGCCTAAATTAAACATGATACATTGTCACTTTAATTGGGTAAGAGATACATGATAGTCACACAATTTTTAGTCTAAGTTATGCAAAGAAGCAAAGTACCAGGTAGATATTTCAATGTTATTTCTAGATTGACAATAATGATGCTGATTAAAAGAACCATGATAATTGTAGGAAGAGAAAGACTTTGGAGTGATAACAGCATCATAAAGTCATCACAAGCTCACACATACACAGACACAGACACACATCACACACACACACACACTCACATGAATCATTCCCTACAATCTTTATTTGACTTCAATAATGATATCAACAACAAAAAAATGCAAACAAAAATGCAAACAAAAAACAATAATTTGAAGAAAGGATACCACAAAATACCAGTGAATATGATGTTTCAAATGAAAAATTCTTCTCCATACCTTATCAACGAATGTCATCCACACACATTATACACGTACACACACATAAACATGCACACAGCCCCTGCTTGGGGGCTAAAGAATGTGAAGTACTTTGCTCATTACATTCTCTCCTTGCAGTCACTTCTTTTGGGGGCCATAATTGGCGTTTTGAAACATGATTAGTGCAAAAGATGGTTGTGTCCCAACTCACTTTGATATGTTCTGATTCACATTGATTTGTTTCATAACGCCGATCCAAAATACATAAAAAGGTGCACTGAAGATCAGCGATTCTCTCCAATTGTGCTTACCAGGAAAGCAACCACAACTCACATATTACGTCTACAATCAGAGATTCTCTTTAATCACGTTGACTGGGGAAGCATAAACACAAAATCTAAGTACACTTTTAAAAGCTGGCTACAATATACGAGGGGTATAGTTTTCCAACAATGCGCAGAGCATGTTCATGAAATCGCCTCTTTCTCAAGCTAAGAAAAAGAATTTAATAAGCACGAACAGTTCCTCCATGAACAGCGTTCTGGATCAACATTTAAAAACGCTTATTCTGCTTTTGCAAATTGAGCATAAACGCACCCTTACAACAAAGGGAAAACTTTGGCTAGGATTCCACCAAGGGATTAGCCGTTCTAACAGGGGCCATTGAACTGTGACTGTGTAGCAACTCTTCTCTATGAAGCCATTTGGCTGCTAGGGTGAAAGACAAATCAGGGACAGGCTGAGCATCAATGCTTCATTTTTTAAACTTCAAAAATGTTTTTCATATACATAATTACTATCTTTTTTTAACGAAAAAAATTGGTAAATAACTTGCAGCTGAAACGAAATCTATATCATTCCAATTTTAGCAGTCATCTGTGGATGCACGTGAAAGAAAGAAGAAACTACAGGAGGTAGATGAGGCTCAATAACACTGGCATCAAGTTTACCATGTGAATTGATCCTACACTGTCTGCCAATTTCAGACTATCATTAACAGCATTACCAATGCTGTTGATGCAGAAGCAATAATGTTGCCTCTTTTGCATACATTGTACATGCACACTTCTTGTCTTTAAGCCATTTGTCACGAAGTGCCTTCCCTTCACACAAGGATCATAAGCGGCATTAAAAGGTAAACAAACTCCAAAGTATTGATGTAAGCAGGGTCACCAGGAGTGAAAGAGGTCAGGCCCAGTTTGATTTCTTTTCTTTCCCAGAGTTAAAATTAGTTTGGAAGTCGGCCAGAGGGAGCAAGTCAAGCGTCACTCAAAAAAGTCTTAGGCCGCACTGTCTCAAGAAAACTAACGGTAGCAGGATGACAAAAGGCGTCTCGCAGGCTTAGTTCCGTTCGCTGGCTGTGCAGAATGGGCGAAGCCGGCCGCTGCACTGCCAGAAAGGTCCAGACGAGGGGTGGGGGATCTCTACCCCTCTGCCCGCCTGCATCGTCATGCCTGAACGCAGCAGTGGAGCGCCGCCTTTGGTTTGCAGCACTTGGAGCGTGCTGGGCAGCGCCTTTGAACGGAGGCAACACACACACAAAAAAGAGGGGGAGCGGGGGAAGAGGTACTTTGGGCAAGTCTATTGGTGATAAATTAGTCTCAGTCTGTGTAAACAGAGCCGGGTCTTATCGTGCTGGCTGGCTTTGATCAGGTGAAGAGCGAACATGAGAGATGGGAAATGTGATTGCACTTCAGTTGTGACTCAATTTCTCCATAAGGTAGCTTTCCAAGCAAAAGAATAAAATAGCAAAGAAAAAAATGACAACAACAAAGTTACAGATGCCAACAATTTAGCATTGTGCTCTTCTGACACCAAACCATGATCCCTATTACACCATTCAACAACTGATTGTGTCTGATTACCTTCAAAGATTTTCACATCACTATGATTTTTCTCATCTCCCCCCCCCCCCTTCTCCATATATGTGCAAATCCCCCAAGCATCTTCTTCTCAGATCAGGATTTCCTTGGATTGTTAGAAACACAGATTTTTTTTTTTTTTTTAAACAGTCTGATCCATTTCTCTTTTTCTCATGAATTATAGGAAGCCTGACAAGAGATTTCCCATCTCTTATTTCTAAACTGGTATCAGCAACACAGATACTAAAGCCTCGCAAAGGCAATTCCAATGGATATTTGCAAAACCAGGAGAGTTATTTTAAATGCAAGCCTCTGAGTTGCCTATAACAAGTGTTCTGCTGATAAATTCAAGAATAATAAGTTGTAATACATTTCATTATCCAGAAAAGCAGAGTCTCTTTTCCATTCAAAGTAATCTTAGCAGAGAGAAACTACAGAGAATGCTATTGCAGTCAGTAATTCAACAGCATACTGGAGGTATATTTACAGCGCACACTGGGAAAATTTTGAGCATGTCGGCCCCAAATCAAAGCACGTCGGCCCAACACATTCACTGAAAGGTTCCGCTGAGAATACAGGAGAAGTGTGATTCCCTAATCTGCAATGCTCCTTTCTTTTTCGAACCATCTTGCGCATTTTGATGACATGTGCAGCCCACAAATCGTGGCTTCATACCGCATGCAACAACACACAGGTCTCATTTGCACATTTTTTCATATTTACGAAAAGACGGGCAGGAAAAAAAAAAGAGAAAACGATACATATTATATTTGTTTATTTCAGTTGCTCTTGTTGAATTGCGAGGTGCCAGATATAAGATCTGAAAAAGAAATGTCTTACATTATGAAGCACATCATTTAACTGATGACGATGGAGGCAAATGCAAAGTGTACAAAACAATCTCATCACGGACATGTATGCCTATGAATTGTAATCTGAACAACTACCTCAAGACCCTGAACATGTTTTACCAAGCCACCATAACTACTTTTTGTTAAGTGTGTGCACACAACAGATGTCTGTTTGTCTGTCTGTTTGTGAGGCTTAAAAAGGGTGAAATAGTCTGTACACATACATTGCAGTGCTTGCAGGTTTCATTTTGCATTGAATGTAACAGTCTCTCTATTCATGTTTCAAGTATAATCCGTACAATCTATCTACAGGTATATTGCATTTTTTCTTTGGACTCCTATTTCCATTACAGTACAAGTAATTTAATTACAAACGATTTTGAAATCTTATAGTCAAATGCAGCATGTATCATTGCACAAAAAACATGGTCTCCAAATACACTGAGGGGTTTTCCCTCCACATGACAATGATTTATATTTCTCAGCGGGAAAAAAAAATGATTTGAGCTTCAACATTACAAGATTCTGATTTAATGACAAGCTTCTTACATTCAGCAAAATTGACCTGCATTTGACTGCATTCTCTATCACTTTCCCTCAATGCGCTATCTTAACCTTCAGAATGTTGTCATCACAAAATACCAATGACATCGTGTAGAACCAGGTTGCCACTGGCAACAACAGGGGTCAAAGACCAAAAGAAAAAAAAAATCAAAAGAAGAAAGGAAGAGAAAGAAACTGTACAAATCAACACAAACTCACTGCATGGTTATTTCTCATGATAGCTGCAGACCTGAGCTGAGCACTTAGCGTGGCTATACAAAATTTGACTATGCCAAACAGACAGAACAAATACAATCACTGTGTACTCACCAGAACAATTGGTGCAGCAAAGGGCCCATTTATGGGGCCAGCTAACTCCTCCTACAGTAACCTGTTTGTAAATGTGATAATGGCTCACTGTACAAGTACACTGCACGGTCGCAAATTCCCCCTGAACTGCAGCATTGCATTGTGTCTACTGTGCACTTGCAATACATGCCAACTATTATTATCTCTATTATTAATATTATCTCTATCGCGACCGAATGTGACCATAGTTTGTTTATGGCAAGACATGCAACAAAAACATCTCATGACGGGTATTCAGTGTGTGGCATAATGTGATTGGATTTAATGCTCAGAATGGCTATCATTGTTCACTGTAGGCAACCACTAAACCTTAAATCATCAAAGCGACATGAACCGGAGAAAGAGTTTCCCTTAATGTATTCTCCTGCTTTCCCTACATACTGCACGTCAAAGCAGTAATCAAGGTCAATATCTATACTTCTGTTGGTGGGCATAACTCCATATCGAGCGTATATCTTCTTCTGATCGCTGTTTTCTGTTTTCAGTGCCAAATAATGTTTTTTAAAAATCAACTTATGCGATGCCATTCGCAACTGTTATTTCTTGTATGTGGACCAAAAAACAAAAACAAAACAAAAACAAAAAAACAACACTACCACAATCCAAATCACAATGCAAAGACCAGTTGCTTCATGCAGCGCGTGTGAATGGCAGGTAAATATAGTCTGTATACACTGTATTAAATTCGTTTTAATCCCATGATGCCAACTTGTCAAACTGTGCTTGAGGTTAGGTACCTGCTTTTACAATGTAATTAGGTCACTGTTCAGACACGCTCAGTTCAGAGATTTAAAGAATGTGCTTCACTAAAAGCCAAATAAATGTTATATACTTTTTTTCTCATGTGACACACCAGCAAATTTCAAAATAGTCTCTCTTTTTTTTTTTGGGGGGGGGGGAAGAGGGGGCATTGCGATTCGAGTAAGTTTTAAATAATTCTTGCATGAATGGACCTAACATGGGTTGTTTGTTTGTTTGTCTGTTTTGTTTCCATCATCATGCAAACTTAAATTGGTGTTTCATCTTCTTAATGCTGCCCACGCTGAGTAATCTGCACAAACATCAAGACTACAGTTAAGGAGTAAAATCAACATACTGACCGTCGGTCATAAGAAGTTACGATGTAGGCCTTTGTATTAGAACTTTGTTATTCTTCATAATAAAAGCAATGTGAGCTGGGGTCAAAGTTATCAATATGCCTGTCACATATGATTCTTGAGCTTTTTAAATATATTATCCACGCATTTGAGCAATTAATGACAACTTTGAAAGCATCACATTAGTGTTACTGCATGACTTTTCACTGCAACATTAATGCTATTATGATTTGCACAAGCCAGATAAAGGACACAAATCATAGCATATTGACATGTAAAGTGTACTGCTCGAAAATCACTGGAGCCTTATACAATGTAAGGTTACTCCTGAAGATTACATGATTTTAATTCAGTCTGCAGTAGCCTAGATGCAAATGCTATGCAATAATTGCTCAACACCAATAAAAGTCAGTGGGCTCCTAAACACATGCTATAAGTTTGTGAGAAAGTATTCATCCCTCTACTCAAAGGGCCATTAACCCTCTTGTTCCTGAACGACTTGAAAAGGGATTTGTCTCTTGACAGGAAGGGGGATTAAAGGTTTACGAGCCAGCTCAACAATCAGGGGAAATTAATCTGGCTTCACTTCTCTCTGGAAGACACGTACTGAACTCTTTATACTCCAAAGAAGTTTTTTCGGGGTGAGGGTGAGGGAGAGATTGGAAGCATGGCAACTTTTGATGACTAAAGATCCAAGCAGCTACGGAGAAAACCTGTAGAGTATAGGCCTATATAAGAGGTCTTTTGTTTAGGAAACCACCATCCTTAGTTTTGCTCACAATGCCTAATGACGGCATATTGACCAACCTGCTGTGTGGCCAACGGTCACTTCAAAAGTGGCCGAGAAAGCTTGCTGTCGTGGCTATAAAGATGAGCCAGGCCAGAATACATTCACGGCTAGCAGCAGTCGGCAGAAAGTGAGCATGACACCAACAGACAGGTAACCTTCCCTTTCTGCCACCGTTCCTGATGTCTCCCGATGGGAGGAGAAGGGAGTGAAAGACCAAATTCGACGCAGAGAAAGCGAGGGAGAAAGAAAGGAACCCCAAAGGCCAAGGGTGGTTGGCTGATTTCATTAATTCTGCCAGCAATATGTGCTTCCAAGGCCAAGAAATCTCTCAAATTCCACCCCGTCCTCGGATATCACCCCAAAGTCACAAGGCAGACTATACTGACAAACCATGTCCCTCCTCGCCGTCCGGTATCAAGCTACTCTAGGTAGAATGTGCTCCATGCAAACAATTGTACGGCTTCAACAGCATAAACATCCGTAGGGCTCAAAGATGAGACATTTTGCCTCAGAACAGGCTTCATTCATCAAAGTTTTCATTGTAATCTAATCACATCAACAGAAATAGGCAGTTCAGAGCTTATTTCCAAATTGTTTAAAATTTTGGCAAATAACATTACCAGTAATACCACTCTTGCAGTCAACCATAGAAATTTGTGATTTCTTCACCTACTGTTTTTTACTATAAAATAGTAAAGAACTCTAACCAAATCTAAGGTCGGGAAAACTGTTGTTCAAATTGCAAAGTTTTCTAAACCACCTCCCCACTTCTAATACTTCAGTCCGTGTTTTTGTAGTCATAATGATGCAAAACGACTATCTTTTTGTGTGATGCTACATATTTGTTTTCATTCTAAAATTGTACATGTGTTTATGACTTCATGATGAAGTCTGAAAAAAATACACATCAAAATCATTCAAGACCTGTTTACAATGTTATCAAAGCCATTAGCAATAAATTCGGGTCTAATTAATCATGTTAAATCTTATCATCTTCACAGCTTCTTCTTTTATTCTTAATAAGAATTGAACTTTAGAACAAAATTTCCAGTTTCATCCACAGTACAACTTGCCTGCACTGCGAAATGATGACACCTTTCCACTGCACTTCCATAATTCTGATATGATGATTCTCTGGTTATTCCTACACAAGAAAGCCATCCAATCCAATGCAAACATCCACGAGAACATCGATTTTTTCCCCTCCTTTTCTTCGCCCCACCCTCACCCGCCCCATCCCTTCCTTCTCCCCGACAAATTTTCCTCTAACCCCCTCATAACCACATTCCTCATGCAGTGTCACATACTGGGTGTTTGTATTGCAGTTGACTGTCGGACTAGAGTTGGGCTAAACCAATACTTTGAGTGTGATTTCAACCAATTATTGAATTTCCAGCCATTCCATCTCTCCGGTGGGTTTCTTCCCTCCTTTTATTTGCCCGTATCCCAATAAATATATTTAATAAATGAAACTAATGTGTTATTTGACTTTTCCCCTTGCTTCGTGAAACCTAATATCTGCCAACATCTCTCTATGCTCTTTTTCTGCTTCTCATTTTCTCTCTCTCTACTCCAGTCTCTATCATCATCTCCCTCTCCCTTTAAAATTAATAACATCTCTCATCAAGACACACACAACAGCTCCCAAAAGAACATAAATGTCAGTATCATTCCTCCGACAATTCAATTACTACACTTCTATGTGCAGTAAATGAACTTATTTTACTCTCGCGAAGTAAAATTCAAACATTCCGTCGTTGGTTGCCCTCCCCGCATCACTTCTCCATCCCAATTTGTTTTATCTCTTCCCCGGGGTATACCTGAAGGGCAAGAATTTTAATAGAAAACAGACAAAATAAAGAGGTTTGAACTACCCCCTACTCAAAGTACACGGTGTCAGAGGATGGATAGTAATTCACTAGCAGCTAGGGCACTTCATCGCATAATCATTCAGAAACATACAGTTTATCACAGTGTACACTGTATATACAGAAAGTGCTGTAGAATCTGTTTAAAAGCAAAACCAAAAGAATCATATTCCAGGATATGAACGCGCATCAAGCTGCACCAGTGCTTCAGAGCCAACGTCATATTAAATGATAAGGACTAAATGCAAATCAATAACTCGCAATACCTAGCATACATTTCCATGCATCATCCATCCTATTATTATGTATGATACTGCAAATCCAGCAATCCAACAAAAAGGGAAAAAAAATCCAATTTGCCTACAGAAACACAAAAACACAGCCAGAGAAATTGTTGCCCCTGGACACTGCTATCTGATTTGGTAGACCATCAGTCTGTAAAAAGTTGATCTGGAGCAAACTCTCCACTGGGGATATGTGTCCATAAGAAACCACAATAGGCTTTTGTTTGTTTTGTGGGTGTCCCTTTTTCAAATAAACAGAGCTATGGCAATAGATGTATCATGTCTGTCATATGTTCAGGTGAATTTTGCGGATAATTTGTAGTTTGAAACATGCTTTTTTTTCTGTACCTTGGGACCTACATGATACCTAGAGGTGAAGGGTAGGAAAAGTTTCATTGGAGGTTTTTGCATGAATTAATAATGCAATGTGCAGTTTTTGGATGGGCAGTGCGCAAAAAGCCAACGACACAAGACAAGGTGAGTAGAAGCGTACCTCATCCCTCCCAGAATGAGAACAGGACTAATCTTAATTTCATTCTTCCTCTTGCGCAGAGGAGCGGGGACTACCAGGAACATTGTTTTCCGGAAGCAATGGACAAAACAGACAAGATAATGACGATTCCGTTTGGAAACCTTCCAGAAGGATGGGACTTTAATTGACATGTTTCTTCTGACTTCCTGTCAATACCGAAGACCACGTTGTATGACTTCCAAGGGCCATTCACACTGACAAGTGAAATATTGCCATTTAAAACAAAAACTTGCAATGTTACATTAAAAGGTGCCACATAGCAGCTGTGGCATGAGCCCTCTGCAACATCATGAACAAAATAATAATAATAATAATAATAATAATTGTTTTGGATATAAACTCCAAATTTTATTGTCCAAAAATGGAAATTCATTTTGCCCAATTGATCGTGGGCCCGGCAGCCACTGAGCAGCGCCAGATCGACGTTGCTCTAACCTTTTCAACTGTTGAGCGGCAAACAAGGCAGCAGCAACTCCCATCTTTTAACGTCTTTTGGTATAACGCGGCCGGGGTTTGAACCCACGACCTCCCGATTGTGAGGGCAGCCGCTCTACTCACTGAGCCAACACATCGGTATTTGTGTAAAACTGCACAAAATAGTTTGATTTTTTTACGACACAAGAAAATTTGCCATCATGATTTGCTTTGAGAATCCTCACTTAGAAAAACTCGCATTTTTCATCCTGTGACTTCCACGTGATGGTTACATGTAGATTCCCCCTCACATCCACGAGCAACACTGATGGCAACTAGCTGGCCATGTTCTCATTTACATAATGTTGAAGCTGAAATCAGACTGCCCAACCATTCACAGATGTGCAACAAACCAAAAAAAAAAAAAGAATAATCAGAAACTTTGGTAATAGCTCAAGTTCCCTTGCAGTGTGAAAAGATCTAACCACACTCTTTTAATTATACCATGCAACATTTTCCCACAAAAATGGCTCCAGTCTACCAGTCTTCAACCCCTGCATTTAACAGAAGGTTGTTGTTGTGGTTGCTATCATGTTTTGTAATTGAAAACAAATGTACCACCCAACCTTTGTGAAGTTCTATTCTAACTCTTGTCTAAATATTTCAGAGCCAATGTTTCATTGTGCGATTATATAGCAAGCCAGCATGAACAAGACGTACAAATGCAACGGATGTCAGCCACAGATTACTGTAAAACGAGGAATGTTCGAGTGCATTTTAATTTTGTGAATTTCGCGAGCGCCAAGATTCGTGAAATTAAAATGCACGCGAAAATTCTTGTCTACACTATATGCATTGAATGCCAGTGGCATTTCGCGAAAATTTCATGCCGCAAAAAAAAGCCGTCGGCTCCAATTCGCAAAAAATTCATGCCGCGAATATATCATGTTTTACAGTACTGAAAGCTGAACAACTCCTCACAGGTAAGAAACAAGGAGTGTTCCACGAACTCCTCCAAGTCTGCTGTTCACAAAGAAATGAATAAAGACTTCAGTGCAAAGAATCCCCTTCTGGAGGGCCTTCAAACCTTGTCTCCTCTGAAGATGACCTCCATTTGTACAATTGTGCCATAAGAGTGAGGCTTCGGAAGAAAACCAATCACAGTTACACAACTTTCCTGTTCAATATTGTCTTATGGAGGCGATATGGGTGTCTGCAGCTGTGCACAGATATGCCCCGCATGGGATAGAATTCATACCAGCATCATTTTCTGATCACAAAATATTTGCATCATGAAAATATAATTTTTTGAAAGCCTTTCCTTTTCTGTTTTTTTTTTCAAATAGCATCTAATAATGTGTTCTATGTCACCAATACTGTACCATACAAACAAAAACACATGAATACCACAAGGTTTAAGCAACTAATATCTGGGGTTAACAACATCAAAAGAATAAATAAAGGAGATCATACCTAGAAGTACCATACATCAATATAAATGTATGAATTTCATCCATCAGCTAATAAAGAACGTTGACTCCCACTGTATTTTCATAGGTGAACACCTCACCCCGAAGGCAAAATATATATTGTGTAAGTAAACAGGTCCATGATCTGTTTGAAACACAGTGATACACAGTGATGCAACTTCAACTTACATTCTTTAAATTCCATTAGCTCTATTAAAACCAAAAGGATGGACACATATGCCATATCCAGTCACATCTAAGGGTTTGAAAGAAGTGTTTGAAATGCAACAGACGGACTTGCAGCCTCACTGAAGTAGAATTTCATACCCTGAGGTTTGAACATTGTATATTTCTCCCAAATACAACAAAAACTATCACGTGTTATGTACACTTTGTACTGGAGGTGGTGTACATGCACTATGTGTCAGGTAAGTCAAGCACTATTAGAGTTACAGATGGTACCTAAAACTTTAATTTTCCATAGTATTAATGTTTGCAGCATTGCTGACAAATCAACAGCTAGCTAGCTATGTAGCTAGCTACATTTGTATGCATAACTACACTTCAATGTCTTTGTGCCTTGTGTACACAGTGTGTAGCCAAACATTTTGTCCCATACTGCTATTCTAAATATTCTATCTTGCTATAAATACAAGTGTATGTTTACAAGAAAACTTCTCACAGAATTTTCTGCTGATAGGTAGACATTACTAATGGTCTAGTATCACATGGTCATATTTATCCAATCACTGACTAGTATTGGACTACCCCATTGATAATCCATCAAGATACTAATCCCCACACTAAATATGATTTGATGTCCTTTCTTTTCTGGTAGTGTCATTCCACTCAAAATTGCATTTCATCTTAAGTTGATGAGCATACATTTATGATGCGTATCAAAAAATGCAAAATGAAATGTTTAGAAATGATTGCTGAATATCTTTAACAAACATTAAGAAAGTCTTCCCCTCAACAGCACACCAATTTAGACATGGACAGAAACAGAGAATTCTACAATACTTTCAAAAGATGCAAATGAGGGAGAGTACCGGTACACAGACATAAAACCTGACTAGACATTCAAAGGTTATGTCAGTCTATATTCAAACAACATGATATGAGTATGTTTTATCCAATTCCCATGATGTGTACATACTGATGTACAAAGTGTATGTACGAACCCAAATATTGTCTCATTAGCGTGCAGGTTTTTATTGAACAACATATGCATCAAGGGTTTAAAAACCCCATTATTCAAAGTTCCCTGACCCCATCTTTTACAAAGTGGAATGCATCACATTGCACTATGCATTGATTATCTAATTAGAGGTTCTAGCTGTCTAAGCTATAATGTCGTAGAGTTCCAATCAAAGGACTATTCAGTATGTGGGTGCATGAACACTGATATGCAGTGACATTCCTGTTAAGAGCTCATGAAGAGCACTTCCCAGATGTTTTCTCCACTTGTACAGTTATGTCTTAGCCCCCCCCCCCCCCATGAAGTGAAAGAGTCCAAAGTACTGTAAAACACGATATTTTCGCAGCATGAAATTTTCGTAAATTGGAGCGCACGGCCTTTTTCGCAGAGCGGTATTAAATCATTGCGAGTTGCCTCTAACATTCAATGCATATAGTGTAGAGAAGAACTTTCATGTGCATTTTAATTTCGCGAATCATGGCTCTCACAAAATTCACAAAATTAAAATGCACGCGAACATTCCTCGTTTTACAGTATGTACTTGGGGTACAAAAAAAACCCCAAGTGACCAAGATAAATGTGAATATATCATACAGGGTATATGTGTTCGCACTACACATTTTATCTGTGTTACAACGTGTATATAGTGCCCTGCTTCACTACACTCCAAGCTCTCATTATCAGTCAACTACTTTGAAGTATTCATTGACAGAGAGAGTTCTGTCTCGTAAATCATGGTATCAAATGAAATAGTGGATTTTTAAGAGGAATACAAGTGACTCGGTTCATACAGCTGTTTACTGGTAGACTCATTCTACATTTGTAGTCATGAACTTGTGATATTTCATTTCATGGTCTAATTGACGAAGACGTGATACATTGGTAGCACATTTACTGACACTTTTCCCTGTACTGTACAAAGTACAATGACATAATGAAAAAAAAAACAAACAGAATAGCCTTTTGCATACTGACATTCATGCTGTGTTGCATTTTCAACCAGTCTTAATCTAATTTTTCTATTCTTTTTTTTTTTAATTTTGGAAGAAAGGGGGCCTAAACATAGATTGCATGAGCACTGCAGAAAATAATAAATCGATATTGACCGACTTTGGTACAAGCTCTAATAAAACATATAAAACCTATTATATAATATACAATTATTAGCAAGTTGGTGACAATCTTACTGAAGACTGAATGACAAGTTACTCAAATACTGATCAATAACAAACCAGTCTGCCTCCTTTCATGTAAATTCTAATTTTGTCTTGTAGGTAAAAAAAGAAAAAATATATATATTACACATATACAGTGTATATATCCATATATTGTATACACATCCTAATGTCCATATGAAATGATGAAGGTGAATTATCAACACTTCAAATATTACACATGAAACATATTGCAACACATAAATACCAATAATAATAGAACACCAAAGTAGATGGGCACATGTACAATGTACAGTAGTACACTCATGAAGAAATTATTATCCTCTTCAATGTACAACCGATGTATGGTAGATAAAGATAAGAATAGCATGGCCTCTGTCCCGCAATAAGGGTGTAATGAATGAGGCAAATCACTGTAAATAAACAATCGATATCTCTGGGAGAACATCAAGTACAAATATCACAAATCCAATATATCCCCTCCTGTCATAATATTTGCTTGGCCAGCGCATTGTTCCTTCAGGTTTACGGCGAAATTTTCTCCCCGCGTAAATTCCCCTCAAGACTCACACATGTCAATCAGATGAGTAATTGGATTATTTTTGGATATTGGGGTTCCAAGCAATAGGAAGCTGGGGCCAGGCCAACTAAAGAATGAAAGCTATTGGTGGGGGGGGGGGGGGGGGGGGGGGGGTAGGAAGGGGAGAAGAAAACTGCCCGGACACATACTACCAGAATATTGGGGGTACTCTTTCTTTGATGGAATTATGAAAAAGGCTGGTCCCCATTTCAATCTAGCACAGTCCAAGGGTGCATAAACTTTCTGGAGAAATTCATGTCAATTATGCATAGCTCCAACATGCATAATGCCACAAAAACAATAACAACCAAAAATTATTGTTGGTATGCTTTTCTTTGTACATTTGAAAGTATGCACAGAAAGTTATTGTGTATGCTCACAAGCCTTTACACAGATTTCTTCCAGAAAATAACCCATCTGGGCTGCAATCTTTTGGATCATTGTACATCAAACAGAACTACAGTACCATGGCCGTTGTGTACATTCATCAAAACACAAATTTATACAATGCTACAATGCAACATCTGTACCTTCATACAACGTAGCTTGCGGCACAACATTTGCAGTAAGGCAATTGTGACCTGCTAGTCAGGTATTATTCACAGGGTGCAAAATAATGCATTCTACGAACACAGGCAATCTTATCTATATGTTTCATCATGCACAATTTTGATTAGACCCAGGGTACATTGTATGTCCCTTGTGAGCATCAATCAGTTGATACTAGTGCCATAGTGGCTTTGGTTACATCATCTCACTGCTACAAATTTACTCTTGGAAAAAACAATGACAGAGAAAGACTTCAAAATCAAATGGAATTAATTGAAATAATGTGGAAATGGACTGCCAATTAAATTCAACAAAGGGTATGCAGAACTTACAGGCCTATGCCTGTTGTTTACACTGTAGGACCCTACATGTAATGGCAAGAAGGCAATGAAAATATTGAAATGTAAGCAACTTCCTTGTCTAATTCTCAAATGAGCAGATGAAATTGTAGGCATTTTTCTTGGAGACTGATGAAAGAATGAGAAGATCAGCTCCTTTTTCATCTGATATATTTCAACATGTGGCTTCCAGCATCAACTGCAGTGCAGCTGTACTAAAAAAAAAAACACACAGAATGAGTAGAAGTATCTTATCATTACAGAGTTCAGAAAGAAAAAAAAATGTAGCAATATAGTTCAGTTGCATGTCTCCATAAGACCAAATGTAGCCCTGGAGCTATGGCACATACACTGTGATTTTTTTTTTCTTTCTCACGATGATGACAAAGTTCCTAAAATCTTGTAGTCTTGATTTTTCCCATATAAAAAGTAGAATCAACAAGTTGTATAATATTTGTGAAACAAAATTCAATCGAAGTGAAACACAGGAAAGAACAATCCATGTTATTCTTCATCTCATGCACACCACACATCCTTCAGTAATCCACCCGAGTTTCAACATTGCTTCATCTTTTAGATTTTAAAGTATGGACAAGAGTGATGTCTGTACCATGAAATATAGTGCAAGATTTCAACAGCTCCATGTACAAAGAACATAACTGAACCAAGTTTTTGAGGGAAAAAAAGTCTGTAGAGGAGCAGTTTTCTATCAACAATTGAAAGTTGCTTTCCTACTGCTTGCCAGAGCATATCAAAGCCAACCACTACAACATCATGCAGCATTAACCACATCTGAAGAAGCTGGAATTTTAAATAACAGCTACAGGAAATTCCAATTAAACATTTTCACCCTAACTCCCTTCGAATGTTCAACATCACGTAACAAGAACAGTTTCATTCTACAATAGAGAGAAGCTGCAGAAATGGTACAATGTACATATCAGCTTGTGTAATTTTGTATCTAGGCCAACTAGCATTTCATTAGATGACACAATTCCATGGAAAATGCATGACATCTGCAGAATGCACAAGAAGGCCGGGAAACAAAGAAGAACATTTTTCATACGGATTACTAGCTGTTCTCTTGTGATTCTGCGCACTATTCCATGATCAATCAAGCACTGCCACAAATCATCCTCCCTCACCAGGAATGGCCCGATGTTAAGAGACAATTCAACTCTTTCTGTCTCCCGTTTCATCCTCATTTTAGTCATTTTCAAACTGACATTTCATTTCAACATCAAAAGGAAAACTTTACAATGCACTTCTGGCAGAGACTTCTTTCAGTGAGGCTAAGACTACAGCATTCACAGACTTGAAAAAAAAGACTGGAAACAAATTTCAGTTTTCTTAGGAAGATACTCCTCTACAGACTTTCAATTCTAAAACTCAGTAAAGCTATGTTCATCACCTATGAAGCTGTTGAGATCCTGTACCATTTTACGACACAGGCATCACTCTGGACTGCATTTAAAATCTAAAAAACTCTGGTGGATCACTGGAAGAAGTGTGTGTATGAGATGCATCGGAAAGAACAAAATGCATCGCTCCGTCCTGTGTTTCACTGTGATTGAATACAATACACATGCGAAGCATCTGCGTCTCAGCTGTGTGGATGGATTTTTGAAGGGTACAATGCCGGGCAAGAGCTTCTGGGGGTTTCTGCTTCGGGAGAAACCTGGTTGGAAGTTTATGTACATGTGCCAATCATATCTTGGGTTTCGTCAACAGGCTATCGGTGTGTTGACCAGATGCTTTTCCCTGAATTTTATCCTTACTTTTTCTCTTTCTATCTTCTCTTTTTTCCTCCGTCTATCTCTCTCTTTTCTGAACGCACGCGCACAAATATGATCTGATATTGCTTCGGCTGCCGAGAAACATCTACAATCAACATTCTTGTCTCACCAGGAGCCCTCAGACGAAGGGGAAATGCCAATCACCAATTTTTCTGCAAGATACTTTTGCACATGGTCCAACATTTCTGAATGGACTACACCACCCCACCCCATATCAACTGTCATTCTCATGAGTCTAACTTGTTAATTGCCATGGTAACGCCACAAACAGGCAAGAGGCGTACACAATGCAGCAATGGCATACCACCTGCTTCCAAAATAGGCATGCAGTGCAGTCATAGAACACTAAAATTTTGAACACTCAGATGAGCATTTTACTACCATTTTATAAGAGGCCAATTCATATTACCCATTTCACAGAGATATTAATCAAAGGAACATTTGAGGCTCTACAGGGAAAAATGAAAGGTTAACTACCGGTAATCCATTTCACAATGTCACGAAGAAGGGGAAAAATTCACAAAAATTACACACCTTATAGAACATCACGAACAGCAATGGAGGATGGTGGTTTAGAGTTTAACAAATAAAAAAATTGCATATGTACTGTGTAAGTCATCATACTTGTGGATATATTTTATGAATCAAAACTTGTAAAACAAATTCATGAGTGGTTGAAATCACCATCAAGACCACAGCAACAGAATGAGGGGGGAAAAAATGCATGATTGATTTCCACAGGAAAAGTTAGTTATTTCTAGCCTTGAAGATGATATACAGCACATTTGCTATTTCCGAGGCAAATTTTTGAGTAATTAAGAACACTGATTTTGACTGACTCACTAAATTTGCTAGAGAGTAAATACATGGCAAAATGTACCATATGCATAGTTGCATATAAAATGGTATCTCATGAATGTACAATGTAGGCCCATAGCATGTACAATATGGTTGCAGTTTGATTACATTTCTGCGACAATGTCTGTTTGTTTTACTCCGATTTATTTTCAAATGTCACCACACGCACTTCTACAATAGTACCCAAGTCATGAGCACCTGCCTTCAACCCCCCTTTTGAAATGAGAAATGCTTGGTTTATACTTGATTTGAATATTTTTGTTCATTCCATCTTTCCCTTTTTCTTCCATTCCATCTGCTCATTACTGATCTGCTTTGAAAATGCAAAACACATTCAAATAACCAACCCTCTTCAGAAATGATCTAGGAGCATGCCCTACAGGCACAGACATTGTCTGACGGAAAAGCTGGCAGGTACAAAGCAAAAGAGAAAAACAAAATTGTTTGCAACAAAAGGCCTGAGTAAGACGATGAAATAGCTGTAACTGTGCACATCAACATTCGATCATATATCACAGAGAAATGCTAATCACCTTGAAGTTGAATCAAAATTTTTACCTTTATCGATGAGTGACTTTATCAAGACACAAATATGCCCCTAAATTGTTATACTGACACAAGGTTTAGCTGATCCATTGCATTAATTAACCTGCGCAGATCATCATACTGTGATTACAAAGAAAAAACAGCACTTTTCAACAATCTGCCCCTTGGCAAAGATTATCAAAATTTTTGCATCACCAGTGCAATGATCATCCTCTCGTCTTGATTTTGTACTATGTACAGAGTTTAATCTCAGATTTGCAGGCATTAAAAAAAAACAATAAAATAACAGCATGGTACTCAACTGCAATAGATAAGAGCATCACACACACATTTACACAATTCATGTACTGGGAAGCAAATGGAGTACAATGTAGGCCTATCAGTTGTATTTCTTCTACACAATTAATTTTTTTGTCAATTTGATTACTGAACAAAGAAATGGTTACAATATCAATATTTAACTTTATCAATTCATGATAGCTTTTGTATGTATATCTGAGTATCCATTCTGTTCTTTTTTCTTCTATTTTTTGGAATGGTAATTATTTTGATGGCCACCAATCATATAGAATGTGTACAAAATCATATTTTAACCATCTTTGATGGTGCAGAACTACATGTAGGCCCTATAAAACTTTCTTAGATACAAATGTACCTATGTACAATGGACATCTTCACTATTTGCTTCAATGTCTGTCAAAATGATCAACACTTACTTGCATTCTTTTGTGTGATATGAATGATATGAAAATATCCAATGTGCCGATAGAATACATTCCCAAATATTCTCTCGGTCACGTATACAATATTGAACAACGTACACTTATATCTTCTGAAATATCCATAATGTTGCAGCAGGTTTGATAAACTTTCCAGCATGCACAGCTGTACTGAAGGCCCCCTTTTTTTAAGGCTTTCTTGTAATTAAAGAGATTCCCTTTGAATATTCAGTCAACTCACTGAAATGAGGTGGAAAATAGCTGAAACCATAGACTATTACAAGGACAAGAATCTGATCGACTGCGTGGTATCGAGAGAATTTTAACAAGAGAACAGGATGATAAGGGTATTAAATGATAACATATATTCTGGACATATGCACCCACACACACAGTCAATAGGGTCAAGAGCATAATATAACAGACACGACAGTTTTCAAAAGCATTTTGTGGAAATCTCCCGACACAGTCGTCACTTTCTCACAAACTTTTGTGAAGATAGTTTCAATCTGAATTTCTCAGGGTTTTTTTTTTCCACATCCTTTACAAAACATTCCTCAACATATTTTCAAAATGCCACCAAAATTCAAAGATCTACAAATTTCAATATTATGCTCATTACACCATGCTCTGAATCCACAAACAGAAAAAAAATCTGGAAGTTAAATCTGTTGACATTGGCAAAGCACTGAAACAAAATGGTCTACAGCTCACATAAATATCTAATTATATGTTTCATTCTGTTGCTAGGAAAAATAAATGTTTTATTTTTTAGTTCATTTCAAAATTTCTGGTTGACTTCTGTAACTATCATCTTCGGTACATCAATGTCATCCATTGCCTACAAAAGCCTAAAAATATGCAGCACAGGATCTAGAAATAATATTAGTTTACAAATGATGCCCCCAAAAATGTACACGTTTTCTCCTCTGAAATTCTGGTAATAGTAAATGCTCTTATGTGTCAACACAACAGCAGTGCCTTTCCACTCTACTGTAAGACAGTCTCAAATAACGGTGCTTGGCCACGATTCAAAGTTTAGTCCTGTCGCAGCCATGGAGCAGACCAATCACAAATTCCTGCGAACACAGGTCGGGGTTTCAATCTGACCCTTGTGTACACAGACCCATGTGTAACTCCAGCTTGGGAGCCATGCAAGGTTATGCATGGAAGGGCAGCCATGCGAGAGGTCTGTACTGAGCACTACAGTGCTGCAATGTACGCTGCTGCCTCTTGCCGACACGAGAGGGGTGCATTACAAAGGGGATCATGCCTAGCCCGCCTGTGTACACAGTATACAGTACACTCCTCCACTCCAGTACTACGTACTGTATTTCGTATGTGGTCGGGCTGTGATTTACGAACACATTGATAACAGCAGCAAAATAAGGACGAGGGAATTATGATTACGCAAAAAAGAAGAAACTCACCCCAGGTCCACCGACCATAGATCCATTATGGTATCCAGCATTTGCAATGAAAGCGAGACTTCCGTAAGGGGCGAATCGAGCGAGATGGTCGATTTTGGCTCCTGAATGAACGAGAGAATGGGTGAAGGAAAACGGTTATAGTAGGCAAAAATTTGCGGTTGGACGGTAGGACAGGCCATTATACGCGGCACGCAAAGCCGCCGCCAGCCCGAGCAGCACGCGAAAGCGTCCCGCTGGAAGCACTGCCTTTACAGACGCAGCACATCTGCCGACGCCATGAAACGTTAGTTTGACTTTGTTTACTCTTACAAAAATTTCAGTTGACAGAAATTCAGCCGTCCTAGAGGAAAATTCATAATAAAATACCATCGACTGACTTCCGTTTACGACACCACTTAATTATTAAAATCGTCATTAGCGATTCCACTGAGATTTTTCATGGACATGTAAGGTTGTATGGTTTCATTTCTTACCGTCACTAGCCGTGTGTAATTTCTTGTGTCGATCTTCCTTAGAATGATCGCCGTATCCCGAGCCCAGTCGTTTATTTCTCTGTTAGGAATGATCATAAAAACAATTTGTGAAAATTAGTACACATTTACGATGATAGAGCATAAGTGTGACACATTTCATGGACGGATCAGTCGGTTCTAGAAGCCGTATCGGGTTTCAAAACCCCATTGTCGTGTACCTGCGAACTGGAGCCCTTTCGAGATACCGATTCCCCCTCATCGATCAAGCTCGACTTCACGTCGTTCAAATGATCGAAAGAGTCCCGAGGTCCGACCACGTTTTCGCTCGCTTTTTCCTCTTGTTCCCCTTCCGTATGATACGTCTTCGTCTCATCTGGTGGTCCATCATCCTCTCCACCACGACTATGCTGCTGTGGCATGCTGTCCGAGTAAAATCCAACAAGAAAACGTTGTTAAATTCTCCCCTAGTTGACCCCACTTTTTCGCGTTAGACCCATTCGAAACACGCACCCGCTCCACTGAATTCGGCCATTCACTTGTGTGTACATGCAGTGTGCGAAGTGCGAGGCTGGCGAACATCAAAGCGCTGCCGCACCCTTGATTGACAGGTCGGTCTGTCAGTTGGGTCAACGAGGGCCAATCAATTATCGCCCTGGCCAATGATGTCACTCCTTGGCTCATGAATATTAATCGAATTCCTTGCATTCCTTTTTGATGATATACTAAACCCCATCGCATTCAAAATGGTAAACATTGGCGGGTCGACTGTATTATCCAACCATTTCTGCTCAGTTCTTGTGTGTATTCCGTACAGCGTGATCCTCATATTCTACGAATTTTCCGTTATCATCGTAGCAGCCTGCGCCCTGTCTCACTCCGCGCTACCAGTCGCTTCGCTAGACAAGATTTGTTTGGTGCTGTCCTATTTTCGCTTCAGTGGCTTTAATAGTCATATTACGGGCAAAATATAAATCATACCGTCCACTAATCGAACAGGATAGATAGGCTCTAGATCAGAGTAGATTGAAATGTTTATAATTTCACATTGTTTTTTTATTTTCATTTCTATAAGTTCCTGGGAGAGAGCTGACCAATGGTTATAAAATTAAATATCGATAAACTTTTTATTTTAATCTTGGCAAATGGCACAGTATCTGGTTGGGGGGGGGGGGGAAGAAATTATAGAAGTTGCCGACGAGATCTGGCGAATATATTGGCCACACTTAAGAGTATGAATGCAAGAGGGAGTACAAAATTTGACAGTGCATCCTTTGATACTGAGATCGGTAGTCAATTGAAAGAGAAGGCGGTCTCAGAGGCAGGCTTTCGCGGGATTCTTTTGAACTTGACGTCTAGCATGATTGACAAGTGTAATCGCCCGTTGGTCACGCCCCCTTTTGATAGCTACCGTCGTGCGGGTGGAGAGATGTGAAGAGTGAGAGTTTCTCGCCTGCCGAAAGCTAGCGCACTTGCAGTGGCTGCATGCCGCTTGCCTACTTCTTTTATGCACCTTTCCTTTTCTCGCCTTGAACATTCTGGTCGTGAAAACATGTGCAATACATGGGATGATCTGAATTAAATGTCATCAATAGTGGTAGTGTTATCTACACAATGGCGCAGATCCATTGCTTTGGTGTTATTCGTATACCCGGTGACAAAATAAGACTGTCTATGACAACTAGAACGGACGCAACGAGCTCGAGTAGGGAGCGCGGCTGGCTGTGTTTTAACTTCGCTTGATCGATTCTTGACGCTGAAATCAATAGCGTTCAAAGAAAACGGACTTGTAATAATCCCATGCCCACACAGAATGAAAAAAAAAAGAGAGTCATCAGGCGAAAAGGTTACGTGTACTTTCTAACGACTGGCCGTTGCTTTGCTACAGACGTCTTTTTTTTCTGATGGAAACTTGGGATGGGAAGGGTATAGGAAGAAAGTAAAGCCGAATTATCAGAGAGAGGGGCGCAGCAAAAAATAGATTCCTTGAAGACGCGTCTTGCCTTCTTCTCTCCGAGAAAGAGAACCAACAATTTACACATAAATAGACGAATAGATAAATAAATCTGCGCGCAATAAGTGTAACATATTCTGCAACATGAATCTTTTCTGATGATTGCGAATCCGATGCTTTAGAATATTGCAATATGATATTTCTCTCCGAAGTGAATGCACGCATACATTTCAACACTTGCATCTTCTCTGGTCAACCTTCCTCTCTCTCTCTCTCTCTTTATCTCTGTCTCTCTCACTCTGTGGTTATATATATTTAATATTATATATATATATATATATATATATATATATATATATATATATGATATATGATTATATACAGCGAGAGATAGTTCCCTTCCCAAACGTGCGCGGTGCCTCATTGTGGGTATAGCATATACATTGTGGTTAGCAACGTCCGCCTCAGTCTAATTTCTTTCAGTATATATATATATATACATATATATATATATATATATATATATATATATATATATATACATATATATGTAGCCTATATACAAATATATAATATAATACTGTTATCTAAAGCTCACGTGTCATGAGAGGTATACTATCGGTTGTTCACAGAGTATATAGAATGCCGGATATTTTCCCTTTTATTACCTAAATTAATTATAGGTATATTGCCGCCCGGTGACAGTGTACAAATTAGCAAATATACTACTACACACGGCCTCACCCACGCAAGGTAAACAACAACAATAACGATAAAGACAAAGACAAAAACGCTCAACCTCAACCAAGTCGATGTGATCGATACAGACGGGTCATTACACAACAGCTATACTTTGGGGTCAACGACTCTTAAACTGGTAAAGATATACATATCATAAAAGCAACGATTGATTGTTTTGTACATGTATAGACACAACAGATTATTATCATTTTATGAACATCATCGAGTTTCATTCCAATTCTCGTGACTCTAAACAATCATAGGACTAGAAGTATTTTTATGTGACCAACTTTATCCCGTTCAACCTATATATATTTTGAATGATGTCATAAGATAATCTATTGTCTTTTGTGTTTCCCTTTTATAACACATGCATCACCACCATCATCTTTATGTCCCCGAACTGATGATAAATTTCAGGCCGAGAACCAAGTCGCCAATTCCTCTGATATATTTCCTATCAATATCAAATAATAGGACCAGAATGAACAGTTCTTGTCTTAAGTCGTAAGCATTGAAGACATCCTTTTTGTTGATTTAATCACATTACATTTTATAACATTTTCTCGGTATTTGTATCAAACTCGAAAAACAAAGTACAATGTATTATTATTATTATTATTATTATTATTGTCAACATCATCATCATCATCATCATCATCATCATTATATCAAGTTTAAAAAAAAGAATGAGCGCATTCCAAGAGATGCTGTATACCCAAACTGATGATCGAGAATTATTTTCCATTTCTATTTGTCCTATGTTTCCCTCCTCCCCCAGGCCTCATTTACTAAAAATAGAAATAGAAATAAGATAAGTCCCATCACGGAGACACAATAGCTTGATACTTTATCTAATCGCATTTAATGCCGTGAAGTTCAAGGTCGGATTGCTCAAGAATCAGTTTCCAAAGAGGGTTGCCGTTGCTATAACTTTTGTAACTATTGCTTTCTTACTGCTGCCATGGTAACCGTTTTTATTAATGTTATATTGCAAATAAAGCACCTCCTGAAACAGGACCCAGAATGCAGAGCCAACTATCGCCCAGTTTATCTTCGGAGCTCTTTCATTATTGTATACCAGTAAAGTTTGCAATTCGTAGTTAACATGGCGACGACCAATCAGCAATATTATAATCAGGTGTTACACATAACAACTGTGGGAACTGTACTCTTATGACATCGTAATTTGCCATGACTGTACTGGAAGATGCGCTAAACGCATTCTTCCATTTTGACATGGGCTAACTACTGGACTTGACTGCGTTCCACCAGACGACCACCGCGCTTGCGGACGACACTGGGCTCGTTTTCGCCGTCCATAAATCAACGCGATCTTCTACGGCGAGCGGAAGCGCATATTCGAGATCTCCACGCACGGATATCGAAGAAGCTATATAGCTTTTGACCACTTAGGTCATGATTTATCGCCCCGCCCTCCTCTTGCACGCACACTTCACTTGCAAGTGCGCCATACAATGTAGCTCTGATGCGACGCCAAACTTTGCGAACGGATGCAAATAGAGGCATGGCTTCAGTTTGAATAATTATGCAGTCTTCCTTATATACCTGTACCTGATTAAGACGCAAGTGCCAAGAAAAATGTATTTAGGATATACAATATAGCACCTATTTAGTTGACTCGACTTCCTCTCTTATTACTGGGAATGTCTATCGATATATCTGGAATGTGTGAGGAAAATGACATGACTGTTTGATCAGAGTAATAACGTTTCTGTAAACTATTCTCATAGGCACCCTTCACAATCACTGACATGCCTTTTATACGCTAATTCTGAATCCCGTGTTGACGGTCCTTGTATTAATATGTTCACATCCAGTCCGAAAACAGCTGAATGCTGATCACCGTAACATTCGCACACGTAAATAATTACGTCGAAGGAAGAAAGATTGTAAAGCATTGTCTTGTTTTGTTTTGTTTTGTTTTCTTTTCTTTTCTTTTGGATTGTGTTGTGTTGTTGTTGTTGTTTTTTTTTTTTGGGACGAGTTCTGTTTTTAGAGAGTTGCATACACACCAAATGTGATTTTAGCAATATAGCCGTGTGCAGGGGGGGGGGGGGGGGGGGGTATGCCTCCATGCCTTGCGTGACAATGCACACAGTCATATTGTCATGAAATTGTCGACTTCCATTTCCCCAGCCCTCAAACCACTCCCTCATTCACACTGGCTATACACAAGGCTAGGGTAGGCAGGCTGGAAGTTTACTTCCTTCGCGAAAACATTGCCATTTCATCCAATTCTTTCGTGAGTATTCTTCAGGCAAGGTTTCGTCAATTCGACCATTTCAATTTCATTTCAGCCGAGCAGACAAATGCCGTGAAGAAAGGGGGAGAGAGAAACGGGAGCTAAATTGCACGTGGCGCCCGGAATTGATTGATTTATACGAAAGAAGTAATGAGTAGTAATTCCCTGCTTTCCGCCAGCACGGCAGGCCAGCGGAGAGGCAAAAACCAGACACCACTCATCACGCGTTGGTGTCTCATGGAGGGCGACCTCTCTTGGCAGAGGCCGGTGAATCGGAAACGCTGCGAAATTTGAATGGACGCCTCAGACGCGACGGGCTCAGCGTTACTAAAAATGATGACTCATGTAAGGACCAGACCAGGGGAAACGAGACAATATAGACGAGAAATTCTACTTAATAATAATTATTTGCTTTTGGGGGAAAAGCTGCAGAGGAAAGAAATTCAAAGTGACAGAGTAGAGGAATATATCAGAAATAACCACCGGAGCACGGTGCACGAGGGCCGAGTTCGACTTCTCGATGACTTGTCGTTTTTGTTGTCTTTGGTTGTGAAGGCTTAGTGTGAGAGCATGGTGGTATCTTGGATAATATGTCATGGGTTCGAAGCCCAACTAGTTTGTTTATCTGTGAAAGAGACGACTTCTTCCAAAAATGTCCCTCTGAACCCAGGTGTCTAGATGGATACCTTACAACGGTGAGGTTATAATAATAGCAGGGTCTCGTATAAGTAGAGCATTTGCGGCACTGTAGAGTCTACCATGGATGAATACGATGTTATTATCATTATCATCACCACGATTATTACTTTCATTTTTACAATCACTATGATAGATATTGTGATGACCATAATAATTACAATCATCATGTGTTATTCTTTTTATCACTATTATCACCATGTCTACAAGCCCTGAACGAATACAAGCCTTGTCCCATTCTGTCTTGTCTCTTAGTCTTCGTTTGTTTCATTGTTGTTCCAGTCTCGTTTCATGTTCATTCGCATATGTGTATGTGTGTCTGTTTGTTACTTTGTCTTCTCAGTGGGCTTCCAGACCCCTTTTTTTCCCCAGACTTTTTTTTTTCATCACTTCAGTTTCATGGCAATGGATAATTACCATAAGGATCCACATTATTGTATACTCTTTTCAGTTTGCTTTGTTTTGCCCATGAAACCTTATTCTCTGCTAGCAAGTAAAATGAAATGTCTATGTTCTCGTTAAAAAAAATGAACTAGAATTTGAATTAATTTGATTGGAATAGAATGGAATTGAATTTCAATGAATTGAAAATGAAATGTTATCAGATGTTCTACTTCCATTAAAGTTAAATTACGATGCAGTTCACTCTTTGGACTTGATGAGATGTGGCATGATGATTATGACGGTACAATGCGGGCGATTGGATGATTGATAAACACGATCCGACGTCAGCTTGATTTCTAAGACACACACTCATACATACACACAAACGGACGTGCTGATTTGACAGCTCTCTGGGGCGAGGTACAAAATGTTGGTATATCAGTAATATCTAAAGCCAATTATCTCACTTGAAATGTCCTTGCATCAATGAACATGAGAATTTATTCTTGTGCGATTACAGTCATACTATTAAGCCCTTGTGAGCTCATCATCCTCATCCCTCCTCCACTAAAAAGAAAAAAAAATAATATGTTATAAAATACAAAATATAATGAACTAAAATCCCCATATCCATCATTATAGACTGATTTAGAGACCAAAACGAGTACATAATTATGATACAATGTTTAAGGCATGAGGTGACCAGCGCCTTGAAGGTTACAGTCTATAATCTCCAAGATTTCCTCTCTTCTGCTGAAGTAAAAATATATATATATATCTCCCATTATTAACAGCTCTTGTATAAATTTGCCTTTTAAGAACGGATATGAAGCAACAATGAAATTCAGAAATATGAATGTTCCTCTATATTGTCTTGTTACAACCAGGGGAAAACGTTGGCGTCACCAGATAAAAATACGGAATAGATGAATATTATGGCGGCAAGGAATATGCAGCTACACGAGCAAACATGACTATGTTAACATAATCGTTATCAGAACAGCAAGATTAGTAATCCCGTGCGAATTGATTGCTTGAAAGCTTAATCAGGAGCATCACAAAATGAATATATTCATCCATTTCATTATCCACTTTCCTTCAGAGATTTACTCGAAAGTATATGATCATACTGCTTTTGCAACATTGAAACGTAGCAACTACTGTGACATACAACTAATGACGTCATTTAAAGGAGCATTCCAGACGATTTTTCACTTCATGTAGTACATAAATCGATAGTGCCATGTGTAGATTTCTGGAATGTATTGTTGTCCTCGGGCAGATAATCCAATACTCTGAAAACCCCATAATAGACTCTAAATTTTGAAAAGGATGATGACATAGCGGCAGATGTATTCCAGAAACTGATGCCGGTTACCCAACCAGAACATATTAAATGTTAGATTTGCCATCGTTTTTGCCTTTTAAAATTAAAGTCCACATAATCCTGTCTTCATAATTATGAATATAAATATATGGCATGCAAATCCATTAACCTGCTCAAAAGTTTTTTGATATGCCTTGCTTTTGTGTGTCGCTTCATATTTTCCCCAAAGTTGATATTATTTTGTTTTTTTTTTTATCTGTACGATGTGTTACCCATGCAATTCATTATTTTTCGGGGTTTATATATATATATATTTATATATATATATATATATATATATATTTATATCCATCTTGAATCCATAGAGAAAATCCAAAAAGAAATTGACGCAATTTTCCAAACAAACCAACAAAATGTATATTTCTGTGTGTCAGATGTTGCTGAAGAAAAGACGGGAAAGAAAAGTGAGACTGGGTATGTGTATAGGTCGATTTTGTATAAGTATTTGTATGAACAGTTTTATCAGTGTATCAGGGCTATTATGACATTTGAATTTGTAAATACGCAGCGTCAAACGAGCTGTCTTTACTTGTGAGTTTGTTTCTCTCTGACCGTTTTTCTCCTATTCACACTGGTTTTATGGTGATGAATTTATAGATCTATTATATTCTTTTAGATGTTTTTTTTTATTTGGCTCTTTGGTAAGACGTTTTTCTTAATAATCTTACTAATAGAGTGGCGGAGGAAATTATACTAAATCATCCTTTCTCATACCATTCAGGTATGATTAAAGAATCATTGTATTTTGCCTCAGTCATTTTCTGCGAAATTTGCTTCCGCTTTGAGGTGAATAGTTAACGAGCTGATATTTGTTTCCCGTGGAAGTCATTCCTAGTGTTTGTCACAGCCGGCGTTTATCAGATGAAAAAGATAGATATAGTGTGTAGAAAGAGAGGGAGAGCCGGGGGGGGGGGGGGGGGGGGGAGACAAGTAACAGCGGAATGAGAAGGCACATGTTTTTTACTTGTGGCAAGTGTAGTCTGCTGGCCTTCAGGCTTCGTCGCGCCAACACGCATGCCGGCGAGCGCAGTTTTGGTTGGAAACAAAAAAAAAAGTCGCTTTGAACGTGACTCCGCCGTCACGCCTCGCTCCCATACAGACAGTTGCTAGTCAGTCGTGACACCTACAGTGTTGTAAAAGAAAAAATAAGAAAAAATATATATAAGGTAGGACTCTGATTTTCTGTGAAACTTCAACATTCTGCCAGAGAAAAGCATGGGACTTATCTGTCTACGCTTCTTTGTGAAATAAAAGTTGTAAACAACTGGCATTCATGAACGCAGAAACACTAATCGGCGCCATCCATAGAATTGTGACGATGAATATCATTACGAAACCGAATCAATCAATTTAAAAAAAATTATGATAGGAAAACTTAATAGAGACTAATAAATATCATATACAGGCCTTGTTACACCGAGTCATCACCAGACCATGAAATGCTTTGGCCAATATTCGGTTTCATTTCGACTGTCTCAAAAGACACTATCATATTGATCACATACACTATAATAGGTAAACTTGCAGACGGCAATCATTTCAAGACAGATATTTCGAAGACCAAAGTAAAAAGAGTGGGTATTTACGTCTATAAACAGAAAAATGAGCTCACAGAACGATGTTTTTCATACTTATTGTGTCTGGAAATGGCAGTGAGAAATAAGTGCTTTCAACAAGTGTTCTAACCTGGGTAAGTCATCTAGTCACTGGCCACGTGAGGATATTTAACTGCTGCATGTTCAACGAAACATGTTCAAACCGAAACCTGAATATCTCCCAAAATGCATTCTACCCATCATAATTGTATTTTTATTAATTTCGTGACTGTCAGATTGCACTTGAACGATCTAAAGTATCATAGTATTGGCAGATTCATAACATGACTTCTTTTGTCTTCTAAGATGACAAATTAAAAGTATTGCAAAGGTTTCTGGCTATTCATGTTACGTATATCAGATGTGAATGTGTGTGACGTGAGGTGGAGGATGGGGCGTAAATACTTTAAGGCAGTGATCCGAATTACTTCAAACAAATATTCTTTACACGTCTATAGAATCTTTATATACTCTCTGACGTGTGACATACAATGGTAGCATTACAGGCCCTTACCAAGGATTCTGTTCAGAACATGAACTTGAGATAGTTTGAATTGTTGTCAATCCATTCGTGCGCTTCATTCATCGTGAATTAACGTGCTCTCTCGTAATGGATGGTGTTTTCAGAGGGGTCGTGATGCTCTGTATATTGGTCAACAATGAGGATAACCAAAAGAAAGCCAATGCTTGCTTATGGATTTTTAAAGTAAAGCTGATAATAAACTAAACACGCACTGCTTGTTTACAAATCCAAATGAAAAATCCGAACATCTTTTGAAAACATTATTCGTTATCATGGTAACAACCCTCACCCCTGCATGCTCTCCATTCGCGTGTTCAACAGAGCATGCGGCTTACATATCTGTTACAAATTCATCTTATCAGCAAACGATGTATATGATGCGTATGTCTTAGTGGCCACACCATGCATCCTTGTCCATAGCTATCAGTGTCAAGTCCAGTCACATGGACCTTCGAGAGTCATCGATTGTGACTGTCAGATCTACGTAGTTCTCCATCCTAGGGTAACGTTGTCGAAGCATTGATAGTCCCCCCCCCCCTCCCCCCTCTCTCTTTTACTGATTCCTTATTTCATATCGTTTTCTTGCTGCATTCTTGAAAACATGTGTCTGAAAAAGTTGGTTTCCGATGGTAAAGGAATAACATCAACCCCATCATCACTGTCCCCGAGCCACTGACCGAACTTTTTGAAGATGATGATAATTATCATAAATCCCCGGATTATATCCATAATAGTCATCCACGGGCGATCTCCAGGAACCCTTTCGCTGGCTGGCTATCAGCGTGGCTGTGTGAGGAGGATGTGAAGCCGAGAGACCGGGACGGTTTAACTCACCCACCTCGCTCTCAGAAAGCACGTAGCTCTGCCGTTGAGACGCGCGGTATCTTATTCAGCTCCTCTCTCATGAATCTATCGGTTCGATGCCCCGTCGGAAACCAGCACCATCCATTTTGCTGGCAGGAGAAGAAAATATCAGTAATTGCAGTTTGTCTGAAGGAGTTTCCCCGCATAGGCTTTGAACGCATCGCTGAGAAGGTACCGACAAACGCAATACTTCATCTATCAATTATTGCTATGTGAATGAACGGATGACTTCAGCATCTACTTTAGACTGATCCATTCATTGTCATTACGATAGATTAATTGATTGAAAAGATCCATGACCTATCTTGGTCTGTCAACCACGGTTCTACCGGTCTCTTTATACGTCTAAGTTTAATGTGGTATTTACTGATTCAAAGTTGACGTTCTCTCCTTTTCCTATTTTTCCTTCATGATCTTTCCGTTTTCAAAATGAACGTGCTGTGAGTTCTCCACAACGAACGAACGGTTGAAACTTGGCAGGAGAATTAGAACAAATCCCTAGAGTATCCATATCCCAACTCTTCAGTCAAACCAACCAGCCAGCCCAAAACCAAGCAAAACATCTAGATCAAGTAAACCAATCAAAACAACCGAACTAACCAACTAATCCAAATCAAAACAAAGCAAACAAAACAAAACGATATAAAGAAGCCAAACCGACGAACCAAGCAAAACCAAACACTATCGGTAAAGGGCAATGTTAGATAAATGTTAAAATGATAAAACTAAATAATAGAAAAGTAGAAGCGTCATCAAAGTCGGACAAGAAATAAGACATGAGAATAAAAAGGTTCATGGAATTTTAAAGTTTCCCATGTTTTTGCATCAACAAATTATGTAAATACTTTCACCTGATGTGATCGTCACACTGGCCTCAAATTGAACTGTTCACAGATTTTCGCTACGTTAATAATTTCCTATTTTTCTCAGTGAATCACCAAGAAACTCCTGCACCTTCATGTTATTGTAATGTTTTACTGATCACTGATTTTTACTTTTCACCGATGTCTTTGAGCGGAGGCAGATTTGCTGTTACTGATTATTTCATAAAGAAGATACGACTGTTTAAATATTCTTATACACTAACCTATTAAGGCGGTGTGAGGTGAAAACATCCTTGCCTCGTTTAGACCGCCATCATAGTAGTTGAGCTTTCGCTTAAGATGGCGGTCTCCTGCATTTCTTTGTAATAATTTGATTTAATGATTCATTGATTCATTATTGTTTATGTTTATTACCACTTTTTAGGGGTATTGTATAAATTTATGCGTAATGTGTTTTGTAAAAAATGAAGAAGTCGATTCAAATCAAATCAAACTTATTCTAGTCTAATCTGCACAAAGGCAATAGCGACAGATGTTGTTGTTTCATTACAAACATTTGAAATTTCAGAACTGTGCTCATTTTTGCCCGACATTTATGAAACTGTTGAGATTCTGTTAAGCTTTTGTTTTATTCAATAAAGTAAATATAAAATTTGAGAGGCAACTATGCTTCAATATTTCATTCACGGGGGTGATATTAGGTGACGACACATTTCACGCGTGCACAAAATGTAGGTGAGAGTGCAACTTGTGTATATATATGGAATAATTTTGCATATTGACAGTTGGTTATGAGAAAAGCCAGAAGTAATTTGACATAACACGTAATGAATTTCAGAGCATGGCAGGCTTCAATTTCTTTTGTCTCTACTACCAATAATAAGTCAGCGAACTCTGAGTACACTTCCCCAATTTTTCGGCAAATGATCCGCCTGACGGAACACTGCCTCTGACTGTGTATATACTAGCACCGATTACGACAATGTGAGTGAATGACGTAGACATGTTTGCTTTATCCTTTTTTTCCCCTCATTTGGCACCAGAAAGGCTTGTGTTTTCTCTGTCTACTACAGGGATATCAATGTTGGCGCAATCATCAAGGTTTTGCACACAGAAAAACCATCTTGTGTACTTATTTGTCGCAAAACCTTTACCTTGCAATATACTACCTGTGTGTCCTCTCAGACATTACAAGTTGCCGACACCCTGAAATTCTTAAATGAGATATGGTACTATCACAAGCCCAATTTTTCTTTACGGTTATCTACGAAGAAACTAGCCATATCTCAGACTCGATTTGAAATAGAAATTGAATGAATATTTTCAAACCTTTGGTGTTTTCATTTGTTCAATAGTTAAAGGCAATTGCCATTTGCAGATGAAACAAAAACCCCGCATTAGTGCTTTAAAATAGTTCCAAAATGTGAGTTAGGGATAGAAACAACCACTGTAAAAATTGAATCAGTATAATCAATGTAAAGTATTGTTAAATATACAAAATGCGAACAATAGTTATAATAAACATGTTTCCAGACTAAACCGTCTTACAGTTATGGTTTATCGAGAAAAATACTGATATCTCCTTATATTTTAGGCTTTATTGCAAAAAATTATATATATATATATATATATATATGGTAGGCTGTTTTGTGATACAACAGACATACACATATGCATCAAATGAGATATCTTGAACATTTTTAAAATCACTGCTCCTCAAGGTAAACAGAACCTTTAACGTGGTTGTTGTTCCTCGTCTTTTAGCCACCTTCACACAACAGACAAAAACACAATTTATGTATATAGGCCTATGTATGTATGTATGTATTGTATGTATGTATGTATTTATGTATGTATGTATGTATATGTATGTGTATATATATATATATATATATATATATATATATACTATAATAATCTCGAACTTCTCTCTTCCGATAAAGATTAGAAACGTAAATAGCACGCGCTAGACTACGATGTGTTTATCCCGACACACATCATCGATCAAATCTGTTAGAATCCTTTTGTTACACTTAACCCACGGCATATAAAAAGTGGTAATTATAAAATGGATGAGCCTGAACAGTCACAAAGAGAGAGAGAGAGGGAGAGAGATGACGAAATTCTCTGACATAGCTGGATGAATTGATGTCAAGCAAAGTATAATTCCACGAGAATCTCGGTGTGGGTGTGAAAGAGCTTCATTGAGCTAGAACTTTAATGGAAACGCTGTATTCGTGCACGGAACATACAACTGTAAATGCCTGCTCTGTATTATGTGGGAAGAAAATAGTTATAAATGCAATGAAACAATTAAGCGGTGGTTAAAGATGTTATGTCCGCATCAATAAGAGAAGAAAACCAATCACTTAATATAGACATGTACAAAAATAGATATTTCAGACGCCACTCACAAGAGAATAGAGCCGTTAAAATGTTTTTATACCCTGCTGGAGACAATAGCATTACTAAGGGAAAAGAAAGTTATGTGTCGTGTAATTTGAAATCGTGCCTGTTATATACACTCAATCGGGCTCTCTGGATTTCATGTTTATATAGCATTAATAAGAAGTGTTTTAGTTTAGCTGACCGATCATCCCGCTACATTGGCAGCAAGTTTTATGCGAGGATGGTCCATCATACTTTTGCTGGATCCTACACAGTGTCTCCAAGCTTGGCCTCAGAAGTGCATGAACATTCACAGATGTCTAGTATGATGTTCTATACCCTCTTCTGGAGCATCATAATGGCAGCTATAGATAATCTCTGATTAGACAATTTTACATTCATGTATGAAAGGACTACAGACATTGCTACTAAATAGCTCTGTAATGAGCTGTTATTGTTATTTTCAACCATATTTACTTTTTGAGAGATTCATGCTGGAGAACTTCCGTCTCTGCATGATACAGCCATTGATTTTTATTCAAACCCTCCCCCACCCCGCCCCCATGCAATATAATTATTGGTCCTGTGAAGCTGAACTGAACAGAGCTCCTTTGTTCACGACAGTACCAGCATCGCTTTGTACCCCCAGGCTTCCAGTAATAGTGGCGCCTCGAATACTGTATCATAAACTTGATTGTATCTTTCCGATGGGATATCTCGATAACAAACTGGTAGAGAAAAAGGCAGTTGTACTAATATCAATGTGGCGTAACAATGGAAAGAGCACCATGTCGTGATAGCACACTGACAAGAAAACAGACAACCAGTCGAATAATCTACATAGTGTAACCTACGGACAGAGAACCGTATCGTCGTTCGGAAGGACATGACACAGAAAACGTGTATCGAAGAATGCTTTGAATATTTTAAAGAATGACTCTATTCTTTGTCATATATCTCATCACAAGGTTACAAATGAAGACATGAATATAAGAAGGACTGAAGTCCATTAAAGGGAATTTTGAGAAAAAAACCCCACCCACATTTGTATTATAGATTCTAACTTCCTGGTATTTTATTTATTCATTTTAATGGGGATGTTATATATACGAAATGAACTGTAAAAAAAGTCATTTCAATAATTATCTATATTATTGCATATTTTAAGGTGTATCCAAAGATGACAGCCAGATTTGAACTTGGGTCGTTCTTATACGCATGAAAGTATTTAATTCTATCTCACTCTCTGTCCATATTCATATATTTCATATATTTACATAATCATATCTGTCGCTTCTTTGTATATACTCTGGTGAAAATTGTTCCTGGTGAGATCAACATTTTCATGAGTATTTTGCTAATAACAAGCTGAAGACACAAAGAACTACGAAACCCAGGCTAGAAGATGAAATGTGGCAGGGATACGTGCATGCTGTGATGGATTTCATCCCAAATTATCATACAGTTGATATCAAAGGTAATGAACGGTCTGTTAGCGCGAAAGTCATGAAATGCTATGCATGGTATTATATACTTTTATTTCAAAGATCGTTCCTGACAAACAGTAAGGGCGGGGGGGGGGGGGGAAGGAAGCATTGACCCTTGACCCACACAACGAAAATGAACAGTCCCCCCCCCCCACACACACACACACACACGCACACTCAAACACACACACACACACACACACACACACACACACACACACACACACACGCACACTCAAACACACACACACACACACACACACACACACACACACACTAACACACACTAACACACACTAACACTAACACACACTGAAAAAACGTTCCGTGGCCCCCTGGCAATAACTAATGCATTGAAGCTGGATTGAATTTTTAGGTGCTTCCCTAATTTGATACTATATCAACGTTAAACATTCTTGCTATGGCAGCGTGATGGAAGATTTAATCATAGCCATGGAGCGTATGTTGGCAATGCGGCCTAGTGGAAGAGACTCTTGACTTTCAATCCCGAGGTCCCGAGTTCGAATCTCATCAAGTGCATACGTCCTTGGACGAGATGTTTGAACCCACCATGCCACCTCCCCTTTGAATCTGGACAGGTGTATCAATGGGTACCTAGCGATGACTGGGCTATAATAATGACAGGACCCGGTGGTAGAGTAGTGGCAGAATTGTTGAGGCTACCGTGTATTAAAAAAAGCCATATCATTATTATACCAAAAACTCTTAAAACTGATGTCTGACAATGAAGAATGACAGAGTATAGAAATGTATTTCCCCAAAAATAAAGAATATTGACCCGATTACTCGCAAGTTGTAGAAATATATATATATATATATATATATATATATATAATACAGTATATATATATATATATATTTATGTATATATATATATTTGTCACTGTTTTCTGCGATTTGGCCTAAACTTAGTATGCATTAATCAATGAATATGGGGAAAGCTGTTTGCCGTGTGTCTTTCAGAAGATCGGTAATGGTTGTTGCTGAAATGATAACTTTTTTTAATAAGTCAAAAAAAAAAGCTCAGTGTATATGAATGGACGTTTTTATAAAGGCAAAATGTCCGCACATTGTGTCGAAGCCATAACTTTTCAGGTGTCAAATTTTCTGGGCCCCGTTTCATAAAAGATGTTGGGATAGCAACTCTTGCTCGAATAGCAACTTCCCATAGCAGCAGTCAATCAGGAAGCTGGATTCTTGTCATTATCATGACATTTGCCATTTCAGCAAGAGTTGATATCATATATATATGTATTTTTTAATGAAATGGGACCCAGGTTTCTCATTCAAATTACATTCGCATACATGTAGGCCTACATAGTCACTTACTGATTTGCTACTCTGCCTCCTGTAACAAGTTCTGAAGTCCTCGAATGAGTCGTCACGTAATGAGGCGTTTATGATACAGTACATAAGAGACTAGTGTCGGGTTTTGTGTGTGTGTGTGTGTGTGTGTGTGTGTGTGTGTGTGTGTGTGTGTGTGTGTGTGTGTGTGTGTGTGTGTGTGGTCTTTTCTCTCTTGCGTTGTTAATTTCTTTATTTGTCACTGTGAGAAATAGGCTTATGTAGAATTTCACATGGCCGCTTTTCTGTATTTTCTTGCGACCGACTTACGGGCTTTATGTGAAGCGGCAGGGATTCGGAAAGTCGCAGCCTGATCGCAGTGTCCTGCCGCGCCCTTGGGCGTGGATAGAAGGATGCGAATGGCATCGGCAAACAGCGCTGTGCCTCAGTTTCTGGGCGAGGTACGTGGGTTCGGGCTGCAAGTGAACAGTGGTAGACTTGAAAGCGCGGTTAATTCATCATACACATCCGTGACCATTTTCTGTCTCTCCTTAGCCGACTGGAACAATGGATGCCGAACAACGGCCGCCATTGGGCAAATAAAGAGGAACAATGCTCGTAAGCAGGTCATACTAACAAACGCACCCGTGCCGCGTGGGCTGGCTAGCTAAGGCGTTGAAATTTACACAAGAAAACGTGAAAATCAGCACGCAGCGACCCTAACATGTACTCCCCTCACCCGCCCGGTTTGATAGACAGGTGCGCAACCTATATTATGGAGAGGTATGAATGTCGCCAAATCAACAGACATACGGGATGAATAAACTTTATGCTATTGTTTTGTAATCAGTCAGAATATGCCTTACATGTTGGGCGGCGGCGGACGGTGCGATTTGTACACGTTCATCCTGTTTGCTGACGCCAGTAAGAGGATCGATCAGGGGTAGACAAAGCGTTTATCGCGAAGGCCAGATTCACACCAGCGAACCGTGGCGCGTTTGACTGACAGGCGAGTTCGGAGCGAGAAGCGTGCATACATTACACGCTGCAAGTGTCGGCAGCACGTAGCGCTACGAACTACAAAAGGGCGAGCACTGCGGTGTCCACGTTAGTGCATTCGTTCTCATCTCGCTAATCTTTACCATTACGTCTAATTGAACAGTGGGGGGAATTAGTCGATTTGTCAATAGCTTGTTCTTGTGTGTCCACGAATTTGCCGACCCAACTTCCGCAAAAAGGCTTTGCTTTGTCTTCGTTTGGCGAGATACAGGCTGAACAATGTTCACGCTTCAGGTCATAGCAACGCATCATGTGCGAGTTACCAAACATTTTCTCCTTCTTTCGCTCTTTGACATACATGCCGTAATGAATTATGTCCATAAGTCAGATTAAAATGATTTCCAACGCCTTTGAACCATTTGGGGCAAATCAAAGTAACAAACCATCACTGGAAGTCCCGAAATCCCCAAATCCCGAGTCAGTTTTTAACATGATCTATGTGTATTATAGTCATAGATTTATGAGTGCAGTATTGCGCTACTTTAGATGACCTCAACCTTCATATTTACGTCATATCAAACACATTAAAATACCATTGACCTGACAATTTCAACAAAAGAGATGAAATGTTTCTGAAATTATTATTCGGGATTATCATTCAATACGATATATTTAGCAATCGACGTTTGACGTGATAAAGTTCTATGAACATCATGTTCTTATTATCCGTATTTGCAAAAAAGTGATAAAATGCAACAAAAATGAAATAAAATATCAATTTTGTTATAGAATCCAATATTTTAACGAAACGACGAAAACATGAGAGTTTATACTTATACATTATGCATAGGCCTACATGTACATGTATTCTAAATTAGACTATCTTGATAAAACGTCGACCGAAGATTATGTTCACTGTGTATCTGCATATTCAAATACTTAAATCGTTTGGATAAAGTAGGCAGTGATGATTGTTAGACCAACTTTTTTTTTTAATGAAATAGATTTCTTGCGGATGAAAAAGAAAGAAATTACCAATACCATAGCTCTTAGACACATTATCATATTAACAGCAGAGTGCACAGCACAAAGAATACTAGCCCGTTAGCTTTTCTCGCATGATTCTGGAAAAATTTTCTCAATTCGTTAAGGTTCATCTTCTGTCCTGTGCTTGTTTTTGACCTGTGATAAAGGGTATCTTTAAGTAACGTTTCCTGACCGACTGGTCTCCATGGTTGCCATGGTAAAAACATTCAGAATTCTAGCAAAGACTGACAGCATGCTCGCATCGCTTCGTGGCGATTCACGAAAAGAAATCGTAAGATTACGGTATATACAAGTTTAACGAACAGGACTCTTTTACTTTTGGTGATTCTCCTGTCGTCTTAGAAAGAGTTAGTCACTCGTAACATCTTTCGGAGGGGTAAAAAAGGAGGGATTCCTAACACAGAACTGTATCAATACATTGCGGTTTTTCGGTCTCTCTTCCCATGCGTATCCAGAGATCCCTTGGCGATTTCTTTTGAACAGCGCTTTCTACAAACTTGCGGCTTTTAAAAACTTCGTCTTCTTCTTTTTCTTCTTCTTTCAACTTTCTCGGTAATCCTTCGATCCCACCCGTCACAAAGACACGCCCGAATGCGTGAAGGGTCACTTTTCAACACCCACAAGAACTGTCTTACAGCCCCCCCCCCCCTCATGCGCCTATTCCGCCTGATAATCGTACATTGACATACAATGTATATTATTCACTCTCTTTATTTCTCTCTCCCTATTTCAGATCCTTTTCTCTATTATATACCAGTCTTTGGTTCCCTGTTTTGCATAAATTCTTCTTCCATCTTTGTCTATCCTTGCGTACTTTCCTCTTTCGGAGCTAGATTATCTAAAGCTTTGCATCATCCGAATTCTTGATTTTCCGGTTTCTGTCTCTTCCCCCCCCCCTTTCTTTGATCTCAATAGGCATCCTTATCATACTTCTCTACATTTCCCTCCCCCTCGTCTCTCTACCTTGTGTTTTCTGTACATCCGTTGTATCTAACGAGTACATGCAATCCATCCTGGCATTGGAATGTGTTGATGTGGAATTCCAAGTTATCTGAGTTCCAAGTAAGATTAGTTTCACTCCTCTTTTTAATGTATGTTTTTATTTGGCCAGTCACATTCTCTAAGAGAACTTTAACAAAATGTGACAAATATGAAGGGACAGCAATATGTAAGAAAGTTGTCATTAGTTTATAGTGTCGACGAATTTCATCGTCTGAAAATCAATGTATTTATACAGTTCTGTGTTAGATACAACCCCATTTTGACTACTGTAATACAATTTGGATGCATTCAAATTCTACCGCCATACGGAAACTCCAGGTCGTTCAGAATAGGGCACTGAGAATAATCCTACAAGTAAATGGTATGTATAGTCGAAAGCTACTGCTTGTATGAAACCTTACATATAGACTGTCTGAATGTGAAGTTAGAAAAAGATCTGGCTATATTGGTTTTCAAACTACTACGCAAACTTGTTCTTAGGGAGATTTCTGCTAAATTAACAACAAAATTGTCACATTACCAACTGAGAAATAACGTATCCAAAGTTTCCCTCCCAAAGCCAAACACAAATTTCAAGAGAAACAGCGCATTGTAGTCAAAAGTTTATAACGGCCTCCCGATTAATCTCAGATGCGAAACCCAGTTGAATAGATTTGTGTCAAACATTAATTGTACCATTTTCCAAACTCCGTTTTAATATGGTAATTTTCAGATTTGTATGATTTTTTTTTGTTGTTGTCTAGATTACTTTTTTCCCTTTGTTTTTTGTATCTACATTTTTTTTACCCTTATCAAACTTTGTTACTGTATTTTTGTTTTGCCAATATGTTTCTTGTCGTGTTTGTGAATGCTATTTTTGTTTTATATTTTACTTTTGTTGTTTTATACCATGTATATTGATATATACGGACTCACTGAAAAACAGCCCTGAGGCTGATAGTGGGTTTTTTTAAACCGTATTGAAATAAAACAAACAAACAAACAAACAAACAGTCGTTAGGCCCTTCTAACAGGTCACAACAAAAATTATGCTCTTCCTTTCCTGGCATTTCTCCTCGTCCATTTTAATGTATACGTTGTTACTGATGATATAGACATTGCCATCATTGACTTCAAATAATTTCTTCTCCTGACATTGAATAAAAAGTATATTTTGCGTATCATAAGTTCATAACCAGCAGCTCCAAGCTTACGCAAACTCAAGCCTTAGTGTGCTAAACAAAGCAGAAAGAGAGGAAAAGAGTTGTGGAATTAGAGAGAAGTCACCATCAATGAGTGAAAAATGAAAACTAACTACTTTATAGATGCAGAAGTAAAGGTCAGGTTTGTGTTATAACCTAGGAAGGAGAAATGTCAATGACTTGAGAAATTTCATTTGAAAATTTGCTACGTAAATATAGTTTATTTCTATAATATTGTTGCATTCTATTAATTTGATGATTGCAATTTCTTTTGAGTGATTGGCGGGTTTTTTTTTCTCTGACAAGGCAAAGTATTTTTTTATATATGAGATTTTAGCTTTCACTCTTCTGTGGAATGATATGCAAAACTTGAAATACAAGGAGTTGATTTGACTTCACTTATCTTGTGTCAAGGGCAAAGAAGTTCAGGGAGAGACTTAGTGACGTCACGGACCTATGACATTCTTTTTAAACATTTAGTGACTTGAAAGTAGATGAAAACTCAATCAGTTTGCCACGTCATCGTAACGTTATGTATGATTATTCCTTTGTTATGTTCACCAGACACTCCAAACTTTGTTTTCCTTGGGATTTCCACACGACTCTTCTTTTCGTCATGCATCAACGTTCCCGTTGTACAACATGCACATTTTTGGTATTTAATTCATTTATTGATTACATGTGTGTACTTTTACCATGTAGAAACAACAAATTGTTCCATATGGGATGTTTAAGAACATGCGTAGAGTCATGATGAAAATACATATGTTGCAAACTAGTGAAATAATTCGTATTTCACACAACCACGTTTTCATTAGTCGCCCCGGAACAATAGTCAAAATCATTCTTACCATTATTTCGTCCAGTTTCCAGCAAAATTCTTCTTTGTATTCTTTCAAGACTTGAATGAAGAAACATTTACTGCTCACTTCAATCACAAATGATTGACTCGAATATTCAGAGCTTATTACTCAGTATGTTGGGTGTTTTTTTTCTCTCTTCTTGAATTAAACATAATTTACTTCTGAACGATGACAATATTACTCCGCTAAGTGAAAAACTGCAAGCAATATGCACACTGCACCAACATACTTTACACGCATAGCACAAATATATGCAGCTTCCCTTGAAATTATACTAAGAGCAAATCATTAAGGTGATGAAATTTATATATTCTGAGTCCTTCATACCCATAATTCCGTATATCTTAGGCTATAACTATCGCTTCAAGTATATATGGCTTATGATAATAATAGTCTCACCTTCTGCGTTAATTACACTTGTGTTTACCTTATCATACAATGGTTTTTTTCGAATATTACTTTTAGTGTATAATCTGTTTGTTTATAACATAATCATTTTGTCATCACATTATCAGTGTTAACATTAAATTTCGCAATAAATGCAGAAAAGTATCTGTAAACAAACAAACAAATTTCAGCTCAGCTATGGCTGATTTTTTTTTCTTTAACCACCTTCGACTGATACCAAATACTATCTTCAGAAGCGCCCTCCCGGAAATAGTGAATGCAGATATAATGAACTCGATAGTGGTAACAGTGTTACTCAAAATACTGCAGTGATAACCAATGGCTCAGTTGGTACTATTTACTGATTCTTCGTGTCTTGATTATTGTTTATTTGTTTATGTAGAACTCTTATCAAAGTAACATGATTATTGGTATAAGTTTTAATCAATATCACTTTAGGTTGTTCGGCACGTTCAAATTATTGTCCGGCGTTGTCCACACAAATCGTCGAGAAAATGACGTCACTCATAATAATCATTATTGTCAACATGCACTCGGTTTGTCTCTTTGGATTGCTTGGATTCCTGGTCAGGTTCCATCATTCTTTGCTACGTAACTCTGTCATCGTTATTGACTACCAATATATTTTATGATACACCCCGTATTGATAAAATGTCGACATCGGGGTGTGAATAATTGTCTCAGATTGGTCAAGTTTCTGACAATGATACGACGATTTTATTTTATTATAATTTTTTTTTTGTTCAAGTCAGATCCTCCTCTCTTCCTTCTCTGAACATCTTTTTTATTTCGCTTTCCATCCCGCGACGTAAGCGAAATTGCATCCCCGCGAGCCGCCGGCCCAGTCCTGATCCAATAATGGCATTACGAAAACATAATTCTTGTAAATTGCATAACAACGTTGAATAGCCTCCGCCCACATTCAATCCAGCGTGCCCGTCTGGTTGGCCATGACATGCAGTCTCTCCCTCCTCCCCGAAATCAGCGGAAACTTGCGCCGGCATTAAAGGTCGCCACCCTCTCTTCCCCTCTCTCTCCATCCCACCCCACCCCCGTCTCTTTTGTTCCCTAAGAAATGTTAGTAGAATGATTACAGTATTGTTCTCACAGAATGAATTATTTAAGGCCGTCACTGATAATCAGAACATAATTACCCGAAAGATCTCATGATTGTCTATAGGTGGCTTGTTAATGTCAACAGATTGGAGACCAGTCGCACAAGAATATTGGAGCAAAGTGGGACGGAATACTATCATGTTAAGATATAATTATTATGTCCCTTGACACTCCCACCGATTGTGCTAATGATAGAGAGATGCTTTTATAAACATAGTGATTTAACAGTCACAGTAACAACAACAACTAGAGCAACGCCATTTTGCTGTATGTAATGAAAATGATAGCACAGACGTGGTTGACATCGTAGTCTTATCAATAACAGATAATCATGTGACATATTTGATGAGCCATCATAGTTATCATGTGAGGCCTGTGTGCTGAAGAAAAGTGCCGAGATCACAAAGATGTGTAGAACCAGTCAGCTTAAATGAGAACTATATGCTTGGCATCATAGTATTACTATTCCTTACATAGCGATTATATGTGGCACAACTATCCAGGTTCTCGGATACGTAGAATGTTAAATACAGGAATCCATTGGGGGACGAGTCGAGGCGTTGTTCCTTTCTATGAAGAAAGAACAGTTTATAGAATATTAGGCTTAGGATGATAATAATAAAAATAAAGGGTCATGGAAATCTTCACATCGACCATAATATGACACAGCAAAGCTCTCTGTTCTGTGCTTATCACCCGCTTGCATTCTTCCCACTGCTTACATTTTGTATGTACAATGTATTGTGATGATCAAGCACAAACTGTATACTATGACGCGATGGAAGATTACAAATGGGGTTTTTGAAAATCACTCCCAAAATTAAGAGTCCCCTACAGTTTGGTGACGTCCATGGATGGAACAGCAAATCCAAATCTTAATTTTGTTTTGTTTTGTCCTGATTTGTTTAGTTTCGTATTAAGAATGGCAGTATTTCCACTTAACCTCTACTAAAACATGGCGATGGTGACAGAATAAAAAGGTAAAAACGAAACAACAACAGCAATAACACACTTGGAGAAAGGACCACTCAATTACAAACAGAGTTTCAATTGCATCAGATCCGCGTGAACCTTGTAATACGGCAGTACTTCGTGCAAATTAACAACGGCCACAGAAAAAAAAAACCTCCTACCCTTTTCCCGCATCCCCAATAAGATTTAAAAAAAACACACCAACATACATGTTGGTGTTGTCATGACACCAAGAGAACAGAAATAGTTGTGCTTTAGGGATACAATGGGACATCTTTTTTTACCCATCGTCTTGAAAAAAAAAAGTTACGCTAAATTGGTATAGGTCACGTTGCGCAATCGAAAAAAAAAAAACGTAACGATGATTCGTGTGATGAAAATGTGAGTCATGTGATGTATGGCTATTTCCGGCTCATTTCAAACACAAATCAAAGGGAGTTGATGAAACTGCTATCCATACGTTCGGACGGTTTTACAACACCATCGTTGATATAGGGGAGAGTCCCGCTATGCTCCTCGTATACTAATAAGTCGGGCTCCGTGACAAGCACTTTTCGTCATCGACTTGAACATACACAGAGGTTAATGCACTTTTTCTGTGAAGTATTTTTCCCCATGTCTGCAGGCCTGGTTAGCAGAACATGGGAGGTTGGATTGAACATAATGTGAAATGCGGGCAGTGCAAAAACAAAATCCCTTCTGGGCCACTTTGCTGCAATAGCAACATAGAATAACGACCAGCAAGACAACAATAACAACACACGTACTATGCTATAACTCTGCTGCTACTCTACTGCCACTATGCGTATATTACTGCAGCTGCTGCTGATGCTAATAACGATAACAAATTGATAATTACTTCCACTGTGTGTATTCCTAGCCTGCTACTTCTACTACATAGGGCATGAATACCAGCTACCATCGTCGTTGTTATGTAATTATCAGCTTTCCATTTCATTACGATCATCATAATATTATTGTCGTCATCACGGTACTCATCACTCACAGCTTTCTTTCTCTATTTCTTTCTTTGCTCTCAATGTTATCTACACAAGTTATATTACACCGCTGCTACTCTTGCTACTTCTGCTTGTATGATTATGATATTAATAGTAAAGATGATGATGACGATAAAGTTATAAGAGATGACGATGATAATAAAAACAATCTCAATTTTTTTCAATTATAGTTTGAAATTATAGCGCAAAAATATCAATTATCGGCTCATTTCCCCAGGGTAATACATTCAGTGGTAGTACATACTTCCCTAGGAAAGATCCCTTCCCACCATTTTTACAAGGGTTTATATTACCAGACAGTATGAGTAAAACGTCTTGTCTTAAGATATAAGCATTGAGCGGGATTCGAACTCAAAACCTTGCGAATTGAAAGCCCAGGACCTTGTTCCACTACACCACGCATTGCTTTTATGTTGCTAGTTGTCTATAAAAGATTGATGTTCTTGGTGATAACGTTGCGCTTGCTTGAATTGTCTTGCGTAGCAATAGATTGAGTGAGTCAGTGCTGATGACACTAGTAATTGATAAGTCCACATCTTCTGCCGATGATTTGAACACTCGAGGAAATCCCTTTGTACTCCCATTTCAGTATTCATGCATTTCCGAACACAACTAAGGGACAAACAGAATCATATATACACAAACATATACATGCATATACACACATAAACTCACACACACACACACACATATATATATATATATATATATATATATGTAGATATATACATATATATATATATATATATATATATATATATATATATATATATAAATATATATATATATACTATACAAAATCTACTACCAAAAAAAAGATAACATTAAGCGATGGTCAAATATTACAGTGTGTTCTCTCTCTCCACACACACTTTCATAATTATTCATGTATCTTTATCTACATGTATATATATATATATATATATATATATATATATATATATATATATTGATATAGACACATGCATAATCATGAATGTAAACCCAACTATTATCCTAATGCAAGTATGTGTATCTATAATGGATGGGAAATAATTTTTTTTTTCCCGAAGGCGTGAAAAGATATTTAATGTCATTTGTAACAAATAATGAGAAAGCCAAACTATGAAATAGAGAAGAGACTGTGAAGGAGAGGAAGAGAAAGGAAGAGAAGAAAAATGCAGAACATGGGTATATTGGATAATCGCGCATGCGAATGAATGACGTCATAATAAGATTCCAGTAATATTTTACAATAATGATATTGCTTTCTGAGCCAAATTAGATAATGCAATCTTTGCATGCGAGGCTTCATTGTATACCGTCCAGGAGAAATTATCCCTCAAAATCCGGCTGAGGTATACAGTGAATCACAACAGAAGAGGTATGGGATCGGAGGCGAAGGTTGGAGTACTTTTTCTCTTATCATCCTACCCGCAATACCTCCCTCTCTCTCCCTCTCTCTCTCTCTCTCTTCTCTCTCTCCTCTCTCTCTGTCTCTCTGTCTGTATATATATATATATATATATATATATATATATATAAAATATACGCACAAACATACCAATACATATCATATGTATATGTATATATATATATATATATATATATATATATATATATATATATATATATATATGTTATACACATATGGACAGAGAGGGGGGCAGAGAAAGCTATGCATCTTTCTTAATCCAACCATATCTTACCTTTTTCTTCTTCGTTGTATACCTGTACTCCCCTCCCCCCAAGCACACACAAACACACATTTTGTCTTGTGAATTGTTCTCATCAGCCTTGACATATAGCATGAGCGTAATCTTGTGTTTATATTGTTTGTTTGTTTGTTTGTTTGTTTCTTCACTCTACTTACTGAGTTTGTGGTATCCTCTGGTCTCATTGCAACTTTAATGCTCTCTGCCACAGTATAGTCTTGTATTTGTGCGTTTTATTTTAAGAGCTTTGGGCCACACCTGATCTGTGGAATCGAATATCTTTACTATCCCATAAACGGAAAATCTCCAAACACAACTGTATAGGCAACGAAACCATACACGTTGCCTTGAAATCTTAGAATGAATTATAAAACTTACCCGGCGTTATTGTATTTCCGTGGTCATGAAATAGACTTTTGTAAGTGCGTAGTTTATTCAAAAGGAAAATCTACAAAATGTGTTGAAGGGACAAATTTCACAACATATTGTTCAGCAATATCATAAATTGTACCTGCTATCAAAATAACTAAAATAAAGGTCTCAGCAATCCCCTCTATTTCCAACAATTTTGATTCGGTGTAATCAGAAAAGTCAACGTATTTAGTGTACTTCATTTCACAGTAGTTTCCTTTGCTATACAATATTGTACTGATTTTGTGTTACTATGCGTGAGTAAATGTTTTGTGTTGTTGGAATTGAAATAAATGGAATGGAATGAAATAAAATGAAATGAAAAAACTAAGAGAACCATATTTTTTTTCTTCGTTTTGCTGACTTATTGCTGCTTCAGAACTTAAGGCCTCTTCTGTGTGGGGGTTGACATTTACAACACGATAAGACATTAAGAAAAAGTATGTATACACAGTATTTCAACGAGATGCGTGTTTCCCAACAAAAGTACACACTGGCTGCAATGAATATAAAGTTTCTTTTGTGCTTAGTTCAAGGGCAAAATACATCCGATATAGTGGAGTATGTCATCTCAACAATATTCATTACTGTCTATTCATTTGTTTACAGTGGAATTTTCTTCCTCAACACTGCTCGTGTTTCAAATCTGTACGCTTGATATCATTTTCATGTATATATGAAGAGGACATTTTGAACATAATCGTCATCCAACCCTCCCCGTCAGTAATTCGTCACATGTTTCACTCAAATTGTCCTTCATATGTACCAAACCATATCCCCTTTCTCCTTCTTCACTCTTTCTGTGTTTATTAGGTCATGTGGAATGGGCAGCTTCTTTTTTTGTTTTTGTTGCTATGGTGCATAATATTCAGACGACAATTAGGTGTGTGAAATCAACAGCATGGAGGCCGAGAGAGAGAGGGGCGACGGGAAAAATTCTGCACTCTTCGCCGGAGAAACGAGGTGAGAGCAAGACGAGAGTGGGCCGCTACGGGTCTCCGCTTTCCGTCATTCGATATGATCCTCTGCAGGGTCGGAAATGCATCTAAACGGTGGTAAATGGCGCCAAACTTTGGGACGTATACACCTTGACGTCATCGACTTGACCTTGACTGCCCGGTGTAGGTATCATCTGTAGGAGCAGACATTCCTTTTAAGAAGAGAAGTAGGGGCTTCGTCGATCTCACCCTAAATCTTGACCTCCCTTTCTACTTTCAATTCTCTCTCCTTTCCTTTCCCTCTCTCTTTTATATCTAATTCTTTTTATCTACTCTTTATCCTTCTCTCTCTCTCTTTATTTCAATTTCTATCTCTCGGGTTAACCCTTACCCTCCCCGAATTGCCTTCAATAGATATTTAATCAGTCCATATCAGCGCTAAGGTCCTTGCAATACTGTTTCTTCTTGTTCTCCTTTCGTACTCTCTATCATAATCATCTCGATCTATCTGCCTTCTAAATTTGTATTTGACCTACGTGCTCCTGATTGTCATTTCTATTACTGTATATACACATCTGCATGTTTCTGATATATATCAGCAAATATCTACGTCAGATCATTTAGGTATTTCTCAATCTCTATAGAGATCAATAATATGATTTCATTTTCTCCGCCTCCTGTTCATTGCCTTTTCTTATGTAACGCTCCCCTCTTTTTCTTTCTCGCTGATTGCACAATCTATCTTTCTATTCTTCCTCATCGCGCTAACTGCATCTATTTTTCCCCGGTAGCAATATTTGGCATGATAAAGGAGGTACATATATGTTACCCCCTTGGTATAATTCTGCGTTGGAGATGAGTCGTTACGTAAATCAGGTATCGTGCGGAGGACGTACATCATCAGTTATGAGGCGTGTTTGTCACGGCGTTCTTGTGCAGAAACTGAGGTTAAGGTGTATATTACACTTCACCTATATTTTTACAAGAGGGTGCAAATGAAGTCTGAAATGTGCTCCTGTTCTGACGCAGGACCGTTTAATAAAAATCGTATTCAGCCAAGTTGTATCTTTCTCGACTCTGTTGCCAACGACATAAATTTGAAGATCCTTCACTGGGAAACAGCTCCAAATGAGAATGAATATTATGTAAGGTAACTCAGATTGATGTAGAAAGAAAAAAAAAAGTATATATTGACATCAACGTAATCGCATGCCTCGTGGCAGTCAATTTCGTTTCATTCAGAGGAGATTTGCAGAAAGAGACACCTGTTTTGGGCGGGAGATGTCATGACGACACGTACTTGTTATCTTCGCCAATTCTACCTCTCGCGTATTTGTCCAATCTAACGGATAACAATCAATATCTATACTAAATACCTATCAGCATGTTTGGTGATAACACTCATAGATAAATCAACTGATATAAACTGCATGCGTGTTTGGGTGTGTGAGTGCGTTGTGAGTTGGGTATATCTATTTTGCATTACACATACTTACACACACTCTACACATATGCAATCATATGGATGGATATATATATATATATAAATATATATGTATATATATATATATATATATATATATACATATATATATATATATATATATATATATATATATATATATATATATATATATATATATATATATATTTATATGAGAAATTTCGCGACTCCACCCTCTGCAACAATTTGATATGACGCAAAAGTACAGAACATAATCACTGGACGATGTGGCAGCTTTATGTAATGTATGTTGTAAGTACATTGTTATTCCATTTGAGCTTTAACAATCCAGTTCCTAGATATAACAGTAACAAAAATTGGACAGAAAGAATAAGAAAGATGTTGATGCATACAAAGAGAGAGGAAGAATATAATTCATGCTAAAGACACCATGTCTATAATAATCATCTCTCTGTACGAACCATTGGGAGAGTTCTGAAGTGATGACACTATCACTTCTCATTCGATGTATTCAGAGAAAGGATCCCATACATAACTTTCCTCAAAACTTTCAAAGATTCCATAATGTTGTTTTCTTAAGACCGATTTTGACGAAATCTCTTCTTCCTCTTCCTCCTCCTTCTCCTCCTCCTCCTCCTCCTCCTCTTCTTCTTCTGGGGCTAATCTGCGTCCTAGATCCCGACTATTCTGGCAGATATCTTTTATTTCTTATTTGACCACTTTACCTTGATTTTACACTGCATACTCTTGACGACGGTATTCAAGAGGGTTATTTAATGTGCATAGGGTATAGCTCATTCATTTTATTTCATGTCATTTATTTTCATTTTCAACAAAGAGTATCAGTATACAAAGCTCGGAAAAAACCCAATATACATATTCTACATATATCGAAATGTGATATAAACACAAAAATTGAGAAGGCTATTGGGTGCATAATATCTACTGAATAATGTTGAAAGCTCTTCTATCATGGGTCCTCCGAAAGACTTGGCAAAGAGGATAAAACGCTTTACCAAAGGGCACTGCTACAGTGCTACTAAACAAGGACTCGAACCGCATATACCTGTATGGAAGCTCGCGGTCTTATCCATGTGGTCTTAACCGCTCAACCACGACAGCCACGACAGCGCAACGACTTCCACCATTATATTCACTTGATTTCATTCTGATCTTATCATTAATGTTAACTTGAAAAAAGTGTAAGGCTGTAAAACATAAACATAATAATGTGGAATTAATCAGTTATGCGATGCCACATGAGAGAGACAGGGGACTAGCCATGGTCACATTTAAATTGTGATTAAAGAAAGATGACCATTCTCTCCTTTGCTTCACTTTCGCTTCATATTTTTATGAGAGATTTTTTTTTTTCCACAGTAAGACTGCCCCTGTCTGAAATATGGTAAATCATTACTGCCATATTACTTAATAGGACGCGCACGCACACAGCACGTGGTGTTCATTAAGAGTGAGCTGCGGTTGGTGGAGCCGGGAAAACAATTGATTAATCAATTATCATTAAATGAAAACCAACGCATTAACAACGTCTGCTGCCGAGACGGAGGCGATATTATGACAATATGGAGCTACCCAGAAAGGTCCTGGGTGGGCGTGCATAATACCACTTGCCATTACCAACGTAGAGTGTTTCAACAACAACGACTGCAGCTACTGGAGCAATAATCAAATGAAAGAAAGTGAATTTTGCGCTTCATACCTATAAAGAAAAAATAAAGTGATACATGCACAGCTTCAGCCTCACTACAGGGATAACTGCAAAGTCGTGAATATCTCCGTTTTAAATTCCTACTCCTGTAGGAATTACAAACGAAGAATTCAGGGACCCGTCTGATAAAACACGCATATCAACTACTATTTCGACTTTCCAATAAGGCAGTTACCATGACAATGACCTCGAAACAACGAATCATCTGCGTTTATTCATCAGTTATATTAAGTGTTTTCAGGTCTTAAGTGGTAATAATTTCAAATTCCTCCACCAACCCTGAGCACAAAAAAATCAATCAAAGTCACTGAAATTCTAAACTGAATTTCAACTTCTATAGATAGAATTGTTGAAAATCAATTGAGTACGTTGTTAAAACGAAAACTCTTTATGACACGATATAATCATTAGTCGAGTTAAAGGGAATGCACAGTTTTGGTTGAGACCTAATTTCAGGTTTCTAAAATTTTTTGGTGAGATAATGAGAAACCTCTTATGAAATATGGAAGAGCATGTAATTCTATGAGGAATTCAACATTTATTTGGTGAAAATTGGTTTTGAAATGGCTGAGATAGCCAAAAAAGAGCGATTCTAATAAAGTGTGGGACCCACAGTTTATTACGATCACTTTGTTTTACTATGTTTTTGGATGTTTCAGTCATTCCAAACCCGATTTTCATCAAATAAACTTTGAATTCCTCTTAAAATGGTATGCTCTGTACTATATCATAAGTGTTCTCTTGGTATCTCACAAAAAGTTAAAAGCCCAATTCTCATCTCCACCAATACTGTATCACCCCTTTAACTCTTGCATCCCTTCGTCTATTGAAACATTACTAGTAGTCGATAAGAAATCTGTATGTGTTAAACCTTGTTTGTTTTATATCTATACAATATCAATCGATCGATAGTTTTATACATCTGTCAAATCATCGGTGTATTCATTCAAAGATCATATCGATGTCCTTTTTTTTTCAAGGTTGTCACTTTGGTTATCAGTGGGTGAAGACAAAAAAAAAACTAAAACAGATCGCTATCACACCCCAAGGGAGGGGGAAAAAGCAATACATGGACAAGCCGTCAATAGTATTCTTTCCAGTTTTTCAAGGATCCGTTAGCATCGAGGGGTAAGAAAAAAAAGATGAAGATATGAGTCGAAAGGAGTTTGATGAAGGGAACATAGAAACACACATTCACCTCGATAAGACTCGAAACTAAGGGGGTGGCGCGTCAGTGTCGGGGCGAATCTCGTCTCATTGTGAATGTATAATCAGAGTCTTGCCATGCTCTGGTGCCTATCGCCCAGTCACGGCAGCGGATCGCTCTATTATTTTCATTCACCCCGAGAGACGACGTGGGAGGACAATTTAAATGATCGTCACGAGATGCTACAAGGGAGGAGAATCATGGAAAGAAACAGAAGCAGAGAAAGAGAGAGAGAGAGAAATATATCCGGAGAGAGAGAAAAATATATAAACATATATATAGAGAAAGAGAAGTATATGGAGAGAGAAAGAGAAGTATAGGGAGATATAGGTAGAGAGGGAGAGAAGGAGGGGGAGAGAACGTTAGAGAAAGAGGGACGGAGGGACTAAGATGAGTAGGAGAGGGGAGCGAGACGGGGTAAAAATGAGTGGAAATAAACATTGTTAACATAGGCGCAAAAAAATATCGATTGGTTTAGAAGGGTTCGTTATGGTGAAGTCATTCCTCGTAGATTTCAATTACGCCGGTTTCTTCCACATCCTACACGTCAGTCTACCTCAGCAGAACGTCTTCACCTCTAACGGCTCGGCCTCCCTGCGTCATGTACTATGTGCACTTATAGGAGTGCATATTCACAGCCATGGTGGATGCAGTGATGATATTAATTTAGAAAGTGTATTAGATTTTAAATTTCTTGGTATAATTGTTGACAATAAATTGTCTTGGAAAACACATATTGATCATATATGTAAAATTATTTCACGTAATATAGGTGTTTTGAACAGATTGAAATTTTATATTCCTCAAAAGTCATTACTCATGTTATACTCCACTTTGATACTGCCTTATTTGAATTATGGAATTTTGGCTTGGGGTAATACTCATCAGACCCTCTTGAATAGAGTGTTGTTACTGCAGAAAAAAGCCCTCCGTATTATTTGTCATTCTCCTACACGTTCACATACAAATTTACTGTTTGCGTCTAATAAGCTACTAAAAATAAATGAGTTGTTTTTATTGAACTTAGGTCAATTTATGTACATGTTTAATAACAGTTCACTTCCATCTATTTTTGATTCAATGTTCCTTAAAAACCAATCATTTCACTCCTATCCCACCCGACGTTCAAATGAATTTCATTTACCTTTTTTCCGAACAATTTTAGGGAAAAATTCATTTATCTACACTGGTCCAAACTATTGGAATTCTCTGAACCACGATATAAAAACAGCTCCCTCTTTGTATTCATTTCAAAGAAAATTAAAAGCCTATCTTTTGCGATTTTACAATAACATTTGTCATGAATCGGATTAGTTTTACACGTTATTCATTTTGATACCCCTTTCATAAAATCCGCATAATTGCTTACACATTGTCGCTCGTACTAGCTGACCACCGCCAAGTTCGTGAATAAAGTTTTGGATTAAGTTAGTCATGCAGTTGATGGATTTTTCTTCGGGATCTGCACTCTATACGCTTATACAATGAGGGATTGTTATTTTTTTTTCCGTCCGGTCTTGTCTCTGTCTTGTTTTTGTTTTCCATCGTCCAGCCCTCGTGTATCGTTATCTCCGTTGTGCTAGTCTTACTTCCTGTCGTAGTCTGTCTTTTGCGGGTTTTTTAGCCTCGTCGATGTCCCAGTGTCGTTTTATGTTCGTTTATATGTTAATGTTGTCATTTTGTGTTTTTCTTCCTTTTCTGTCTGACTCTTTATGGGCTTCCATTTCTAATTCTATTTTGTCAATGTTTTTAAACATTTTTTCCTCTTTTTTTTCTCTGCTGTTACAACTATTTTCGCTGTTGTTGCTTCAGATATTTTCGTTGCTGTCCTGATGCCGATAATTATTACCAATAATTTCAATGATTCTTTCTCTCCTGAGGGGCCCACACTCTACAAGCTTCGTCTTTTCAGTGGGTCCCTCCGTTTTTCGCCTTGTGTACGTTGATATTCAACTTTACTTTACTTTGATTTACTTCAGGCATTGAAATGTATCTTTACTGCAAGCATACAAGTACTGTTTTACTCTGTTAAACTCACTTTGATTGTTTGTTTGTTTGTTTGTTTGTTTGTTTTTTGTTGGTACGATTCTTATCACTGAAGAAAGAGTGATGTATGTTATGTTATTTTTTTACTGTCGAGAAACGAAATAAACTTGAATCTGAATCTGAAAGTGATGGAGATGAGAAAAGATGAGCGCATAATCATGCATATGTATATATGTTTATCTATGTATGTATTCTATGTTTGTATAAATGTATGAATATATATATAAACATATATATATATATATATATATATATATATATATATACGAATCAGTAGAAGAAGAACGCCGTAAAAAATAATAAATCCTAGATCTTGAAGATCTTAAAAACGGAGCACTGATAGCTCTCAAATACTGCCTTTCAGTATTTGAGAGCTATGCTCCGTTTTTAAGATCTTCAAGATCTAGGATTTATTATTTTTTATGGCGTTCTTCTTCTACTGATTCGTTTACTTATTATCATCAAGATGCCGAGCAGACCAATTTTCTTTATATATATATATATATATATATATATATATATATATATATATATATATATAATAATATATGTATTATGTATATTACATATATATATATATATATATATATATATATATATATATGACCTGAATGTCACGTATCTCCGTGCCCTTTATCGAATCCTTGCTCTTAGAACATAATTCACTATCTAATTATCTCTACTGATGCAAGAAGAAACCTGCGTGCATACCATGAATAGAAAGGTTGACCCATCATTCTTTGGCATATATACGAAGTTAAATGATAAAGTTTGCATGCTTTATGTTGAAGAGTCAATATTCATTCATGAATCAAAATACAAAGTATCGTGTGATCGGGGTTTGTTTGTTTTTTCGTTCGTCTGTTCAAGAACTTAGAAAAATACAACATGCAATGGAATAAAAAACAGACAAACGAACAAACAAAACAAACAGAAGTGAAGCATTCAGCAAACATAAGAGCTACAGCAAAGCTTGTTGTGCTCTCAGACCTATGACAACATAGTACGTTTACATGCACGGTGACACGTAGCGTTGCGTCTCGTCATGTCCTAAACATACTTTACATACGTCATGAGAGCAAATTTAAAGCTAATGCTTACGATAAGTATTCTTTCTTTCTGTGCGTACTTTCATCCTAAGAGCGTGCACGACATTCAATGTTTCTTAAGTTGCACGTGATTGCGCGCTTTCGTGGGGTAATATCTCTCGCAATTTAGGCTCTTTTTATTTTCCCTGTCAGTTTATCAGTCCCTCTGTCTCTTTGTCAATTTTTCTCGGACTCCCACGCCCTATCATCCTCTCTTCTATTTCCCCTCTTCCTCCATCTCCTCCTCTTCCTCTCTCCCGTTCTCTCTCATTCAGTCCTCTCTTTCTTCCTGACTCAATCATTCCATCTCCGGCTTCATCTTGCTATCTCATTTTATTTCTCTCATTCACTCTCTTTCTGTTTCATTTCTCTCTTTCTCTCATCTCCCCCTCTCTCCCTCCCTCCCTCCCTCCCTCCCTCTCTCTCATTTCCCTTTCCTTGTCATTCATGTCGAGACATTAATCACCATCTCGATCGTGGTGGTCGTGTGTGAGGGGGGAACGGCAATCGATCCGGTTGCACCTTCCCCTGATCGATAAAGCAAATCGTTTTCTTAGGGATTAGCAGAGGGAAAAATGCGGGGATGGGCTGGAAATGAAGGCGGGATGGCTGGAAGTCTTGCCCATTATCTCGGGGAAATGTTTGCTCCCGACGTTCATTACGCCTCGCGAATTACGGAGATGACGGGCCGAGAAGATCGGGGTGAAACCCTCTATAAGGTATGGTCAAACACCATTCCCTGGTTGGCTTATTGCGTCCAGATCCAACGTATGGTCTTGCGAAACCCCACCGAAATAGTTAGGACTTTCACGGCTTTCAACCCCCCCCCCCCCCCCATCATCATAAATTATGACGACATTATGTTGTGTTCTACAGCGTCATTGTATATTTGAAATCTGCCAGTGAGCAAATCATTCGTAATCAAATAATTATAATAATCAAATTTTTACAAATATCAACATGGAGGCATGGATACAAAAACAGAAATTTAAATGATAGTATCTGTACTTCACATTGATCTGTCTACTTATGGATGGTATTCTGACCTACATAGTTCCTGAAAAAAATAGTGCTATATACTGTATAATCACTTGCAAACAGAAAAAAAAAACACCTTAGACGTTATGAATGCACATATAATATGTGCACCTTGACAATTCTACTTAGTCTCCTTGCAATACTTCCCGATTGCCATAAAATTATGATCCAAATTGTGGAAACAGACGGTTAAAATCATCTGACACTTATAGTTTGAACGTTTTCTCATGACATGCAGTCACAACTGGGTATGAATTATTGTTACAGGGAAAAGGCATACCTTACTAGTAATTCATTTATCGAAATTGAGTAGTATCAGTATATTTGTTCATATTAATTGACTGTTACATTTGCATACATTCCATCGCGCTCTCTATCAGTTTCCCTCCCTATTTATATATACAGTATATATAGGTATATGTAATTTGTGTTGCTTTGTTCTTTGTAGTGATATAACAATGACATGAATTATAAATGGCTTTTTGCAGCCTTCAACGTCACGCCCCATGTGCAAAGCAAATACGATGTGATTGACACCATGTTTCATTCAATACAGGTATCACCATAAACACAGGTCTCAGCTTTTTTGGCGCTGGAGCGTGAATTTTCGAATATTTATCTTCGGTGGTTGAGGGTGACAGATCAAACAGACGTACATAAAGTGTCAAGAGGTTATAGGGGGCAGCTCACGAATGTACCGCAAAGTTTAGTTAGAAAAGTTTTACATTGGATCCCCCCAATAAAACAACAACAATGATAACAACAATAACAATAACAATAACTAGACGTACTTCTCAAATACCAGATGAGAAAAGACAAAAGAAGGAATAAATGCCTGGTTGCTGCATATTTTACATAAACTTGAACTCATATTAGCTAATTATATAAGTGAAGGAATGAATGCACTGAAATGATACATAAAAGATTTTAAAAAAAGACTAAATGTATAAAGAGATCAACAGTTCATGTTAAAGAAGAAAGTAAAATTGAGTACTGAATGACCAAGGACTTCTTGAAACTCTTGAATGTCTTGGTTCGAATCAGTTTACAGATGTGGTAATGCCCTTGACAAGACCCCCTTTCGTCATTGTCTAAAGTTCTTCTTCATTGCTTCAGTTGTGGCCACTACCACTAAGTCCAAAGTTGACTTTAAAATAACTAAACAGGTTAAGATAGATAAATAAATTCATCTTCATTCATTGACAACTGAACGAATAGAAGGAATCCTGAAACTCCCTTATATTTTCTGTGACTACTTAGATTCATCTTTACTCCATAGCGTTTTGGTCCTTATAAAAAAATGAGACATAAGCATAATGACGAATAAAACCATAATGATTCTCGGTGCTTTGTGTAAAAGTATAGCTACATATACAGCGTCGAGGTTTACTGAAGGAATCCATGTATATCATTCAAATTTGAGACTTAGTTTTCTCCCTGCCATTTCCACTTCACATCCTTTCACTTTCAGAAACGAGGTCAAATTCTATCCTTCCCTTCCCCAATCTACATCACATACATCTACGAATACACACGCACACACACACACACACACACACACACACACACACACATGTTATATGGATATGGTGGTATATTATGTACTCATATATTTACATATCATAAGTGAGTGTTTGTGTGTATAAAACATCAGTGCTGTAAAGGTATTTCGAAATGTATATATAAGAGGCATGTTAGGCGAAAGTGAGTAAATGAAATGATATCTGAGCAAAGTGGATGAATAAACAGAAATAAAACAGGCACCTGCCAACATTCCTTTGTTATGTCGTCACTCAATATCTTTTTTTAATTTTCTTTCCTGGTTTACATTATGGGCTAGAATGACACAATATGCGTCTGAGAATAGTAAAGTCAATATTGTTCATGTTCACTATATGGGGAATATAATCCTTCTCGAGTCATTTCCAGTGTGAGTTACCAGTCACTAATTCATGTGATATTACGTAAGATATCTGGCGGCGTCAGACATCCATTGGTACTGACTTGAGCAACCCTTCCAACTTTGCCTGTGAGTTATGCAAAATGCATCGATTCATGCAGTGAAATCTTAAATCTGGAAGTTCTGAGTAAAAATCGTATGACTGTGTACGGTTGACTAGGGAGGTATAACACACCTTCTTGGGTCTACTATCTCTGTGATCAAGATATAAGCTAATCGTGTAAAGGTTAATGTCAACTTTGCACTATTATAATTTTCTGATGGTTCGCTTGTCAATCTGCCTGATGCTCAGACGAGATATTTTCCGGCAATGAAGGTTCGTCTTTTCCACAGGACCATGACGCGCCAAAAATTACTGTCATGCGTATAAGCTCTCTGTTCTGTGACACCTTGATGACGTCACTAGTCATTATTCGGGACTAATGACCGTGCGGTTTGTAGATATCTCGCAGAATGTCAGCCTGCTATCTTCGGCATAACTGTGACCAAAACACAATTATCTCTGTTGCCTGGTAATTATCGAAGGCGGGCCAAATTCATCACGGGCGGATAAAGGGAGTACTCAGCATTTCGCACTTCCTTTCGTTTTATCATTTTGTCCTGCTTCATTTCTCTTTCGATTTTCCTTTGTCTGTTTTGATATTTATCATGCTTCAGCAGAAATTCTGCAATGTCCACCCAATAGTCAACTAAAAATCATTAATGGTCAAGCTCTCAGATGTTCGATCTGCAATAAGACAATTATTGTATAGCAATAAGACTTCCCCCGATTACTAAGTAGTTTGGGGGTCCACATATAGCGCTCCATACTCGTGTAGCATTTCGCAAAATGTAGCGACATCCCTAACTTAGTAGCAAGAGTTAATTACGCAGTAGAATGTAACTTCATGTTCAGGGTCAAATAAACAAGCGTCATCATGTTGCATATATCACATACACATACACATAAACACACATACACACAAACACACGAATTCCCCTCTATACCGGCTACCTTGGAAACAGAGGAATTGGTTACCAAATCGATAGTTAAAGAACGTCTGTTACTCTGAAGTTATTTTTGCGTCAAAAAAAAAACAACAACAAATGTTTCATTGCTGCTCTCAAGCAGTATCATAATACCGTATAGACCAGTTTTTTAGGTAATTGAGAAGTAAAACCAAAGCTTCGATTTTTGGTCTTGATTGGTGATCTTCCTTTCTTGGAGAAAGGAGAAGGGAAAGCAGAATTGTTGTCACGACGTCATTGCATTACGCAATTCAGATGACGTTTCCCTAATCTTATAGTAGATGGATTTTTTTTTCTCAGATTCATGCCATCAAAATGTGAGTCCAGTTTCCCTCTATGGCAATGTTAATCCAGGATGCACAATACAAGTGTTTCGGGGTTTAACATCAAGAGTGGTATGTATCAAGATTTGATCAAGCGGGCCACCGCGTTTAGAAAAGAGTTACTTCTGACAGCTTTCTTTGCTTATTCTTCCTTCCACCTCTCCGCCTTCTCTTCCCTCTGTGTCCATCCTTCTCTCTATCCTTCATTCCCTCTCTTCATTTGTGGTATGTCACGGAAGAGAAGTTTATTTCTGAAGAAACCAGGCGACATTGTTTGGCGAATGTCTTAACGCCAAACCGGTCGTGCCACCGCGAAATTGTATAAATAGGATAAAGAAACGGTGCTTCACAATGAAGAAAAAAAAAAGAAAAAGAAAAGAAAAAAAGAGGAACAGTCCCATGCGTTGAACCCTGTGTGCGGCGTACCATTGTTTACCTAATTGTTCTTTTCAGCGCCAACGTGATAGAAACCTTTCGAGTTGTTTATCCGGCGGTTCGTTGACACAGGCGAGTCATCTTCTTTCGCGGAAAACAGACAAACGACCCGAGAAGACACGACTAGTAGTATTCCATAGGCCTCATACATAGGCTTTTTGCTGCTTGGGAGGTAGTCGATGTTGACACTAAGGAGGTAATTGCGTCCGTTCCTCAACACTGCAGTGAATGTGTTTATAGGGAAGGAAGTCCGTAACTTATACTGTCGTTACGCCTCTCACGTTCGTTCGTGAATGACTTAAATCTAGTCTCATTCTTGAAAGTAGACAATTGTCTTAAACAGCAATAAACCTATCCAAGTGTCATGTCACGAGCATATCGTGTTTGAAATAGCGTGTCAAACTGATCCTAGAGGTAGCGTTGTATCAAATACTACTACCATCATTACCTTCAGAAGATGGTAACACGAAACGGTGGATATGGGTACTACGTAAAAATCCCTCAACGTTTGTATGACATTATAATGCGTTCAAAACTGTTAAACTATAGTGTTTTATTGTGGCGCCTGCAGTAAAATGATTATTCTCTCCATATTTATAAAAGCTACTACAACAGACAAAAAGAGAGATGAAATAAATCGCATAACTTTGTTTACGTGAACATATTATTATAGTAAGGACATAGCCAGAGTACATAATACTGAAGACAATACTATCTTATATGGGACTTTTGGGCGATAAAGTATTACTATTACTGAAGACAATAACACATCTCAAGATTTGCCAGCATATTTGTGGTTTAATGGGGGTGTTCAGACTAGTACAAGCACAACATGAAAATTCTATCACAATCAGATCAAAAGTAAGAATGACATGATATTCAAAATATTCGCTGGTTATTTCTTTGCAAAACATTTCTCAGCTAAACAGTGAGTGCATTATGACACTATTCTATTTGTTCGAATTCGTTTGTGTACATCGGAAAAGAGAGGCCCAAACAAAAGACAAACTTGAAGAGATATTGGTAACTTAATTGAGTGGCCCATATTATATTATCAATTCAATTGATATGAACATGCACATTAATGAGCTGAAAATGTCATCACCTCACACTTTTCCACTGATCGTGTACACACAAAGGGGAAAAAATGACGATAATCTAATCCGTCTGCTATTGAAGTGCAAGACATAATGTTATTCATTGCTGAATAACTTCAAAATAATGATCAGCCACATTAAGATTTGAGATGGAGCATAATTGCGTTTGAACTAAGAAAAAATACCAACAACTGTGAATTTCAATATTTCATGTAGAAACCATAAGATGGCAAGTTATAAGGCGATGTCAATATCAACTACATGTATTTGTATATCTATATTGATTCTTCGACAATTTTTGAAAAGTAAAGAAAATTCACATTTTCGCAACTTTTCTTGTCTTTATTCGATTTTGATCAAATTTGCATGATTGTGCTTGGAAATTTACTTTTTCTATTCAGATGACTGTTTAAAAAAAAAAATGGTCTGGAATTCCCCCTTTCTATAGCTTTGTACCGTTGTGCTTTCATGTGATAGACGTTTTTCTAAGCTGTATTCGGCAGCTGGTCAAACCAAATGTGTGAGTGATGGCGCTATACCACTCTTAGTAGAACTACCGCTTATTCACAACTCGCTGAAGTGGTACAGAGATGCAGGGGAAAACATTTACACAGTAAATTTAACGAGAACGTCGACAAAGTTCTCCGACTGCTAACACGCGCTTACTGTGAAAGGGGAATTCCAGACGATTTTCATATATAAATTTCACATCATGTAGTACATAAATCAACAGCTCCATGTACAAATTTGTGGCTTTGAAAAACCTTAAACAAATTACGCTGAACAAGGATGATGACATAATGAGGTTCACATATTTCAGAAATGTAGCAGTGTAATTCCATTACAATACCACTGGCTTGCAAATTTCACCTGTGTATAATATATGCATGCCTTCTTCTTTTGTTCTGCTTCCTTGAGCCCCAACTCATGCATTCTTATGGTGACCCTGCCATGTCATCATCCTTGTTCATTACAATTTGTTATAAATTTCGAAAATATTCTTATTCTTCATCCCAATTATCATAAATTCTGAAACTCTGTCCACAGTACAACTAACTTATAGTTGTTCAAATGTAAAAATCTGAAAATCATCCGGAGGTCTCCTTTAACAATGATTACAATAACCGTAACAAGAGCAGCTATCCTGTTTAACATGACAGTTATGATGATGAAAACTTTCACACATAAAAGTTTACTCCGTATTCAATGAAAATAGAAGAGTAGAACAGTTACAATGGTGCAACGCTTTTATAACCAGAACATGAGATTTTTTATTTCTTTTTCTTAGCAAGAATTATAATCATTTTCCCCATTTTACACAATTAAGATTCCAGTTCACGATTTTCGAATATTATTTCGTTATCTTAGTCCTGTCTTACTGCAAACAAAACAACTGCTAAATGCAATATGCAATTGTTGATTTAAAAAGTGAAAATCATATGTAAATATTCAAAATCTCGGGGTAAAAAAAAATACAGTGGACAGGAATGAAGGTAGAATTGTGTGATACGATGATACAGTACTTTTGTTGTGGTGCTGCATTTAGTCACTAAGTTTGAAGATATTGCACGCTTGGCTCCAGGTATATTCTAGTCTAAAAAACAAACTAGCCAATTTTATTGAAGGGGATAGTGAGATAGATATAAAAATAAGTATAGGCAGTGTTAGGGTCTACTACCAAACTATTCACCACCTTTTTTTTTTCCTTCATGTGTGTTTCTCACTCTTTGTCAGTTAACTGTAATGTTATAAATGAAGTTATCTGTACCTCCTGTTTTTGCAATTCTTAACAGTGTGATTATGTTGAAAGATTACCGTTGTAGATGTATATATGTGTGTGTGTGTGTGTGTGTGTTATTATTGTTATTATTATTAATTCTATTATCACTATCATTATCATTATTATTAATATTTCTATTACCACTATTATTATTATTATTATTATCATTATTATTGTTTTTATTATCACTATTATTATTATTATTTATCATTATTTATCATTATTATCATTATCATGTATCCTTATGTATTTCTTGTGATCTTACATGTGTGGAGAAACACAGTTTTTAGCCGCTGACAGAGCTACAAACAAGACCAATGAATAAATAAATAAATGTCGGCAAAATGGCGACAATTGATACAATTTTAAGAAAAGAAATGGAGATTTTCTTTTTCGTTGGCCCCGTTCAAGAGCACGGAGGATGTCAATTTACGATGGTATAGTAATAGTTAATAGAATTTTATATACAAATAAGATGTTGAATAGAATTGGGTTGGTTGCAAGAAAAGAATGTTCGTTTTGTACTGTTTATGTTGAAACTTTAATAAATTTTTTTTAGTGAGTGTCAATATGTTGATAGATTGTGGGTTGAAGTAAGAGAATGGATTAATGTGAACGCGGGGTTAGAAATAACATTTACGACGGAAAATAAATTATTTGATTTGGGGGGTATTAACAATTCGGCATTGAACTGTATTACTATGCTTGTGAGATATGAAATTTATGTTTGTAATATAAGAAAAATGATACTTCGTTTTGATTTATGTAAAGATAGTAAAAGGGAATATCATGATAAAGAGAAATCTATTGCAAGAAATAATCATAAGTTACAAGTGTTTCAGAAAAAAATGGTGTCTGTTTATGCACCTATTTTCTTGATATATATTATATTGCATTGTATTTGAAATATCATGATGTTATTTGAAATACTATGATGAATATAATTATGTCTGATGTAGAATAATAAATATCCCAGGGGAAAAAAAGGGGAAAATAAATAAATAAATAAATAAAGAAGAAGCCAGCTGATAGACCTTTTCATACACAAACGTGTATCATGGCTTGTCTGTAACGCATGTCTATAATGTATGATTGATGCAGTAGCTTTGAGAAATGAGAGATACCACTGAAGTTGAAATCTATAATATCATTCACTCTGTTCATTGCTTCATTCATTCTCTACGGTTCAAACACAAAATTTAAATATCGCACATGCTCTTTGTTGGTAAATATATTCGAGTCCCATTAATAGTAAGTTCTGTGGTTATCGGTGATCGGTAACACATTATTATCTGTCTATAAAATAATCCGTCTGTTCGTCCTCTATATATTCATACACAAAATATATTTTACACAGTTGTATTCATATCGTGTTTTTGTTTAATCATGAATTCAGCCATTCACTAATGTCTTTCTATTCTTACTCTTTTCCTCTGATCATCGCTGCATCACACGGTAATGTGTGTCACAAAAAAAAACCAAGAATAAACACACAAACAAACCAACGAACTAGAAAAGCGCTCCGAGGGAGCAGACCTTCACTAAGAAACTAATCTCCATCCATTTAGTGTGATTTTTTACCCTATTTTATAAGAATGAATTTACGGTCATCACCATAATAGTGTACAAAGGAGTGATGGCCATTTATTGTGGAGTTCTACACACATAAATGCTGAAAATAACCCTATTTCCCGATGATAAAAAAAGCCTTTAAAAATATCTGGATCAAGACCGTGATCCTGATCACTACCAAAATTTAATCATCTACTCCTTGTATCATCATCTACTTTTTGTGGAAAATGTGATCCAAATTCGTTCATAATTTTGTAAGGTATTTCGCAAACCAGACAAACAGGCAGACAGACAGACAGACAAACCAACAAGTCAACGGCGGTAAAAAACATAACCTTCTCCTTGGCCGAAGTATACTAAAGTATCAAATTTACGTCCGCTTTAATGATAGTAATAGAATTCTCTCACCCTATAGCCACGGGGATGCTGAACGGACACCGTGTCAGTGCGCATCCGTCTTTGGTGTCGAGTTTCGGATGACACATTGGGAGTGGGGGAGTCTGGGATGAGATGGAAGGGGGTTATCGACTCCTGCAGTCCCCATGATGCTTAACATTCTCAACATAGTGATTGTAAATATTGGGGGGGGGGGGGGTGAGCTCTCACCCCCCCCCCCCCTCCCTTTTGCCGCTGTATCACAGCGTACAATGTTCCCGGACATTGCACAGGATTTTCCGAAATTATGTTGTTTTCTTGTTTGTTTCTTCTTTTTTTAATGGAGGGGGGGGGGGGGGGGGGGGCAGGAAAGTTCGATGGTGTATGGAAGCTTTGGGGTGCCAGGTAAAAATGGCAGGGGTTGGCATTTCCAAAGACTATATCTCGTGATGTAGTCGGATCTGAGGATTACAAGCTATCACACAGGTGAATCGGCCAAGTTTGCCATTAAACCCCGAGTTGGTCTACGCTGTGCCAATACGTGCAAACAGTCATTAAAGTGCGATAATAATAAGGTAATTGTCGACATGCCGCTAATACGCGACTCGTTACTTTGATCACACTTACTGGAACTCTCCTGGTGGTATAGTGATTGTGAAAGAGGTAGCCAACCATTTGGTCTGCTTTGTCGGTTATTGTTGGTTTATTGTTGTTATTGGCATTTTATTTGAGAAGTGACTTTCATTGCAGGAACCTCTTTATTCACCTGTTCGACAGACCTGCTACTATATACCGATTTTTCTGCTTGTACGAATTCTCTTTCCAGCCCCCCTATTTGATTCTCTCTGTGGACAGATATTGGGAGGCGTGGCCACTCAGCTATCGAGTGGGCGGGGCGTGATTTCCCTTTGATCTTTTGCGCTGTTGCCGCCGTCGTGGCTCGGCGGCGAGCCTTTGCATGTCCAAATAAGGTGTGCCTACGTAGGCCTCGAGCAGTGTGTGTTTCAAGCTACAAGGCCACCACGCTACAAGCGCACAGGGAATGTATAGGGACACAACACTCCCTGCATCTCACACGAAAAAATTTGACTGAGCAAGTATGTTCAGAGGATTTTCGCTCTTTATTTACAAGCAAATATACAATCGCCAGATCTTAAATTGAGCATGATATGGGAACGGATATCGGTGGTCAGATCACAGCAAATATCTTGTCAACTATCTCAATTAAGGGATACACAAAAATGGACTCCGGTTACGATGCGAGCGAAATTATCCCCACTTCCTTGCGCAGTGCCAGTCGGGCGAAGTAACTAGTTCGCGAGATATTTCTGACGTGTGTGTAATAAATGTCTACATCTAGGTTTTACCTGTTTCGGACACAGCTCAGCGTTCAGCAAACAAGGCTTGTAGTTGTACAGCTAGTTTGACTCGGATAGAAAAAAAAAAAAAGTATGAGTGAAAAAGAAAGAAGGAAAGACCTGATTACATGGCTAGTCACGAAAGAGAAAGAGGTAAAAGAAATATCAAGAATTAGATGAGAAACGAAGCGAAGGGGGAGGGATAATAAAAGACAGACAGAAAAGAGAGAAAATGATATGATTTCTTTATTGTAATTATTATTATTATCAATATTATTATTATCATTATTATTATTGTTTTTATAATTATCATTATTATCATTATAAATACAAAATCTACAATGCAAATGCAACCAGCGAAGAAAAATGAAAGAACAGGAAAATCCTGACTGACAAAATATTGGCAAGATAAACAGACAAGGAGACAGAATGACCCAGTATTGAGTGGATTGAGTTAGTGTGGCGAGCAAAATTGGTAAATGAAAAGAAGCATGGGAAGAAATGGTACATGAAATGAATAGTGAGAGAAAAGATAGGCAGGTGGAGGGAAGAGAAGAAATAGGTTATCATAGAAGGGGAAAAAAGAGTGATAGGAATAAAAGCGGGAAACAAGAACAGGGTCGCACGGGGGAAAGAAAATCGAGATGCGATTAATTTGACCTGCAGTTACAGAGGTCACCTCTCCGCCTTGATGTTACCGCCGGGTTACCACCGTTTGACATCTCTTGCTTTCCCCTCGATTCAGGGCGCGCGCGCGGGAAAAGTCTGTGTGTGTAATATACAGGGTCAATGGAACGTCACTGTCTTTTCCCACCAGTCAAACAAATCGAATGGCAAAAGAAAAAGAAATAAATAAAATAAAGAACAAAAAACAAAAACAAAACAAAACAGGAGAACTCATTGATGTTAAAACACACATCTCCAAATATCTACTTTGGTTTACACCGTCTTTATGTCTGACCGATGTTGTTGTTGTTGTTTTGGGTGGTTGTTTTTTTTTTTGGCAGTCTCCAACGCCGTTCATATGGTACCTGTATAAATTTAGATTCTACCGCATGTTTTATAGTGACTCTGAAGAAAAATGATAAATTGAAAAAAAAAATCAGGTAAATTTCAGAGAGCCATTAAATATCAAAATATGTAACATATTCTTACCCTAAAGCGACTGTCAAAATCGCATGGGCAATGAGATTATGGTGACGAAGTAACTCTTTGAGATTTGATTTGTAAATATTGAGCTATTTTAGTTTTGTATAAAAGTGTTTCATTGGAGGAATGTGCATGTTTGATACATGTACCGGTAAATCAATTACATCGAGACTCCCAAAGTTGATAAATCATGTAGATATAATGCACATATAAATGTATTTATATATTTACATATATGTGTGCTTTTTTTTCTTACAAAGGACGAATGTCCAATGATATAAAAAGAAGGCTGATGCCTCGTGAAGAACGCCATTCGTCCTTCCTTTCTAATGTAGAAACTTGCTTATAGTCCTGATAATGAATATCTTGTTAACTTTTGTTAATGAAATTGATGTACACTTTAGTTTCTTTACATTGTAATCCGTATATTGATGTTTTCTATATAGTAATATTGAAAATAGATTTGATTTACGTATGAAATCATGTTGGAAAAAATAAAATGAAACCAATGAAAAAAGGACAAAAGTACTACATTCATCTCACATGGTAGGTCTATTCATTTCACGCGTACTCCTGTCTGTCACTACGCAGTCGCTATATTCCCGTAGTAGACATGAATGATAGTAGGTATGAATGATTGTTAAGTGTTTGACGAATACTTCGGCTGATTATGAGCAGTTCAGCGAGTATTATTTAGTTTGAACTTGGCGTGCAGTTTATTATTGGCAGCCAGCTGCGTAGATTGTACGAATTGGCCAGGCAACCTGTCGACTCCTTCTATAAACCAGTGACATCTCTGTGCAGGTCCCTCGTTGATTTCAAGTCTTGTTTACTCTCAAATCGATCTCGACTGGTCTTTGTACAGACTGACCTCCATTTCGTTTGCCCAGCAATCAACAGTGGTTTTGTCTAATATTAGGAAGATATTCTTTCTGTTTGTTTTGGTTTGTTTGTTTGTTTGTCTGCTTGTTTGTAGAACTATAAAAGATAATCATTGTGCTCAACGACAACAAGTGCTAAATGTATCACCAATTTTAATAGGCATTTCTGCCAATTAATTGTTCACCACGATACAAACTACCTTCAGTTTCGCGTTGGACAAGTGTGCTTTGCTGTCTACTATCGACGGCAACATCAACGAACATTCAAGACATTCGCCGGAAGGAGTATGGGCGATGTGCCTTAACGTAGGTGGCGTGAGTTATCATCTTTTCTGTTGAGCTGGCAATCGCCACGACACGGCTCATCTTGCGCAGATACAGCAACAGATCAGATACAAATCCCGTAGCAGGCGTACTTCGAAGTGAAATGTCGCCTTTTCGCTGTCTGCATGGTTTCCGTTTGTTTGTTTGTTTGTTTGTTTGGGTTGGTTCTTGTTTTTGTTTTAAAAAAAACCAGACATTTTTCTACTAGTTCACCGATATTATGCAGTAAGGGAATTGTCTCGGTTGTCTCGCGTCACAATGTGTCAAAATAATGAGGAACACATTGCATTCTCATTTCATCGATGTTAATCCGAACTTCAATATGGGGCCCCATTTCACAAAATGTTATGATAGCAACTCTATCTGGGCCCCGTTTTATCAAAAGATAAAATTGATTTTAAATTTCCTTACCACACAGGCTGCCATAGACTTACAGTTGAGATCTGACATTTTACCTTTGACATTTTTACCTGACATTTTTACTTCTGACAGTTTTACCTCTGTCATTTTTAATCTGACATTTTTACCTCTGACATTTCTACCTCTAACATTTTTACCTCTGACATTATTACACCGAACCCCTCAGGGATCACTCGAAGATTTTGGAGTGATGCTTGAGGTCACTCGAAAAAGAGTGAAAATGAACATTTTCACTCAAAATTCACTCCAATTTCACTCTAAATTCACTCTCACTGTTATTCACTCCTTCAAGAGTAAATATTTTCACTCGATCTTTTTTAGAGAGTACGCGCATGACGAAACTAACGACGCGCATCTGCGAGAATAAGCGGTAACACCACCAGTGTGTAGTGTCTCGTATCGCACGTTATGTGCCACGAGTCACAAATGACACGTGACTTTCATTCAATTCGATTCAATCCAATTCATTTCACCACATTTCAATTCAAGTCAGCTCATTTCAGTTCAATTAAGTACACTTCACTTCCCTTAATTTCGCTTCAATTCAGTTCAATTCAATTTAATCGAGTTAAAGTTTTATTTCTTGTAGATACAAAAGGATGCATTACAACGCTCAGCACAATGTAAGTGCCATGAATCATTTTTCAAACAATTATTCGAAATTATTCCATCGAATGAAATCATAATTATTCTGTCAAAATGGAGAGCTCCATAAAGAGCACTACTTTTTGACCGTGGGTCTCTCTAATACTTGTTAATTTCGTTGCCTTTTTTCAAGATGATACTCACAATTAGCGTGCTATGTTCTTACTGTTGAATGTGCCGATTCAATTTGAAAACACGTCGTATATTTGACAGATGATCTGCAGTTCTTTTATCCTATGGGTCAATAGCATTAGCACTTTTATCTTATTTTCTCGCCCAGCTATGTGTCATGCATAATAACCCAAATACCTCTGTTTGTTTTCGTTGCCCTTTTTAAGACGATACTCACAATATATAGCGTGCTATGTTCGTACTTTCTTTCTATCGTTCCACCTCTCTGCTTTTCATGAAGAAATAGCTGACAATCTTTCGCACCGTGTTACACCGCGTAACAATTACCAGTCTTGTGACATGAGATATGATTTTTTTCTTTGCTACCCTCTGAATAGGTGGCGTGACATTGGCTATCAGTTCATCGAACTGTAAATTTAGTGCACAACTATGGCACGTATATTGTAATACCAATCTTGGAGAATGAACAGAAGCAGTACTGCGTTATGTAATTACGTGTTCAATTGGAATGGTGTCATGTCTTTATTCCGGGTGGTACTTATTTTCCCTCTCTTCTCTCAACAAATTGAATTTGAATTGCATTGACTCTAATTCTTTTATATTAGATGCCATGACACGCCATGAATTTGGCTTTATTCTCCGTTTTTCTTTTGTAAATAGGGTAACCAGACTGCAGACCCTGTCTCATATCATGTCATGTCCGTGGTTAATGGCGTCACTTTCTGTCACTAGGGCTGCTGTGTCATTCGTTTCTCTCTTCTCCTTTTCTTTTTCCTCTTCTGCAATTTCTAACTCCCGTGTCATCCCTCAGCTTGGTGGCGTGATGTTGTCGGTTTAAGAAAAATAAGTAATGACATAAGTATACACAGAGTTTTTTATGTATTTAAGTAAAAATGGGTGGGTCATGAGGTGTCATTTAGCTTCGATTCTAATTTCAGGCTCTCCACCTGGTGGATAGCGTCAATCTGATTCTGTGATGAACTATAGGTATAATGATAAATTATATGGATAATTTGGTTGAAATGAAATGTTAAGATGATGTATTTTCTGTGTTTGTTTATTTTTTCGAGGATTGGTTTAATCTTCGTTCCTTCTCCTTTGTTAGGAAAATTCTGGTTTTGATTCAGAGTTGACAAATAATTTGATTTTCATTGAAATTTATAGTTTGGGTTCGGCAAACTTTGATGGGGTGGGAAGGGCTCTCTTTCTTGCATGTTGTTCACTACTCATGAATAAGAGCTATAGAATTATGTATAATAGGCTGTATTATTTTCTTGTCTTTGTGCTGTCCTTGTTTATTGTCGGTAATATGCTCTCTTGTAACCCTTTCACCTTGTATTCTTCTCCTACTACCCTCTCCCCCTTCTACCATTCCGACTTCATTCTTTCCGCAGCGATGCTCGCATTCTTCCGTTATCCCTTCTCTTCTGTTCTTTGGGTCATCGCCTCGTGCCCTCGAACGCACTCTGCATGGTTCTCGCTGAAACTCGAGTTCGGTCTTGTCATTCATCTTATATATTTTAGATGATGCGAATTGAAAACTTCGCTTTCAGTTTACTAAATGACGACGAATTTTTTGATATGTTTCATCAAGACCCTGTGTCATATACAATTAATGAATCCAATGATGAGTATCCTGCTGTTTATGACTTCGATTTTTTTGAAACAGATGTAGAATTTAATGAGGATAATCATGAACAATATGTAAGTTCAAAGTATTATACTATGAATCAGTTCAAATCCTTAACCGGACTTACTGATTGTTTCTCATTATTGCATTTGAACATTAGGAGTTTGAATAAGAATTTTGATAATTTTTGTTGTTTTCTGGACAATACTCATGATATATCTTTTTCTATAATAGGTCTTAGTGAAACATGGATTACTCAGGATTCTGCTTCCGCATATTCTCTTCCAGGCTATGATTTCATAGAAAATAGTAGACGCGATAGAATGGGCGGAGGTGTCGGTTTATACATCAAACAAAACCTTGATTATGTTATGCACAAAGATTTAATGTGCATGAACGGAGTCATCGAGTCATAATGTGTTGAAATCAAGGTCGCCCATGCCAAAAACATACTTGTATTCATGATGTATAGACCTCCTAATTCTAACACCCAAGACTTTTTGGATTATTTGCAAATTTTATTCCATAATTCAGTATTTCATAATAAAGACTGTTATATTATGGGAGATTTCAATATAGATTTATCTAAGTTCCAAGCAATGAATACTGCTCAATCTTTTCTTGATATCATGATGTCCACATCTTTTTTACCCCTTATAACCAAACCAACTCGAGTAACCAATCACTCGGCAACTCTTATTGATAATATATTTTGTAACATTAACCCCTTACCGGTCTCTGGTATTGTTCTTTCAGATTTATCAGACCATTACCCTATTTTCACTCACATACCCCTTCAGAAAGACATTACCATGAATGACCCGGTGTCAACTTTCCGGAAAGTTACACCTGGAAATATAGAGAGATTGCAAAACGACCTCGGTAATGTGGATTGGTCTTCTGTATATAATACCGAAGATACAAATGAGGCTTATAATTCGTTCATGAGTACTTTAATATCGCTTATGGATAAGAATGTTCCTGTTGTTAAAAAGAAATCTAGAAATTATAAGAGATCCCCTAGACTTCCATGGATATATAAGTCTTTACTGCGATCAATCAATCGAAAGAATAATTTGTATTATGCTAACAAAATTAAACGTACCCAGCAATCTCATGATAGATACACTTCATATAAAAACGTCCTCACACAAATATTACGTTATGAGAAACGGAAATATTTTACTAATCAGATAAGTTTGTTTAAACATGATATTCAAAATACTTGGAAAGTTATCAATATGGCTATCAACAAAAATAAGGACAAACCGCGTATTACATCAATCAAATATGGTGATTTATTTGTTGATGATTGTCACGAGTGGAGTGACAGACGCTCTCCTCCACTGAGGTCAATTTGCATGGAATTTGTAAATAGGTACTTAAGCATGCAAATTGTGCAAACTTTTTAACATGTCAATGGAAGACATTCCAGATCGCTCTCGGTAGAGCCACGGTAGTGCTATGTGTGGCAAGGAGCGGCAGTACGACATCAGGCCTTGAAGGGGACATCACGCTGTGGTGCTGTCTCCGTGACACATTGCATGAGAATGGCCACTCGGTAACGGTGACAGGGGCCGCCACCCCAGTCAGTATTAAATAGAGATACCCACAGATAGTGGTAAGTGCATTAATTCTGAAATGTTTATGTATTCAATTGGTATAATTCGTTTGTGTAATGGATATCCGGATTGAGAGTGAATTGTGATAAAGGTTTCAGTTAATATGTGATGTAGATATAATGGTTGTTATTTATGGTTACATGAGCCTGAATATATTTGTATAATGAGGTAATTTGAACGTCAGTCAGGATGTGAATGTAATATGAATGTGCTTCAGTGCTCTGGCTTGAAGTTATGTGAATATTTTAATATTTGAAGGGTTTCCGGGTTTCCCGAAGGGTCAAGGGCCCACTGACACTGCAAGAGGCAGGTTCATAAAGGCGTTGACTGTCGACCAGCTCCGAGGCAGTAAGGGAGCATAGACTGTCGACCGGACTTCATTCCTGGATGCTGAGGAGACACCGCTAAGACGTCCGTCGGGAGAGCGACCACGCGAACGGCAATCGCGAAGAGTTGCTACGACAGACCACGCGACAGTCCATCCCAGCACCAGCGTAACGGGGCCCCGTCGTCGACCGACATCGTCATCGACCTGCATTGTCATCGTCGTACATCGTCTTCAAAAGCCATCGTCACGCAACGTACACCCGTGACAGCCATTCGAGGTGAAATACGTCCAATTTAAGTTAAACATAATAAAGTCCTAAGAGCCAGAAAGCCACTGAGCAGGAATAGTTTATGTTCGTTTTTTTCTCTTTTTATAATTTGCTGTAAAACCAAGATTCACAGTTATAGACAATTAAAATATTTGAGTTAACTGAATGCACATTGTTTCCTCCGTTTCATCTTGTACGAGTTACAGCCTGCCAACAGTTCTCAGAGGTTATGAAAATTTCTTTGGTCCGTTTATTTCCATATATAAGGATGGAAATCGGGCAAATTCTGTGACAATTGGGGGCTTGTCCGGGAAGAGAGAACTTGGCAAGGTTTATTCATACAAGAATTTGAGACGTGATTTGTGTAACCTCATGTTGTGTGTATAAGATATCACAATGGAATTAGAGAAGTACGTACAGTTAGGTAAAGATTGTGGACTGCAAGGTGCAGAACTAGTGGAGTTTGCCCGCACTGAAAGAGACAAGTATCTCGAAGAAAAGAGACGAGATGAAAAGTTAGAAAGAGATGAAAGACAGGTACAGAGGGAAGAAATAACCAAGCAAAAGAGGATTGAGTTAGAGATAGCTCAGTATAGGAGTGCCAATGTGAAGGGAACAAATAGTGTAAGGAGTAGCCTACCAAGCTTGCCGGCGTTTCGCGCTGACTCTGACGATTTGGACGCTTATCTGTTGCGCTTTGAGAGATATGCAAAACAAAGTCAGTGGCCAGAGGAATGCTGGGCTCCTGCATTGGGGAACCTTTTGACCGGGCGCGCTTTAGAAGTTTATTCTCTCTTACCGGCAAATGAAGCCGACGACTATGAAAGTCTGAAAGATACACTCTTGCGGCAGTTTGCGCTAACTGAAGAAGGCTTTCGCAAACGTTTTCGAGAGGCGCGGCAGAAAATGGGCGAATCATTTGGGCAATTTGCAACGCGCATAACCGGATATGCTACTAGATGGGTAGAGATGTCGGGTACAAGTAAGTCCTATGAAGGGCTACTAGAGCTAACGGTGCGTGAACAGCTGCTCGAATGTTGTGATCGTGGATTATGTTTTCATTCGTGAGAGAAACCCACGATCGGTGAAGGAGATGGCAGATATCGCAGATCGGTATCGGGACGCACACGGGCATGGCGGCTCCGGTAAACGCGCACGCGACGATAATAAGTCTCGTAACCAGGGCAACGAAGCAAGCCAAGCAAAGAAAGGGGGCACTACGTCACGTGACAACCAGGGTTGCTTTGTCTGTGGTAAGCAAGGACATTTTGCTTCTAAGTGTCCAGACCGTAAAACTGACCAGTCGAAAGTTACTAACAGGCAGTATGTGCCAAAGTCAAAACAGACGGGGGCAACATGTGTGGTAGGAGTATGCCCTACTCATGATGCTCACGAGAGAGGGAATGTTAGTGGCACACCTTCTGTCAAACTGATGTGTGGTCACGAGTTACCCCTTCTTAGTGGTGGGTGTAACGTAGGCACAGACATGCCGACATGTGATGGTAGGTTGAATGGTAAAAGAGTGAAGGTGCTGAGAGACACTGGTTGCAACACCGTAGTGGTGAAACGTCAACTGATAGAGGAATCACAGCTGACTGGTGAGATTCAAACTTGTGTGCTCATAGATGGTACTGTGAGAAAAGTGCCATTAGCAAAAGTTGAAATCGATTCACCATACTTTGTTGGAACAACACATGCTTTATGTATGACGAATCCTATCTACGATCTAATCATAGGTAATGTTAGTGGTGCTAGGCAGCCTGGTGACGAGGACATCGGATGGAGCGGAGAGGATGCTATGGAGAAGCCGTCAGCTGAGGAGATGACGACCTCCGGTTCACTGGCAGAGTCCGCGGAAGCAGAGTCTTCGAAAGGGACAACGCAGAACGGCATCACAACGACCTCCGACAGTCGTGATCGTCCCCACACTGACGAGAGTGTGAAGCAGTTACCAACACCCCTACCTACAACCAACGAAAGTGCAGCAGTAGAGACAAGAGGCATGAGGAAATCGAAGGAACGGCCTTGGAAGAGACTAGGATCAGTAGACCAGCCGACGATCACTGCAACCAGGGAGGAGATGATCAGAGAGCAGGCACGAGATGCTACGCTGGAGAAACTTCGAAAGTTGGCGGAGAAAGGTGAGGCTAAGGCTGTAGGGAAAGGAAGTGAGGTCAGATATTTTTGTCGTGACAATCTTCTCTTCCGTGAATACAGGTCTCCCTACGTCGAGAGAGGAGAGATATTCACGCAGCTAGTGGTGCCCCAGCCGTATCGCAGTGAAGTGCTCCGACTAGCTCACGACTCCCCTCTAGCAGGTCATTTGCAGACAAAGAAGACGGCTGACCGGATTCTTGCCCACTTCTATTGGCCAGGGATTCAAGCCGATGTCAAGCGTTACTGTGCATCATGCGATTCATGTCAACGCACCACGTCAAAGGGTAAGATAGGGAAAGTACCCCTGACCATCCCCCCTTTGATTGATACATGTTTCCGTAGAGTGGCGGTCGATTTGATCGGACCACTTGAACCGATCACTGAAAGAGGGAATCGATATATCCTGACGATAATCGATCTTGCAACTAGATACCCAGAGGCGGTAGCGCTACCACGAATCGAAGCAGAACGGGTAGCAGAGGCGTTAGTTGAAGTATTCTCGAGGTTAGGTATTCCTAATGAGATACTCTCTGATAACGGCACTCAATTTGTTTCAGGTGTGATGAAAGAAGCAGCTCAACTCCTGGGAGTGAAGCAATTTCACACGACACCATACCACCCGATGGCGAACGGCGCCTGCGAGAGATTCAACGGCACGTTGAAACAGATGCTGAGGAGAATGTGCCAGGAGCGACCTCGTGATTGGGACCGCTTCCTGCCAGCTCTTCTCTTCGCATATCGAGAGGTGCCTCACGAAAGCCTTGGCTTTTCTCCTTTCGAACTCATGTATGGCAGAGTGGTGAGAGGACCCATGACAGTACTGAAAGAGCTGTGGACTAAGGAGATCCCTGAGGAGGAAACGAAGACTACGTACCAGTACGTCATCGATCTCCAAAACCGACTCGAACAGACGTGTGAACTCGCCAAAGAGGAGCTGTCCAAAGCATCAAGGAAGTACAAGAAACACTTCGACGTGAAGACGAAGGAGAGACGCTTCGAGTGCGGCGACAAAGTGCTACTCCTGTTACCGACGACGAGGAATAAGCTGCAAATGCAATGGCGAGGTCCATTCGAAATCGTGCAGCGAATTGCCAGAGACGATTACCGATTGCTAGTGAACGGTAAGGAAAGGACCTACCACGCCAATCTCCTGAAACGGTACATTGGGAGAGAAGACCAGAAAGTCGACGACCTCGAGAACGAAAACCAGGGACAACTGGAGGCGAACTACGTCAGTGTCGTGGACGACCAGGTAGATGATGACGGATCGGTGCCCCTCTCATTTCCCTCCATCGAAGCGTCGGAAAGCGTGCATGACGTGAAGTGCAGTGACGAGCTAGACGAGGAGAAGATGAAGGAGGTAAAATCCCTCTTGCTGGAGTTCTCGGATGTCATGACCGATGTCCCAGGACGGACCGACATCATCGAGCACGCCATCGAACTGAAAACGAACGAGCCGATACGTTCTCGCCCATACCCAGTCCCCCGGTCACTGAAGGAGACCATCAGAGAGGAGGTCAACACCATGTTGAGGATGGGAGTGATCGAAAGGTCGACATCGCCATACGCATCCCCCGTGGTCCTTGTAAAGAAAAAGGACGGGAAGAATCGCTTCTGCGTCGACTATAGGAAGTTGAACGCCAAGACAGTTGTCGACAACGAACCAATCCCAAACATCGAAGAACTGATGGCAGAGATAGGAAATGCAAAGTTCTTCACCAAGATCGATTTGGCCAAAGGCTATTGGCAGATACCCGTGGTCGAAGAAGACCGGAAGAAGACCGCGTTTGTCACGCCAGACGGCCAGTACGAGTTCAAGGTACTACCATTCGGGCTAGTAAATGCCCCAGCAGTGTTCACTCGGATGATGAGAGCTCTGCTGGAAGGCCTGCCCCATGTCGTCCATTACATCGACGACATTCTGATCTACAGTTCCTCATGGGAGGAGCACCTGAATGACATCCGACAAGTCTGCCTCCGACTGCGACAGGCTCACCTTACAGCGAGACCGACAAAGTGTCATGTCGCGTGTAAGTCCGTGGAGTTCCTAGGACACATCGTAGGACAAGGAAAGATGAAACCTACCCCAGAACAGATCCAGAAGGTGATGGCGACAACGCGACCGACAACCAAGAAGGAGGTGAGAGCATTCTTGGGGCTCGTGGGATATTATCGGAAGTTTATTCCAAACATGTCCACGATCGCTGCTCCCCTCACAGACGCGACGAAGAAGAATGAGCCTGACAAGATAAGATGGGACGAATCTCATGAGCAAGCATTCTGTACACTACGAGACAGACTAGTCGACTTCCCAATTCTAAGACTACCCGATGACGACAAGGAGTTCGTTCTACGGACCGATGCATCCGATGTGGGACTCGGCGCTGTGCTGATGCAGGAAAGCGAGGGGAAATACTTCCCCATCAGCTACGCTTCTCGAAAACTGCTGCAGCGCGAGCGCGTATACCCAATCGTAGAGCGCGAGTGTCTAGCTCTTGCTTGGGCGGTCAAAAAGTTCTCGTACTTTTTGTATGGCCGAGCATTCCAGCTGCAAACTGACCACTACCCGCTTGCTCATCTAACACACGCGCGAATGCAAAATCCAAGAGTCATGCGCTGGGCGCTTGCACTGCAGGCATATCAGTATCGTGTACAGGTAATCAAGGGCTCAGAGAATGTTGGGGCTGATTACCTCAGCAGATGCCCTACTGAGTAGAAGTAGAGGAGTAAACAGCCCATGTTATCTCTACTATATGTGAGTTTAATCACAACGTAATTTTGCAATGAATTAATTGTTATTGCTATATACATTGTATGCTAGGAGGTATATTGGAAAGCTATAGTATTGCACACATTATATATGCTGAGCATGAGGTAAGATAGGCAGTTGACTCATACATCTGTATGGACTGCTCTGAATCAGACACCCCGGTATAATACCGTGCATAAGAAGGTTTTGCACACTACAATTAATTTTGTAGCAACAGCTAATGCACATAATATGCGATTAGCACAGGTATCATAATATTCTCCAATGTTATACTGGCCAACAAGAAGAGTCTGTTGAAATTGTGCCGAAAATGTCAATTTTGTATTGTGCGGTGCAAAAAAGGTAATTTTATTATTGAACTGTGGCTGGTATAATAACGCAAAAGAGTGTTAAAAGAGATATGATGAAGTTTATATGGTATCTAATTGACTGAGTAAATCAGATTGTATAGTATACTGTGGAGTTTGTTGGTTCGATAGAATACTCATATAAACTGTCTCCATGGACAGCAGCCGACATTTGGAACAGTAGTCTGTCATGTATCACGACAAGTGAAGTTATGAAGCAGTGAATTGTTATAAGGGGTATAATGCTTTTGATTTAGAAGAGTAATGGTGAGAAAGTACTTAACTGCTACAGACATTTGATTTTTATTAGAGAAATGGCTATTGTTTCAGAGCGACTGTCATCTTAAATGGGGGGTTATTTGTCACGAGTGGAGTGACAGACGCTCTCCTCCACTGAGGTCAATTTGCATGGAATTTGTAAATAGGTACTTAAGCATGCAAATTGTGCAAACTTTTTAACATGTCAATGGAAGACATTCCAGATCGCTCTCGGTAGAGCCACGGTAGTGCTATGTGTGGCAAGGAGCGGCAGTACGACATCAGGCCTTGAAGGGGACATCACGCTGTGGTGCTGTCTCCGTGACACATTGCATGAGAATGGCCACTCGGTAACGGTGACAGGGGCCGCCACCCCAGTCAGTATTAAATAGAGATACCCACAGATAGTGGTAAGTGCATTAATTCTGAAATGTTTATGTATTCAATTGGTATAATTCGTTTGTGTAATGGATATCCGGATTGAGAGTGAATTGTGATAAAGGTTTCAGTTAATATGTGATGTAGATATAATGGTTGTTATTTATGGTTACATGAGCCTGAATATATTTGTATAATGAGGTAATTTGAACGTCAGTCAGGATGTGAATGTAATATGAATGTGCTTCAGTGCTCTGGCTTGAAGTTATGTGAATATTTTAATATTTGAAGGGTTTCCGGGTTTCCCGAAGGGTCAAGGGCCCACTGACACTGCAAGAGGCAGGTTCATAAAGGCGTTGACTGTCGACCAGCTCCGAGGCAGTAAGGGAGCATAGACTGTCGACCGGACTTCATTCCTGGATGCTGAGGAGACACCGCTAAGACGTCCGTCGGGAGAGCGACCACGCGAACGGCAATCGCGAAGAGTTGCTACGACAGACCACGCGACAGTCCATCCCAGCACCAGCGTAACGGGGCCCCGTCGTCGACCGACATCGTCATCGACCTGCATTGTCATCGTCGTACATCGTCTTCAAAAGCCATCGTCACGCAACGTACACCCGTGACAGCCATTCGAGGTGAAATACGTCCAATTTAAGTTAAACATAATAAAGTCCTAAGAGCCAGAAAGCCACTGAGCAGGAATAGTTTATGTTCGTTTTTTTTCTCTTTTTATAATTTGCTGTAAAACCAAGATTCACAGTTATAGACAATTAAAATATTTGAGTTAACTGAATGCACATTGTTTCCTCCGTTTCATCTTGTACGAGTTACAGCCTGCCAACAGTTCTCAGAGGTTATGAAAATTTCTTTGGTCCGTTTATTTCCATATATAAGGATGGAAATCGGGCAAATTCTGTGACAATGATGTTTCTTCAATAGTTGATATTTTTAATCAGTATTTTTCACAAATAGGAAGTAATCTTGCCCAAAATATTCCACATACTCATCTGAATTTTCAAGATTATTTAGAAGGCCCGAATCCTAGCTCATTGTTTTTCATGCCTTTGCACAGAAATGAATTATTAGATATAGTTCAGAATTTAAAAAATAAAAAAAGCTCTGGTTATGACGGCATTGATAATGTCCTTTTAAAAAATATTATTGACTATATCGTTGATCCACTTGTACATGTATTTAATTTGTCTATAAGTAACGGTGTTGTCCCTGAGGCTATGAAAGTCTCGAAAGTAATTCCTGTCCATAAAAAAGGGGAAAGGGAAGATGTCTCCAATTATAGACCAATATCCCTGCTAACCTCCGTTTCGAAAATGTTAGAAAGGGTTGTTTACACCAGACTCTTGAAGTTCTTGGACACTCATAAAATAATTTCTGATTATCAGTTCGGATTTCGGCAAAAGCATTGCACATCTCATGCAATCCTTACTTTCCTTGACAGGGTTTCAAAAGCGATAGATACATTTCATCATACTATTGGAGTCTTCCTGGACCTCTCCAAGGCCTTTGATACCATAGACCACAACATACTGCTTCACAAATTATCACATTATGGTATCAGGGGAAAGGCCTTGGAGTGGTTCACGAGTTACCTTACTAATCGAAAACAATTTGTATTTATCAACGGTCACGCATCGACTACGCAAAATGTTGACTGTGGTGTTCCTCAGGGAAGTTTACTAGGTCCCCTTTTATTTACTCTTTATGTCAATGATATGTCAAATTCTTCAAACATCCTCTCTTTCTTATTATTTGCAGATGATACTAATGTGTTTTTATCTGATTCTGATCCCGATCGATTAATTGATACTTTAAATAGTGAATTAATGAAGTTACTTTATTGGATAAGAGCGAACAAACTGTCAATAAATTTGCAAAAAACTAAATGTATGTTGTTCAGTAATTCGCTGGAAAATTTACCGAGAAATGTTCTTCTGGAAGACACGGTCATAGAAGAAGTCTCTTCCATCAATTTTTTAGGTTTGATCCTGGACAATAAACTTACCTGGGGTTTGCATATTGATTCTGTATGTCGTGTTATTTCAAGGAATATAGGTATTATAAACAAAGTCAAATTTTATCTTCCCAAAAATGTACTTTTTATGTTATATTCTACTTTGATACTACCTTATTTAAACTACGGGATACTCGCATGGGGAAACACTTTTTCTACTTATACAGAAAGAATATTATTATTACAGAAAAAAGCTCTTCGTATCATTTGTCACGAATCGTGGAGAAGTCATACTAATAATTTATTTCACGAAAATAATATTCTGAAAATTTATGATCTTTATCGTTTGCAATTAGGACAATTCATGTACAAACTCACCAACAATTCTCTCCCCCTGGTGTTTGATTCCATGTTTTTAAAGAATGAAACTGTTCATGCATATCCAACCCGTCAATCCCATGAATATCATTTGCCTTTGACTAGGACGGTTTTTGCTAAATCCTTATTCTCCTTTTCTGGACCAAAATTCTGGAATTCTCTTGATAATAACATCAAAGAAGCTTTAAGTTTTCATACATTTTCTTTAAAGTTAAAGAAATATTTAAAAATGTATGCAGCATAATGATTCATTCTTTATATACATATATATATATATATATATACACTTGGTGATTCTATCCTTCTATGAAGAGTGCTCATTTCTTCTGTCTATATATATATATGTATATTTGTGATTTCCAAAACTGTTGTTGCTCGGTAATGTCACTATACACACTTTGTTTATCAGTGAGCCCGTACTTCTGTGCCTCTAGTGCCCTGGTTATATGACCCATCGTTTCCTTCTCTCTCTCTCTCTGCCCCCCCCCCCCCCCCCCCTTGCCCACTTCGGGACTTACTACCTTCCTCACTATATCTCTATCCTCTCATCTATCTTTCCTTACAAGAGAGCCGCCTTGTGTCTGTCAATGTGCATTGGTATGTGTGCATGTATGTGTGTATTTGTCTGTCTTTTTTTCTTTTTTCCGCTTAGGGAAATTGTTGTTTTGTTGTTTTTGTTACTATGTGTGTGTGTGTGTGTGTGTGTGTGTGTGTGTGTGTGTTTTTTTTTTTATACGAGGGGACTGCACTCTACAAGCTCTGCTTTTTAGCAGTCCCCTCCATTTCCAGCAATATTGTGTATGCATTTACCACAGCGACACGAGTTATTTTTTGTATCTATGTTGGAAATTTACCTGTATCTGTGTTACAATGTTATTTCTGTTGATCGCATTGTGGTACTGATTTTCTGACATCTGTTTATACGAATGTTTCATTGTACTTCCAATTATTTTGTTTGTTGGAAATGAAAATAAATGAACTTGAACTTAATACTAGTACATGTATGTCACTACGAGAGTGAAAACTTTCTGTGTATAGATTCTTTGTTGAACAATCACAGTCCGACAACAACAACAAAGACAAAAGATTATAATTGAATTTCAATTTCAATCTCAATTTCAATTTACATTTTTTATTTCTCGGTGAAAAAAATACATAAAATATATCAATTGATATCCAGCTAGGAAGCACAATAGAATATTGCAAACATACAGAGCAAAGTGGTTAATTTATGAAAGTTTGAATCTGAAAATAAACGCTAAAGAAATAATGTATGATGGAACCTACTTAAAAGCAAGCTTGTTGAGAATAGGTCCCAGTATTAAAGTCGAGTGTAAAGATTAAGATTAGGATGAGGAGAACGTTGGCTATCCACTACAAAATAAATAAAAGAGCGTTTTCTCTGCGATAACGCTAAGACTCCGTTGAAACGTTTATAGATATATGGCCATGGAGAATTTCACTCAATAATTCAGGGTCCTGTGTGGTGTGCAAAGAAAATTGCGTGTATTGCTTGTCATATTTGTCGTGTAGTGATGGAGCTAGAGTAACGACATTACATGCCAAAATAAGTCACAAAATATATCTAGTATTATTTCAGACTTTATCTTACTTTCTCTGTGTAAGTTCTCAGGGAAAACAACGAAGGTAAAACAAAAACAACACTGCAGCATTCCTTTCTTCCAAGATGATACATGTGATAAACCAGCTATACTCTCGCCATATCTTCCAAGACCAGGCCCGTAACTAGGGGGGGTGGGGGGGGGGGATGGGGTTGGTTCAGGGGGTTCGAACGAACCCACCCCCCCCCCCCCCCCCCCGCTAGCGAGCAGGGTGAGCTTGAACAATAAAAAGTTAAAACCTCCCAAAGCTCCAAATACGACAGAAGAATGGTACAATATATACGAACATGTTCAGAAAACGCTCACACTGATTTGAAAGTTTTAGCAAGCTTTTGGATTCAATTGTCGCATGATCTGTCATTTTATATACAGGGCAAGCCACCATGATATAACAGTGTGCCAGCATTGTATGATTTACAAGTACAACAAACTATGAGATAAGAGCAATGTTTCCTACACAGAAATATACAAATTTCGGCTCACTCGCTCGTACTAATTTAAAGTATTTTTTCAAGTCCTCAATTTGTTGGTATAAATCGTTCAAGGCCGCCACTATGTTATATCTTGATTAGAATTGTAAGATTTAATAACCAAAAAATGACAAGAATTCCATGTTTTGAAATACAAAAAAAAAAAAAAATTTCATTTAAATCACCCTCAAAAGACCCCTTTTAAGTGCTTGAAATAGCATATCATGTGGACTTTTTAAAGTCCCTACCGGGATGGGGTTGGGGTTGAGCATTTTTTCAGAAATTAGGGGGGCAATTTTCGCGCTTGCCCCGGGCGCCGTTTTCCCTAGATACGCATAGGTGTAAGAACAATTCAGTATATAGGCACGAAGATGATCAGAGACTTTTCTTCACGGCTGATACATGTGCCAAACCGAACTATTAAAGGTGAACAATTGATTGTTTTTACGTTTGAAAATATACCCCTCCCAGAGTAAGACCCTATCCCGCTTGGTTGCTTAACTCCCTCAGAAAGGTCCAATATTTCCAATTTTGAACCCCCATAAAAGTCCTAGTTACGGGCCTGAAAGACATCACATGAGGCGATGTTTCATTCAAAGCAAGACTTATACAGTGGCTTGTAACAAGACACAGACATTTCCTTCACTTACAAAATTGAAAATTAATCGATTATTTTGATTCTATTTTTTTAATCCAAGCCAAGAGCAAAGCAACTAATTTTTAAGCTTCTCTCTCCGCTCTACCAACACCAGTGCACCAGCTGTCCGGTTGGCTCCTACTTAGGGGTGTTGGACAGTAACATTATAGAAGAAGAAAAAAAAAAAAGAAGAAGAAAAAGCATATTTCAAAACATTTTTCTGAACTTTTCTTCTCCTGTGATGACGTTGGTTTTTCATATCAAAATGTGTATTTGTTTATGTTTCCTCCTCTCCTGTAACTTCGTAAGTATTCTTACATATTATGTTTTGAATTTTATAAAATGCATGACGAGTACAGAGATTCCTTAGAAAGCTAGCTATAGGGGATGAACAGCTAAAATGAAATTGAACGTTAATACAACTTGCATAAATTACAATTTTATCTCTATATACATCAGAAGGTTTGGTTCTGTTGCTCGTTTTAGCTTGTCCTTTTTGATTTGCGTATCATTAGTTGAACTTTAGAAAGTACGAAAAATCGATACCTAAGACATCTGACTGTATATTGAATGTCTACAGCAGATATGCTCAACCTGTTCCGTGTTATTAAGTGTTAATAACAGTTAGTTTAACTTGACTAAATGTGGAATAATTCTACGTATTTATGTCAAGATTCCCCCGTATCTTTATGTACCATGTAAGCTGTCGAAAATCACGATGAAATGCAAGCAAAAACGATTGACACAAAATCCATAGTTGGTAAAGTATATTTTTAATAAAACCTCGGCGCCGCTATTCACCACATTGTGAAACATCGTTCCCCAACGATGACATAATTCGTTTCCCCCTAAACGTCTCCTGCTGTCGCGGTTCTCCCATATTGCTTGAACCACTCTCATGTCCTGCGTGCCCTTTTAGCGACGTTCCTTCAGGCGCCGAGCCATGGCGATGACGGCAATCACTAGGAGGAGGATACTGACTACCATCACGTTGATGACGGTCGCGATGGCTGCCAGAGCCGACGTGCTCAACGACATCCCTGGGAAATAGACAATGAAGAGGGGGGGGGGGCGGTGAGGATTGTGGGGGTGGAGGAGGAGAAGAAGGGGAACGTCAGAGAAAAGAAGGAAAAGATTATTAAAAAAGTGAGGAAAAGGGGGAGAGAACAATTTGAAGAGAAAGAGGAGAAGGCGAAGGAATTGAAAGAGGAAAGGAAGAAGAGGTAAAATTAAGATTACAATACTAAAATTCACAAGTAGCGTACATAGGCAAGATAAATTTAGAAGAAAACTACCAAAGAAACAGAAACAAGAGAAAGGAGCGAGAAACTGACGGATGAGAAAGAGAAAAAGACGAAGATATTGATAAATATGAAAAAAAAATGTAATGAGAAAAAAAAGAGAAAAAATGAAAAGAAAATATGCCTTTTTTTCCCAAAGACTGATGTTTCCTTAACTTTTATTTTCACTCGCCGTCATCATATCTGTAATCATTTTTGTGAAAGGATGACATCGGAAAGATTAATTTGTAAACTTCTTCCAACTATATAAACTATGACGTAAATTGTTTGTTGCGAAACCTTTATGTTACTTTCACTTCAGTGCATGGTATGTTTTGATGCATAGAGGCAGCTCGTGCTATCAAGGGCAACTCACACCATCACTTACCCTGCGCCGGATTAACTGCGCTTGAATCATCCCCTCTATGGTTGAAGTAGTAAGGCCCGCGAGACACGATCAGCCCTCTTGCGGAGTCCTCTCGTGCTCCGCGAGAAGCTCGTCTTTGGCGAGAACTCTGAACTATGGTGTCCGCTACGTCACAAGAGTTCGGCGAATCTGTTCGGTCGCAGACCAGAACGTTGCAGTGAATGTAGGTCTGGAAAAGTCATCAAACACATAACAATGATGGATATGTGAAGTTAAACCATTTTGTACAAAGAGCAGTAACCACATCCAACCTAGATTAAAGGCACAAAGAGCTGATGTAATAGACCGTTGCTGGATAATGTCGACACTGTCACACCGATGCCATTCTCCCAACGTCCAAATCAAAACAAAACAAAACAAAACAAAACAAAACGAAACAAAATTAAACAAAACAAAACAAAATAAAATAAAACAAAACAAGAAAACGCAATACGTACAGCGAGTATATGAGTATGCATGTCAAAAAATGACAGAAATGATAACAATCTCAGTTCGTCTCTTGATTCGGCCGTTATTGCTGCTACGTACAGTGAGACGCGTTCAAAACAGTGTAAAGTTACTATAAAGAGAGCACACGCTATGAGAGCCAGCGATGTACTTTTGGAATTGATTGGCAGTTAATTAGTTTGACATCGTCGATATTCGTAATGAAGATGGGAGCAATCATCACGCTAAAATATAACAGCGCCCTCTTAAATGACTAGTCCATGTCCCTTTAAGCTGTAGCCCTGCTGCATGTTGAGTGTATCCATTCATCATTTTTGGCCTTTCTGTCAAAGCATATTGTGTCCTTTGCAATCACACGAACGTTTGTATTTTGAATTATATCTCATGAGGATCCAGAAACAAACAAATAAACAAACAAACAAACCCTCCCCCCCCCCCCCCAAAAAAAAAAGAAAGAAAGAAAGAAAAAAAAGAAGAATATGACCTGATCATATCAATTGCACGTAATAACCTTCTTAGGATTGACGTTTTGCTTTTGCTTATCCTCGCATGATTGTGTTTTGTTGCAGAGGGCTGTAGGATTTGTTTCCATTGAATCAACCCCGACTCGAACCTTTGGCCACTTACAAGTTCATTCACAAATTTGTCCGCCTCGAAGGAGAAGCCCTGTATGGTTGCCGTGTTCGTTGAGAACACTGAAACATCCTCAGCCGCTGGTTCCCTGGAGACAACATGGATCCATTTCAGTTAATCGTCATCAATTGTCCTTAATCATATCATACAAGAAAAATAGGCGTAACACATACGAAGAGAAAGGGTAAAAGGAGCCTGGCAATGTACTCATACCACCCGTAGCTGGAAATGATTTAAGAAAAATATCTTACTTGCTTTACTGGTTGTACATGGATTGTGTACACTTTGCCAATCTTTGTAAAGGCGACCTCTTTCCCTCGTAAAGTTATTGGTTTTTATAGGTTACAACAAGATAACAATGATAAATTTGATGAGCATGACACATCGATACATCATGAAAACATGGGAAATTTTGAAGATTACATGACTTTCTAATCATAGGTCCGATATGATGAAACTCCTACCATCCTGTCGTCTGATTTCACTTATCTACCGAAGGCTATTATCTCACTTGAACACGGAGTATAGAATTGGACAAACTTACAAAGAAAAGAAACAAAAATGATTTGAACCATAAGGAAAATGCACCAATCGAATGGTCGTTCACATAATTTTTAGTCTGCCATTTTTTTAAATATGTGAACAAAATTCAGAAACAAGGAAAACACTCTTATGATGACGTTATCCTGATATCAACAATGGATTTACCCACCCGCCAACAACAAGGTCCGTGTTTAGTGTGTCGGCAGGGTCGGCAGAGGGCGTTCTCCAGCACCGCTCGTTCACGATGGACAGCGAGTTGACAGAAGCGATGCTGGTTCCAAGAAACACCGTTTGTCCTTCTTCGATCTGAACAGAATAAGACAACAACACCAATAGATAAATGTCATATTTCTTATTGTCACTAACAGATCACTGTGTATACGTTTTATCGATCAAAAAGATATCAATGCTTTCTTGTTCTTTTCATCCATGTTACTCTAGATATAATTTCATGATGAAGCGAAGCCTGATCCAGTCATTTCCGAAATTTCCGATTGTCATTTTCAAGTTTCTAGTTTGACACCGTAGATGCTTAAACACGATCTGTGATTTGACACAAATGTGATCAAGTGCATTTCTAAGCCCCATGGAATCTAGATCCCCTGGACTGGTACTTTGTATTTGACAACTGAATCTTACCCTCCCAATCCTATTGAAGTTGTTCTCAGAATGTCGCCTCGAAGAATAACAACATTTCTAGCAGTTCTGATCGTGAGCCTCTTTCTTAGAAGGATCGGAACTCACCTGAGGTGCATCACTCGATTCGTTGAGGGCGGCAGAGAAGGACGACCCATCATATCGACTGAGGGAGATGGTAAAGTTACCCGCAGCCTCGGACACCACACTCACGGTGGAGTGGATACGAAACGACGTGTGCACGTAGCTCCGGCGGCTCACTGTGCAGTTCACCGTTACTTCGGGCACGGAGGAGACTAGACCCTCGATGACATTGGAGAAGTAGAAATGTTCGCCGTCTTCCTGGAGGCAGCATGGAGAAAGAGAGAGAGGGTTTGTATTTCATGCCAACATTCAAATCAATTTCGTCCAGAGGAGTTTACTGGGTATTATTTCGTCAACTATAGTGACGGGGCGATCGTTAACGGGCCCGTTAACGATCGCCCCGTCACTGTACAGGCATGCTAACCTTGAAGCATTGATCTGCACATTACGTGAATATGAGACCATTCTGAAGAAAATAATTTTCACACAACAATAGATATATAATGTACTCTTAAATGAATCCCACTAGGATTGGAGCAATCATTACACAGCATTCCCACTGATTCCCACTGATCAGTTACTAGCCATCAGTCAACTGACACTGAAATACATCTCTAATGCTGGGATCGAAATCGTCATTGTTTCAAACAAATTCATCGCTTTGTCATTCAAATTCGTCAAGTGTTATATGGACCTTTATGGTGGGTAAACCAGCTCTTTAACCATTTCTGTGTGTCGGTCGAGTGAATAGGTGTGGATAAGTGAGAACGGGATTAAGTGAGAACGGAAAATTTAAATGATTAAAAGGACGAAAATGTGATGAAAACACAATAAGGAACTTTTCGATTTCAATCAATAATAACAGCATACTGTATATCTAGGAGACGATTTGAGTAAAGCTTTGACGAAAATGAATGCCAATGGGCTAAACTAACGTTGCTGTCTCGTACTCAGCTCCTGTGACCGACAAATTTGAATTGCGATCGACAAAAACAGGTGACAAAATATGGAACTGAATGACAATGTTTCAAACTTGAAACGAGCATTCGCACATTTCGATTGAATGAAATGATGACGAAAACGGAAGAAAAACCTATACTCTGAATCGAATTGCGAGACCTTCAGTTTGTCACGAACAGTTTGCCAAAAAATGAAATGGCGTTTGCCACTGCTGTTGATTTCTACCTTCCGGGTTGTCCTACACGAGTCGAAAGCTGTCGAGATGGCGAAGAAGTCGTTGTCGTAGTCGTAACCATAGCAACTGGAATTGACGAATCGTATTTGGTTCGGGGACGACACTCCGTAGGTGCGTTTCTCCAGGAGCACCGTCATGCTGCCATCACATGTTAGTCTGACGACAGGAGAGACTGTATCTACAGGTAACACGACACAATTCATTACAAAACAATATAATTACACAAAGTTTACAAATTTGCGTGTTTGCCATCATTGTCTCTGCTGAATGTGAGATCTGACACCGGATTCACATAATATATTTTTAGGTCCATAGAATGATCACGGTAACGGCGGGCCGGGGTGGCGTTGCTGGGCTGACGAAACCTTGTATCTCAAATTTCGGTGAAAATAACTTTTTTTATTACTGGTCAGATAATCAGTTAGGTAATGTCTTATCGAAATTATAGCTGTCTGACCCCCAAAATGAAGCCACCGCGGCATGTCAAAGGAAATGCTATCCAATTTGGTAAAGTGCTTTGGATGCCATGTTTTTTGCTGTTTGTTTGTTTGTTTGTGTTTTTTTATTTTTTATTTTTTGCTCTCCTGATCATTTGACATTTTGTAGATTCGAGGTCTTGTCGCCCCAGCGACTATCATATATATATATATATATATATATATATATATACATACACAGTTTGATATCGGATGACACATTGAATTGGATATTGAAGATAACATCGATGCTCTCGAGACGATTTCCCGGGCGTAAGAATAGTGTATACGCAAGTGACACTCCTATCATACTAATAAAGTTAGATAAAGTAGTTACTTACGAAACGAATAATCCTAGAGAGATTCGAAACCCACTTGGTATTTGAGCTTGACTCTGTGTCGTGGTAAAGAGCACCTATCATCTCACTGTCTGGTAAGTTCGGATAGTCCGAATGTTCTCTTCCTTCGGATAATCCGATGATGATTCCTTGATGAGATATCTTTTTCACTTTGATGAGGGACGGAGATGCTGCAGTCTAAATTCCTCTTTTATGGATTCTCTAACGAAGCAATCCGAATACCTGTCTTTTCTCGTTTCTTAACAAAATCTTTAAATCTAGACCTCTGAAATACCCTTCTAAAAAGACGCATTTCTCTCTTTTAACATACAATTGTACTATGCTCAAAAATTTGACGTGTCCTCGGTTCACACATTAACTTTTTTGTTAACAACATCCCTTTAAACCTGTTCGTCGCAACATCCACTGAACCGTCATATAAACGCTAGCACTAATCTTTGTTGCTTATCTCATACTTCTTATTAGTTGGTATGATGACGAGTGTGTAGAAAGGGAGCTATAGAGTACACCGCTCTTACCACTTGGCTGTTGACTGACGGAGATGAAACGCACGGTGTCCACACCCATGATCTCTGTCTCCGGTAACCCGACGACCCCACTGAAATGGAAATGTCCTTCCATCGGTCCGTGTACGTCGACGACCGCTTCTCGCCAAGCATATTCCTCGCTGCCGATCCCCGACCAGAGAACTGAGGAGTTTCCAGAGCTTTGATGGAAGCTCAATTGCAGGGTCGCCAACGGAGAGCTACTGAAGAGTAGGTATTCGAACTGGAGGCGGGCGACGCCTTGGACGTAGGTAAACGGGCTGATCAGCTCTGTCTTTTCTCCGACGGACCGATCTTGGCTACCAACAAACATCGCCTGGGGCTCTGCCAACATGGATGGGATGTAAAGGAGACAGAAAAGCAGGGAAAATGCATGAGACAAACGCATGAATTTTGTTGTTGCTGTTGACTGGGAGCTGATTTTCATGCAGACTGCTAATACATGCTAGGTTTCCAGCACTGATGTGGGCACCTGGTAACGCTGTAAATACTATTGGAAAGGCTAACAGAAGGAGCGGTACAAACACTAATAGAACTATAGAGCCTTTCTTTTACTGAATGGGCGGTATATTATTCTTATACAAGTGTAGTTTGGAATCAGCCTCATAAAGCCCCTCCAAACATTTATGGATTTTATAACAATTCTTTGAGGTGTTTTAGTCGTTGTTCTCTATTTCATTTCATTCATTGTTTCTGCTTGGAACAATTAATCAGCGAATCTTGTTTGTCGGCTTTTGTTCTGACATACTGTCTATCTTTGTGAATCAGCATGTGGAACAAAAGTGAAGCAAAATGAATTCAAATTTATCATCATTATCATTACTATAATCGATTTGATCATTATCGATAACTATTGTAATTTTTACTAACATTGCACTTGCATTATAAACATCATCATCAAGAGTGTTGTAATTTTTATTATGTAATGAACTGGACAGCGCCCTCTCTCAAGTTTTCTTGCCAGTCAGTTGCCTTGCCTGGTGCAGATCTGTTTGTCCACACTTCATCCTGGAGTAACGACAACCTCGTCCAGTCAAAGTTATCGTGGTAGGATTGACTCCAGCCGCACAGGTCGTAACCGCGATCGTCAAAGCTGCAGCTCCAGTTCGTCGGGTCTGAGAATGATTATTAGGAGATAGATAGAACTAGAACTATCAGGGAGGCTGTAAAAAGAGTCTACCAGTCTGCGCATGCTTCGACCCGATCCACAGAAGGGTTCTCCGAGGTGTTTTTGTGCAGTTCTCTATTTCATTTATTGTTTCTGCATGGAACAATTAATCAACGAATCTCGTTTGCCTGCTTTTGTTCTTACATAGGCCTACTGTCTTTCTTTGTGAATCATAAGCATGTGGAACAATAACCAACAACATTAATTGTTGCTTTGACGGGCAAGTCTCGGACAAACTTTTGGGTTGCCAGGAAAGGTATATTATAAAGGTTTTAGCGTGTATACCATGAAAGCTAAATATCTTAGGAAGCTGGTCTGTTAACATACCATGGTATCCATTCATAACACATCTGTAGGCCCAGCATCGAGCTCCAATAAGGAAGGGATGCCTATATTGTTTTAAGTCATTTTATACAACAGAGGAACACACATATTGTCGTAACTTCATGTTACTTTTGCAAAAAACTGGATTGCGTGGTTTTTTTGTTTTTTTTTCGGGAGCCCGCCGACATCGAAAACTTCAACTACACAATAACAGGCATTATGATAAATTATAAAATGGGTTCAAGAATGTAGCCAATAGGAAGCGCTGAAATGAGACACACCTCCTTCCTTTACTTCAGTACAACTGCACTGCCAGTAATCCTATGGTAGATTGCCGATCGTCTGTGCGCGCGGCGGCTCCTTTGATGAATTGCATGCATACGCGTACGCGCTGTCAATCCTGTAAACAACTTCTAGTTCGGGCTGCCGGCCGGCCGGCCTGTCTTCCCTTGTGCATAACATATGTGGCGTACGTACGTATACTGTACTGTACTATACGTACACTTTGTACAGTACAGTAGACCAAGCGTTATGGGACCGGACGCGTACATGGAGTCACTTTGAAGAGCATGTTGTCTAGTAGGCCTATATGAGGAGTCTATATCAAGTCGGCAAGGTAAAGGGTGCATATTCTATGTAAAATAAGTAAGTTTTCATGCGGGTGTCCGGAAACCCAACCCCCCATTATACTTATACTGTATGTGCGGGACTTCCGCGAGTGAGACGTGCGTAAAAGTTTGGGACGAACATCTTCGGACGTCTTGACCCACAAAGGTACGTGAAAAACGCTGAAAAATGATGTTAGTTTTCGAATTTTCGACCCATTTTATAAAACAAATGATGCACAGGATTATTTCGTGGCGTTAGTGTAGGCGTAGCTCACTCTCGGGTATTTACAATGTAGTGCAACATGCACTCGGCTTCGCCTCGTGCATGTTTCACAATTGTAAATACCCTCGAGTGCACTACGCCTACACTAACGCACTCTATCCTGTGCATCATTTGTATAACAAAACAAAACAAAACTGAAGTAAACAAAAGAAAACAACGTAAACCAAACCACTTTACCGTGCCTCGTGAAAATGGCCTTCGTGTCATACGGCTCGTCGAATATCCCTACGCCGACGGATCGATGTGTCAGTGTCTTCTCGTTCAAAAAGATGAGCTTATTCTCCACGTAATTGGTGATGATGACGTCATGCTTATACACCGTCATACCAACCAGTTTGTCCATTGTGAGGAGGAGTTGGCGATCTTCGCCCGACGGAAGACTTACGGATTCCACTTGGTCCCGTACGGCGTGACCCCAGTACAGTCGGCTACCTGAAAGCACAGAGAAACGTCGCATTACTCCGGTTAGTAACTCACGTGCACCCTTATACCCAGTCCAAGAAAGTAACCTCCCGAAAACAGTATTCAGGGACATTATTTAACTTCTCAGGGAATTTTCATTTCATACATTCCACAGGGTCCGCAGAATATCTTTACTTTCATATAATAGATATATCTTTAATAATATTTTTGTATCTTAACATGCCATTCTTTAATGATAGGGTGGGGGTGATCCATCCTAGGCGTAGGCCTAAGGGTCATGCCTCAGCCGCCCTTCCATGGAACTCCCTTCTATTAACCCCTTCCAAAGCGGAGGTAGAAACATTGGGAAAGTTCTTGGGTTGAGTGGAATGGAAGTTATGAAATTGTGAAGTCTCGCTAACTTTGTAAAAATAGTTCTCGAACCGTAAGGTCTGTTGATATTAATATGCAAAGTGAGTATATTATGTCATCACTTCACAATTTTCTATCGATCATCTAAAAAAATTGACAATATTTTTTCTGCAATGGAAATCAAAAAATAATATTATTCCTTGCTGAATAACTTCATAAATGATAAGTTAGATACATTAGGCTTAGACACTAGGGCATAATTGCGTCTGACAAAAAACAAACAAGCAAACAAACAGAAAAATACAGGAAATTTTGTGTACAAATTAAACGTCAAGTTGTGAGTCAGTGACATCATCAACTCACTAATTTGCATGTTCATATTGACTGTTTGAGAGTATTGTTTTCTAAAACAATTAGCGAAACTGCACAATGTCATAACTTCCTGAATTTTTATCACATTTTGCTCAAATTTTCACTTAAAAATGTTACTCCTTCTGATTAGGTTAATTAACTTTCAGCTGGTCAAGAATTCCCTTTTAAAGGCAGTTCATGCAGTATACTACTCAACTTACCGTCTTCATTCATGGTCAGACCACGTATTCGGCCATCTGTTCGACGAACCAGAATTTCAGGCTGTCTCGTAGTGTCATCCATGCTCATTTTTCTAATGTGCTGCTCATCAGCCCAGTACATCATCCTAAAGATTCAGAATAGGAATGTATGTATGTATGTATGTATGTTTGTTTATATGCATATGTGTGTGTGTGTGTGTGCGTATGTATGTATGCATTATTATTGTTAGGTATGTAGGTAGGTGGAGAGGGAGAGAAAAAAAAAAGAAAGAGAGAGAGAGAAAGAGGGAGGGAGTGATGAAATAGGTTTGATTTTATGCCATAGATGTGGCGGCAAAACTGGAGTCGACACAAGTCATATCCCTTTTCTTTTGTATATCGAGCATTAGGTGACCCTATCTCACAGTATACTAGTACTGTAATGATATCCTATATTTTGGCACCTTACTCTTATATCATGACATTAACCATCAATGATTATTGTGTTTGAATCAAGGACATTGATCTGTCACGAACATCACTGGTTTCTGACTGCAAGGAATTCAAGTTATACTCTTGCGCCTGGATTCCGAAGGTTACAAATATGGTCGCCAGTCGTAATTGAAGTCAAACGTCAGGGGTGGATCCAGGAATTCCTTGGAAAAAAAAAGGAGGGGGGGGGGTCTTTACAAAATAAAAGGAGTGCACGCCCCAATTTTTCTCTTTATTACTTTTGTTTTAACAAAAAAAAATAAAAATAAAGGTGCAACCGGTGCGCCCCCTCTGTTCGGCCACGGCTCAATAATCACCGGGAACATCGTGGATCTGCGTGGATACCGTGCAAAATCGGAGAGAACATTTCAGAACTCGAACGAGTTTAAACGCTAGTACAAGACGGGCGTATTTTCCTGACACACTGTCCTTCATCCGGAGTCTTGATTCCGTAATCAACAATTACACGTATTTGGAAAAAAAGAGTGAAGTATAAACCAAAGGGCCTTGACTAATGATACTCCTTACTAGTATTGGACTGTGTCCATGATCATACATTCGTGATTACAATATTAATATCTGACCTGTTCTGAAGCAAAGGAAAAGAAATTGATTATGACTTATAATGATCTATGACACAAATAGTCCATCTTATGAATCACGAGGTATATAAATTCATGTTCACACTTCGACTTATGCGACATCGATGTCTATCAGGTTTGATAAATATGTGATAATCAACAGTCGTAATTCGTAAATCTTTCGTTCTTATATTTTGTGAACTATATGGGTATGATAATCACAAATTTCTGACCATGAAAACACTCGCTTACATTTCGATTCATGTCATCCTTTTGAGACAATCTCGTTCCTCAAATGGAAGAATTACGGTTCTCCCACTGATATCTATGTAAAATCCAGACATTTAAATATAGATCACTAGGTTCTCCACAATATTTCTCATCAGTACCTCTCAATAATTATGTATAATTCATTGTCACATTACAATATGTTATTTTGTGTTATATATCATTAAGTTCACTAAGTTGTTTTTTTTTTCTGGTATGAAGAAATGATAATGAAGTTCGAAATTTGATGATATTGTATGATAACAATTATAAGGGGGGTAGGTGAAGTGACAATACTTTTCTGATTGCCCTATCAAGCTGTTATTAAGCTGTAATTTTATTAATGTTTGAGTTTGTTTGTATACTTGTTTTGGTGTAGTGGTTGAATTGTAGTAGAAATTACCTATACGTTATTTCATTGTTTGTACTTTGCTTTGATGTTCATGACATTTTTATCTGTACATAATGTGAGCAGGGCCCCTTGGTAGAACAGTTAACCAACTGAAAGGGCTACCCTGCTAAAAGAATATTGAAATAAATAAATAAATGAAATAAATATATAAATGCTGACCAAGCAGACATTCAAATCGGAACAATTTTTGATACGACCATAAGCGATCTTTTAACCATTTTGAAGTTTAGCTCTGTTTAAGCCGAAATAAGAGCATCCCACTCTCAATGTACATCCAACTATATACTCAAGGCCTTGCTCTGACTATACTATATAAACGCCCTCACCGTCTCTCAAAGTCCAGCACAAGTCCAAACGGATGCTTCCTTGGCTGACGCAAGAGGACGATTCTGTTCGATCCGTCGTAGTTGGCTCGCTCCAGCTTGTCCGTGGCCGTGTCGGACCAGTAGACCAGTTTCTTCTCAGGGTCCACTGCCACCCCAAACGGCCCTAGCAACGGTTGACAAAAACGCCCTCTACTCAATCATAACAACTTCGTAAAGAATACAGTGCGTAACAAAAAAAAAGGATAATCCAAATTTGGCCACTTTCATTGACAGATCTCATCCATTCAATGAGACATTCATTGTTCCTTCATGATAACACTCAAACTTTGAAAAAGTGCAATATGTCATTATGGTCTTAAAGTTCATGTGCTCAGTCATGCATGACATTTGTCAGCATAATAAAGTACTAATGGAAAGAGGAAAAGTTCCCCTTTGCTCACAACCAACATTGTGCATTCCATAGTCGACAATTATGAAACAATATCCCTTCAAAGTTGGATTACCTATTTTTTTTTTTTGATGCGCACTGTATAGCTCTCGTCATGACCGTACCAATACGACGTACTATATTTTTTTTCTTCTTCAATCTCAACATTCGAACGTTATTACGCTTAGGAGTTGGTTACTGTTAAATGATTATCTGACTTTTCTTGGAATCAATAAGCTTGAAGTATTATGAAGAGATCTCACACGATATTCTTATGCAATTACTTGTAATCTAGTTCTGTAATCAAGAAAAAGAATTACTACAGCGTAAACAATTCAAAGCAGTGACATGATATATCCGTAAATCCAAGAGGAATATTTCAGTCATCCAAAATTTGTGCTTTAGGACTACAGGAATTAAAGGCACATATTTCATTGGATAGCGAGTGTGTTGTTTAGTCGATTTCTGCTAACATTGTATATGACAAAAAGTGCAGATAAATTAAAAGTGAAAAAAAAAATCCGCTCTAAAAACATGAATCCAGTTTTAAACCCAGTAAACACTAAGTTGTTATAATTTGACTTCATCTGTTTTGTTGTTGTTGTTGTTGTTGTTTGTTTATAGTAGGCCTACCGATTTTCTAAACAGCAACATTTTGCTCTTTGATAAAAAAGACCTTCACTTCATAATAATCATGATGTATGTTAATAACTGAAGAATCATATACATTTTTTTCTACATAAATTAGTGAATAATTGAAGGAATGAACGAATATACATGAATAAATAGATAAGAAAATGCAAACACACATAATGCAAGCATAACCTGTACACGTATTGATGATTTCTCATAATTGTGGATGGCATCCACTGAGGCGTTTGCCATGTACACAAAGCTATTACAAGAAATGACACATTCTATTGGTAGTACATTGCCTACATAATGCAACCGACTTTTTGTCTTTGACGCTCTAAAAAGATAATAGAGACTGATCTTCTTACAATCGAGGCCCGAGGAGGCGATGGTTACGGGATCCGAGCCATCGGGATGCGCTCGGTGGATACTTCCCGACGGCGTGCCCCTTTGTGTCCAGAACACGAGGCGATGGACCGTGTCGAAGGTGGAGCACAGTATGTTGCCCACGTCAGGCAGCGGGAGCCGCACGAAGTCGAAGTCGCGGAAGTTGGAGGCGAAGACGCCTCGCAGGTTGTAGTCGGTCACGAGCAGGAACTCGTCTTCGACGGCGAGGTGGTGGAGCGGCGATCACGGAGTGAATAAGAGATTTATTATAAGCATCGTTGTTAGTATCATTGCCTTTGTTATCATTATCATTATTATTATTATTATTATTATTATTATTATTATTATTATTATAATGATGATGATTATTATCATTATCATTACTGCCATCACTACTACCATTATCATCACCATCATTATTACTACCGTTATTGGCAAACTGTGCCGACGAGATGAATCTTAAAGGACAGCTGGGTCATATTGCACTGCCATGGCCCAGATCAAAATAGGTACTTTAAATCACGTTCATAGATATAGGTTAGCTTTAGTCTAAGGACTAAATGAAAACAAGAGCAAGAAAGTGTACCTTGCTCATTATGTACGGTCATTATTAAATTACTATTTTTGTCGTTTTTGACGTGCGCGATATGTCACATGTATGTTAACGTATATAATCACAATTTGCATAATTCCTGGACCATATTTAATTTGTGAATATGTGACCTAACCTCGGATGTTGCATCCTACGTAGCGAAAGAAAGACTAACACAGATATATAGGTAAAAATCTTGGGAATAATATTCTCTAATTTATAACACAATATAACACAAATATTATTGCAAATATTATTGCTTCTGCTTCGACGTCAGCTTTCCCTATCAGTATGTAGGCGACAATAGTTGTACCATTTGATATTCACACACATGGGTAATTACATACTTGATTATCGCAATCATGGCACTGTTCATATAATGTCTATAATATCACTGGGTCATTTCGTAATCCTGACATTTCCATGCTATCATTCGTAATTGATACTATTCGCGTTACCATTTGGCAATCATGCACTTCTTACGATTTAACCCACAGACGTTGCAAAACTGCTTAAAGCTGTTGGACATATTGCATCATTGGGTCATTGGGACAACAATTTGAGACTTTAAATATCATTCACATATCTTCCTGGCAAAAATAGTGCCTGCAATGTGCAGACTTTACCTGCAATCATTGGTATGCCATCGTTGGTGGTAGCTTGGTACCCTGTTAGCGAGTGGAAGGAAAAAATAAAGCAGAATGATCGATTAAAGTCTTGGGTCTATAACCAATGATTTCGCGTTCTCGAAATTACCAATAAAATCATATCACAGCTGTCAGACTCCGCCCCAAGTAACTGATTATACACAATGATGCTGTTTATACAGTATTGAGTATTAACTATACAAAGAACACAAGAGTCTTCCGTTGATGTGTTATCTATCTTTTTTTTAAATTATTATCATTGAATGATCAGCTGATGATAAATCGAATCAAATTAAATACATCGAAGCTCCTATCACAGCAAAATTGAATCCCAACGATACCAGATTACACACAGACCGCTTCCAGATTTGACAACACAGAAGAAGTCTGATCATGCTGATATAGCAATTCAAGTGAAATATATATCAGACATATTGAACTCAAATAAAATCATATGTACAAGCAGAGAGATTAAAACCATTCACGGCATTTCATAAAATGTCATAAAAGTAATATCGCTTTCCCATTCAACACGCTGTTCCACCATTATTTGGTGAAAGGAAAACATATTGAGACAAGAAAATTCTAAAATAAAACTGAATGTGGGAATATTAATAAGCAATCAAAGTAAATATAGTATGCCCCACTCGGATTCAGAACATTACTTACCCAGGGCAGACGACAGGGATAAACCAAGGAAAAATCCTACCAAACTACACCCCATCATGTCGGTGGCTGTCAGTGAATTGTCTCGCGTTCGATCCCTTCGCGGGGGAAAATAATAATGTTCTCTCGTCGCCAAAACCCTATCAAAATATTGGGATCGTTTCTGATTTGTTGACCTCTTGAATATAGGGAGGATGTGACGAAACCACCGCAGAGACGGTTGCCCGCCAAGCGATGTTGACAGCGAGACGAGTTCGCGTGCGTATGCTGAAGAAGAGAGCTCAAGGTTTCACTTTTTGTTTTCATCAACAGCGCACACGGACAGAAAAAACAACAACAAAAGCGAATCCGGCCGATGGATACTTTTCTACATGTGCAGTGGTGACGGAAGCTTATTCACTATAGAAAAAAAAAAGTATGCGACATAACCTTGCTGTCCTGCTGTAATCACTTTACTCTAATTTGCAGATTCTGTATCATGCTATAAAAGCAAAAATTATTTTTGCGACGTGCATGGGAATTCGATCCCCTTCTTTACCTTTCTCAGCTTGTGACTCTTTGTCCAGTGAGATGAAAATAATCACTATCTTTCTCCTACATCTATTCCTGGCTACATCATAAAACGTTTTTGGTGATGAAGATCCAGGAATATGAGTACATACCCCCCCCCCCCCACACACACACACATACACACGATGAATGTACATTGCACAGGTAAACATCCCATCAAAAAACACGTGTACTTACGCAGATACCACGACAAACACACCCCGTCATAATCAATCATTAATTTACAAACAAATCATACAATTATCATTTACATACAAATCATTCAGCACTCTGCATCATGGAATAAAGTGACATGACTGTCCAACTGAAATTGGCTGAAGATCACACATGGCTTTTTGGCACAAGGAACATTCTGTTTCCATGGCTACCCGATGGAGGGTGGTTGGGCAGAAGTGGCATATTAATAATGATAAGATTCAAATGTCAGTGGGTCAGCATTGAAAATCGATGTAATTGTTATACACATACATTGTACATGATATCCAGGTGGGGTGGAACTCGAAAAGTTGATCTTAATTCTATATTTATTCAAAAAATGGCAATACGTAGGATAAAATTCTGTAAGTACATGACAAGGTCAAGACCATTATTCAGGGATGTCGAGATACTTGATGTTTATCAACTGGATAAATTATCTATTTGTAGTTTTATGTATGACTTAGTTAATGAGAATTTGCCCCATACGCTGCCACAATATTGTTAATTTATTCAACATGGTTACAGAACAAGAGAAAAAGAAGATGAGAATCTTTATATACCAAAATTAAATACAAGTTTTTGGGGAAAAGTGTTTATCTCACCAAGGTGCAACATTTTGGAATGACCTACCAGTCAAAATCAGGAAGAAAACATCAAGGTCAAATTTTCGTAAAGAACTTTTAACAGAAAGTTAACATGCTAAGGAGATATTGTTAACATATGATTATCCTATAAATGTAATACTTTGTTTTTGTTGAAAGTAGACGTTGTGTATGAAATGCTTATATCATAATTATCAGTATATTCATCATGTAATTGATTGTTCATTTAATAATTTTTTTTTTAACACTAGAATATCCTATAGACAAGTATCTAACCGTAACTTTGGGAACACATTACAGTAAAGTTAAAAAAGAATAAAATATTTTGTAACTGCCTGAACTTCAAGGGGCCAGACTCGACTGGCAAATGCTATTTTCTGGTTCCTTATCATCTTTGCTTTTTTTTTCCATGTGACTGCATATTTGTAAACATGTGTAAGGTTTATGATATTGCATTTGATTGATTGATTGGAAAGGTGTTTTATTGATCATTATGCATCGCAGCCCGCAGGCTGAATTGCAGACATTGTACACAAAGGACATTGGATAATAAATTCAGATTCATTCATTCATTCATTCATTCATTCATTCATTCATTCATTCATTCATTCATTCATTCATTCATTCATTCATTCATTCATTCATTCATTCATTCATTCATTCATTCACAACTTGTAATTCTCAGCACATGGTTGTAAATGAGATTGCAAGAGTCATTTAGCCAGGTGACTTAGAAGTCTAAAACACTGGGCTTCATCTAATGATCTACATCATTCTGAATACACATTTATAATTGAGAAATATATTGAAATATATTTTGTATTACCAATTTATGCATATGTGACTGGCATAATTTACATGAACAATGTTTCATCAGTGTGCTACTTATACTCATTTTCTTTCTTCTTCTTTTTTGCAAGTGGAAGGTAAATTTCTGTATCTTATCAGACAATAAAAAATCTTGAATGTGTCAAGGGAGGTCTAAAAAGTTTTACAGTGTAGATAAGTCTGACTGGATACCATCTAAACACCAATCTCCTCAATGTGAATTATTTTCCTTTTATACAGATGATTTTACCACCCACAATACAATACAAATGATGCACAAACCACACATAATTATTTCTTCAAAAGGAAGCACTTTGAATATTTTATTGCTCATATATATATATTATCTTCCTTTCTTTTCAGGCATCACCTATTAGTTTACTAGCATAAAACATTCGATGAATCCTATTAATTCAATACTTGTTCACAACAAGGGTCAACATTAAGAAGCCAGGAATACACATGCTAACTACATTCCATGGACTGCACCATTTTTATGCATAAATATGTTGTATCTCTAAATTTTGAATACATAAAAAACTAACAGGCATATATTGAGGTTTAGTGACAAAAGCCCAGTTAAATTAGAAGTTGAGTAGAAGAACATCTGACAATGAAATAATACTCTTAAACCCACGCAATGTGATGGGTAATGTGCAAAGTTTATAGGAATTTCAGAATGTTGTAAATAAAGGGGTCAAGAGAAAACTGACTTTTGCGACTTCGTGCAAAGAATGGTAACAAATGGTGCAAGCTAGCACAATAATTAACAGCAGGAAGAATATGAAGGAAGCTGCATGTCTGACATTCTGAAAATGCTATAAAGATTGGCCAAAAGAAAAAGTTTTTCCTGGGGTAAAAAAACCCACCACAAGTACAATGTATGTTCTGTAGAGATTGGGTGAAGACAAATAAGCTGTACTTTAAACCAATAGACTGGATAAAAAGTGTGAAGTCTGTTGTGCTGTGATTGGATGAATAACAAAGCATGCGGCACTGTGACTGGGTGAAAATGAAATATGTTGGGCTGTGAATGGGTGACAGAGAAGAGTTTCTTTTTTAACTGTCATTGGGTAACATGAAATGTGTTGGTTTAAAATATAACAATGTTGTGCACACCCCAAGCTGTTTTACAAGATTCTATTTTACAATCGGATACATCAAGGCTGACTCTAGTCCAAATTTTTTAAATGATTATTTGCAACATGGCTTGTTACTTGGCAAACACACAATTTGAAGTGGATAATAGTCACAGCAGCATTCTTTGGTTGCATTTGTTAAATCCAAGGATTCAGATACACCATCTAAAGCAGTGAAATATGCACTGCTTTATGCGGAGGGGAGGGGCAGAAATCTGCTACATCCCACAATACATTCACAATGTACTAGTGAACGATGCCTAGTTGCAACATTTCCTGTAAATTTCCCCATTTACCAACTGTATCAATTACACCCTTTCCTGCATGTTAGGACACTCTCATCAACCATCACCCTCCAGATATCACTCAATTTCTTATCAAATTACTTGGAGGGGCAAATTTAACTTTCCTTCACATTATACCTGCACTATTTCCTTACAGCACAACATAGCCCTTTTCAAAATAAGCCTCAAATGTGGGATAGGGCTTGTAACACCTGTCAATGCAGTTAATACAACTTGTAGTTATAGAATTTAATGGTGTGGGCCAAAAGGTAAATACACTGTACCTTTATATCAAAGTATTCTTAGATTTATTGTCTTGCAGAAATAGAAAAGCCATATTAAAGAAAAGAACAACTTTATTTTTCTATCAACTGGTAAATGTGAGTTGTGAAAACATTGGTGCATGAATACAAAGCAAGACAAAGCCTCCATGAAAACTAACAGTATCCCTGATTTAATAACTTACAGTGTACATCAACAAGTGAACGATATATTACAGCAGTATAGTATTACTAATTTTCAAGTAAAGTTGCCGTGAGAATTCTCTGATTTAAATTTTCTCTGTCTGTTGTGAAATAATCTGCACAAATCTTAAAAGCCTACCAGTCATTTCTCTACAAATTTCTCAAATCAATCTATCATAACAATATGAGTTGCTCAATACGAGTGAAACATTTCATAGAATAAAGACTCAAGTCATTTATCCAAAACTTTTAAGACCATCATTTGGTACAGAGGTCGATAAAACCCCCAAATATTTAAAAATGGCAGCCCACATATACACACCATATACCATATATATTCAAAACTAATATGTAATAGAATCTTTCTGTAAATTTTACACTCTCATTCAACAAGGCAGCCATCACATATTATTCCATATTGGCTAAGCACGATCAACCTCTCAGCTCACTTTGACCAACCAATACAATTTGTCTTTTTCTGTTCACTTTTTACAATAATCATGATGGGATGGGACTGGATTCGTAAAAAAACTGAGACTGGATGACCACCGCATGTGGACGACCCACCTCGATCCTTATATTTCATCCTTATCTCCTCCAGAACCTCCAAGTCACAAACATCTGAGTATATGGCAGTCACAGAGGAACAGACATATCTACAACAATTAACATACTATGAGAGGAACTCCAACTAAAATACAGCATGTACTGTAAAAGTGGAAATTTTTATGGTTTGGAAATTTTCACACATTTTGTACAAGAAGAAACCGGCATTACAATTAAAGCAGGCAAAAACTTTTGCTTGTTATATACATGTAGTAACATTCTTTTATATTTTGATTTCACCGAATTAAAGACATGCAAAGTTCATCTTTCCTGACCGAGCGTGACAGATTACTTGTGCCAAAATTTCCACTTTTACAGTATAAGGGAAGGTTTAATAGACAAGAGACAGGACACTAAGCAGAAAGACAATGACTATCCAAAAAAAAAAAAATAGACTGATAAATGAATACAGCATACTGCTGGGAAATTTACAGATATGCAATCGCAAAATATAGGAAGCGATACTATGCACCAAGAGAATTATTTGGTCTGGATTGCAGAACAAAGAGAAAAACATAACAATATGATTTGTCATTGAGCTATGCCATCAGCAGATTTGTAAGAAATTTATAGTACATGCATGTAAGTACTATTATGGCAAAGTGATCTACAAATATTACACAAAAAGTACATAAGAATGCATAGTAGGCCTGGATTTGATGAGCTGCTTTCCAGGAGAGTAAGAAATGTTGAACATTTTTCAGAATTATCATTTTGTTGTCATTTACAGTAAATATGTCAAGCAAATATGTAATATAGATTCTATAAATAAGCATTAGAAGTTATATCATAATAAGCAGGTTTTAGAAACATACAAACATCATCTAACATATCTCACAACATATCAATCTTTCTTTCAAAAAAAGTGATTTCCATATTCTAGATGGAACTTCAATGGCTCAACACATACCTCCTTTCCTTTTCAAATACCACAACAAATAGCTCACGAAGTTGAGCATTGCTCAGAACAAAGGTCTTGGAGAAACAATGAAAACACATAATCTTACCACAAACAAAAATTATTTCAAACACTAATCACATTACTCCTGCACTGCCGGTCTTTCCTTTTTCCACAGCTGATATGAATGTGAGAACAACACCAGCAGAACACAAACAACTTGTATCAATGCATTCAATGTTTACGTCATCAGATCACATACAGCGCTGGAGATGTATCTACTGGGATTACAAATACTGCTGAAGGTTTACCACAAAATTGAAGGAAATCTTTGATTATCGAGAGCTCTACACTTGTACAGCATGTGTTATCAGAAACAGAAGCTGGATACAAACATACAAGGAATGCATGAGACCTGTGAAGCACATGACATTGTTATCAGCATTGTGAAACAGGAACCATTCACACTGTAGATAGGAACATATTTCAAAACACATATATTTCCGAAGACATGTAGAAGTGCCATAATTCTATCATATACACTCATGAAAAAAATGGAATACTTGAATATCATTCCCCCTATTGAGTTGAAAGCTATAAGTGTGCTAGACAAAATACTTTCAGTAACCACATCCTTCAGGCATATTAAGCTAAACTTTACAAGTCAAAAATACAGGCTCACATTACATGATAAAAATATGCATAAGTTCCATATCACTGGAAAGAGTCGGCCTATGTTATCGCTTCTCTGCAGGGTAGAATTTATCATCAGAGAGAACATGGTATCAGTATCCTAAAACATTTTATGCTGAATTTAGAAAATATAAAACAGAATAGCAATGAACTTTTATGTGATATGGCTATCTCAGCAACTCATTGGTTGATTTCTCCAAAGGTTCAGTTCCTGCCCAAACCTGCTCACATTATCTTATAGATTTACAGTATATTGATTCCAAAGAAAAAAAAAAGTTATGAAACAAATAGAGCCTCAGAGGGCGCTCTCCTCATCATTGAAGCCATAGTTACGGTATGAACCCCCCTCGCCCCCTGCAGACGAGCTTGTCTTGATTGTCGTCCTCTTCACCCGCCGCTCCTCCACCACTTCCTCATCGGCACCGTCGTCGTCCCCATGGATGATGAGCTCGCCCGTCCGGCTGTTGCTGTCGTCCGAGTGGGTGGAGAGGCTGCGGGAAGCTTCAGAGTGCCTCTCTCCAGTGCTGCCTCCGCTGTCATGTAAGACCTGCAGAGGAATGAATGCATAGGACTATGAGCATAATATCTGTGGTACTCCCAATTAATCATGTATGAACATTTATTAATTTTTCCCATTCAATACCCCGTAACAATTACATTCATCCATTCTTATTTAGGATATCTTAATGCCTGGAATATCTTTAAAGTCATTAGTTGTTGCTCAGGCAAGATTCCTAGCAATTATGAATTACTTTTACCTTTTTTCTATCTCTCTTTCCTTGTAAAGAGACTGTAAAGATGGGCCCTACATGACATTGAAAATATGAGTAAAATCGAATACATTGTGAGCACCATCGTACAGATCATTATTATTTCTAAACAAATCATGTAAAACTTTTAAATGTATGATTCCAAGAAAAGTGACAGAATGAATAGTGGAATAGATGTTCCCGTCAGGGTATATCTTGTGAAGATTTCAGTTTCATTTGTGCATGTGTATGTGTGGTTTTGTGAAACTGATTAAAAATTGAGTGAAATTCATGGATCTATAGTGAACATGATGTGCGTTTTCATGTGATTTGACGTCATTTGAGTGAAATACCTGTCACAGTTTTCTTTGAGGTGAGATGAATATGGCAAAATAATGTCATATCTCAAGAGAACTGCACTCCCCTTCAGCAAATCATTCATGAATGTTATCATGTTTCAGTTGTCACTATGCAAACATAGAGCATCACAAAATCAATTGTTATGAATACAAAAATTTGAACACATCAATAAGGCAAGTGGAGCTATTGATATTATATACTACATATACTACTACTATATACTACTATTTTGTAATATGATTCCTATTCAAGGCATCAAATTGCCACTTACTGTTGTCATTTAAAGTATGTCATTTATTTTCTAAATGAAAATAACTCTAGATACACTTGTAAGAAAAAGACACTACTTTGCCACAAATAATTGTTGACCCCTTGAGCCCACTTTGGTTGTTTGAAATGAACACAAAGACTTTCAAAATGAACACAGAGCTCGGCAAACACCAGGAAAGCAGCGATAAAAACTGGGGAAAGAGTAAGGGTGAAGATGAGATATTTTAAAAATTCCCTTTTCTCCTTTTTTTTCTCATGGTGGATATCATGTGAATTAGGAATGGCTCTCAGAAAGTGAACATATAGGTCCTACTATACACTGCACATAATCATTTCCCGCGTGGGACTTCCCAGTTGGGCAAAGTACAGTCATTCAGTTTCCTGCCTTTGTTCTCACGCTGGGGACATTTATGTAGCATCTACAATTTGCATGGCCACATTTAAAGTCACTAACATCACGCCATACAATATACAGTCCATGTTGCATGCTCATTTTTGCAAATGATCTTGCATTTCCTGCGGCCTGTTTTAGAAATGTTAAGCCACACATTTAAGTAGGTCATTAACCCCTTAGCTCCTAATCAAGTGCCCATGGTCATCCTTACATGTGTGTTTGTGTGTATGTATGTGTGTGTGTAAGTTTGTTGTGATCCAGGTGAGTGAACATGTTTGCTTTCTTCACAAGTTTGCATCACCTCTGCATCATCTGCATGTTATTTCTCCACATCTACGATGTACCTTTTACTGATCGATTTATCTTAAAGGCATAATTTACCATTTGTAGACGAAACAAAAACCCAGCATTAGTGCTTTAAAATCGTTCTAAAATGTGAGTGAGGGATAGAAACAACCACTGTAAAAATTTGAATTGGTGAAATCGATGTTAAGTATTGTTAAATACACAAAATGTGAGCAACAGTGTCAGTGATGATAAAAATGTTTCCCCGACTAAACCGTCTACAGTTACGGTTTATTGAGAAAAATATAGTTATCTCCATATATTTTAGGCTTTATCGCGAAAATTTTATATGATACATTGTAGGATGTTTTGAGGTACAACAGACCCACTCATATGCATGAAATGTCATATCTTTAAAATTTTTGAAATCACTGTTCCCAAAGGTAAACAGGACCTTTAACCCATGCAGGTGTGAAAATAACTCTTTCCTTTACATGTAGCATAGTATATGTATGTCGACCATTGCAAGGGCTCTCTGGGTGCTTCAGGATTAAAGAAACTTTGAGAAAACTGGTCTTCTTTCTTCACTCATCCACACTTTGAGGTCTGTACAGAGAAGTAATTGATCCTGACACGGGGGACTCCCGTTATAACGAAGTCTACGGGACCAGCAGTTTTCTTTTGTTGTATTGAAATTTTGTTATAACCGAACAAATAAACAATACAAAATGGATGATGTTGCGGCCCGAGTTTTTACTTTGTTGTAACCGGAATTTTGTCATTACTGTGTTTGTTAGAACAGGAGTGCACTGTAGCAACTGTTATTTGAGGGTGACCAGAAAATACTCCATGCATTCACAGAGGAAAAGAAAGAGAAGGATTCAGTTTCTTGTTAAAACATGGAGGCAATTACTGAAAAAAACCAACCACATCCATACATCCTAATAATATGCAAAATGTTCCGGTCAATCACTGAGATCACAAATGCCACACAGCGTGTAAGTTGGGGTGTATAATTATCTTTAAAGGGAGAGACTCACCTGGTATGTGTAGGTCCTCCCCTTAGGACTGGACGACCCACTGACCGAACTCCTCTCCTCCTGTTGCTCCAACTGGGATTCCCTGCCCGTCAACATGTGATCTGGGTGGACGAGAAGATGAAGATCACATGACTCTGAGAACCCAAAACTGGTGGAAAGCTTCATTTGATAAGACATGCAGATATTCTTTTGGGCATCTCCACTGCGCGAACCACGCCCAGAGAATGCAAGAATGTTCTGCTACACAGTTTAGAACTGCTGATAAAATACTATATTGTTCGAGTGTTTTGGTAGGTACACAATGTTCATTGGGCCATCAGGTTGAATGAAAGATACAGAATTGCCTTGGCAATGATAGTCTTGAAGAAGAATGATGCACCAATGTAATACATTTACAATGTACAATGAAACCTATGATACACAATCATGTGGGCTGATACATGTCACATCAAACATAACGGCAAAGGGGAGGTGGGCATTATAGACTTTTTTTTTCAAATCTGCATAGCTTTATGCTGGTATCAAACATGTGTTGGTTTGGTCATGTTTAGGCCTGTTCTTTGCTGCTAAAAATTTTTCAAATGCAAAGACCAATGAGTACCTAATGATCGAGAGACCATTAAAATGATGTCCAAATAACATAAATCCAAAGAAGATAAATGCACACTTTCAATTACTGAACCATGTGACAGGTTTGCACATTGTCATATAACTGGTGGGCAGTGGCAAGCGGGCAATCTCTGGGGTATTAATGTACACTGCATATACAACTCAAGAACGAGATGAACGGATATGTGCACTTTTATACAAAGACGCAAGCACACAATCTGCAGGAAAGGAAAGAAATGCCACATCCTGCAAGCTAAACTGTAAAATATGAGATCAAAATAAATGAATAAGATAAAATGAAAGAAAAAAACAAAACAAAAATCAAAACACATAAAAGATTGACAAAACAAAACAAACAAGGAAAAGTAGAAATTACGCGGTGCGTAATATATGTCCCCGCCGGAAGTAGCATTTAGTAGCAAAATGTACAATATAGGTAAAAAGATCAAAGTCAAAGGTCAAAGAAGTCAAAGGTCAAAATTCTATGTAGAAGTTTTGAAGCCCTCACCTAGTGCCATCACATAAAGCAAACGGAATCGAAATCGGGTTACAAATGGCGAAGGAGTAGCATTTTGTAGCCAATGTACAATACAGGTCAAAAATCAAGGTTAAAGGTCAAAGAAGTCAAAGGTCAAAATTCTGTGTAGAAGTTTTGAAGCCCTCACCTAGTGCCATCACATAAAGCAAACGGAATCGAAATCGGGTTAGAAATGGCGAAGGAGTAGCATTTAGTAGCAAAATGTACAATACAGGTCAAAAATCAAGGTCAAAGGTCAAAGAAGTCAAAGGTCAAAATTCTGTGTAGAAATTTTGAAGCCCTCACCTAGTGCCATCACTTAAAGCAAACGGAATTGAAATCGGGTTACAAATGGCGAAGGAGTAGCATTTTGTAGCAAAATGTACAAAATAGGTCAAAAATCAAGGTCAAAGGTCAAAGAAGTAAAAGGTCAAAATTCTGTGTAGAAGTTTTGAAGCCCTCACCTAGTGCCATCACATAAAGCAAACGGAATCGAAATCGGGTTAGAAATGGCGAAGGAGTAGCATTTTGTAGGCAATGTACGATATAGGTCAAAAATCAAGGTCAAAGGTCAAAGAAGTCAAAGGTCAAAATTCTGTGTAGAAGCTTTGAAGCCCTCACCTAGTGCCATCATATAAAGCAAATGGAATCAAAATCAAGTTAGAAATGGCGAAGGAGTAGCATTTTGAAGCAAAATGTACAATATAGGTCAAAGGTCAAGGTCAAAGGTCACAACTGAAATTCTGTATAGAAGTTTCAAAGCTCCCATGTAGTGCTATCATATAAAGCAAACATAATCAAAATCGAGTTAGGAATGGCGAAGGAGTAGCATTTTGAACATTTTGATCACACACGGACGCACGGACGGACAGACGGACAGACGGACAGACGGACACACACACGTACGGAGCCTGTTTCATAGTCCCCTGCTCGAACTCGTTCGGCGGGGACAACAAAATGAAACCAACATAAAATAAAAAAGGATTTTAGGTGACAGAGTTTTGTGAGAAATACGGTGCTTGGTACACTCAGGTGGAGTGCACTTGTATACTTTACAATGTACATGTGTATGTGTTGCACTCAATCAACCAAAGCAGAACTTGCAGCAACACACAAAGGTGATGTGTGACAAAACAGGTGTTGCCATGGAAACTGGGAAAAAAAAGTAGTTAATTCAGAAACATGTTGCCAAGAGTGAACCGGAGGTGCGAGACTTTTTGTCTATTATGGATGTGCCATGCACACACACCTTGTACCTTGTTTGGGAGCAAAGTGTGGGCCATTTCGAACACCGAGTTTGATATGGCCCGATTCCAAAATGCTAATATGAAGCGTGGCTGCAGGAGATTAGGTGGTTGTAAATTGAAACAATCCATTACAAATTTAAAAGAAGAAACACATTCATATACACACAAAATAATAAAAGGTCATATAGAATTGGTGTTAGAATCTATAAATGAAGGAAGAAAATAATCCACACGTTATGTTGTACATGTGAACTTGCTCATGTTGAGGAGCTATAATTCCTGTAAATGCATAAGTCATTACCAGAGACAAAACAGCTGACACACATCTTAATTTGATCACACACATATACATGTATGAACACACAATATCTTTGCTATTATGGTCATTATGCCAAAGGTTAATAATTCATAACTATAGACACTGATGTTCCTTGACTCATATATGTTAAAAAACATTATGCAAAGACAAAGTTACATGAGGAGAGAAAATCCAAACTGAATCTGTTCCAAGTTTCACCAAACTAAAAGAGCAACAACATCACAGAATGAACAAAGTGTAAAAACAAAACATCAAAACAATATCAATGAAAATGAAATGACCTAGTACGACAATAGCGACACACTAGACAAATCATACCAGGATGAAATCAAACTGAAAACAAACATCACGGATGCATTAGAATTCGATACCTTTATTTGGGCCCACTCCTTCCTCTCCTGAAGGCGTAGCTTCCTCTCTCTTCTTTTTGCGTAAAACAACATCTCCTGAACTGAGCAGCGCGATATCTCCTACATCCCGTGGAAGCATGCAATGTGGAAGGAAGATATCGTGTTGATCGGAAGGAAAGAAATTTAAATCCCTCCATGCCTATCCTCAACCGGATTTACCAAGTGAATTATGTTGTCAGCAATCACATCAATAACAGAACATTTAATGGCAGAACAGTGAGAAAAATAGACTTGTGATTTCCGAAGACTTTTTTCTGACATCATCATCAAACAGACTGGTAACAGATCAAACAATCTGAGGAATTTACCGCAAACATAAACATAGATTCAGTGAACACAGAGATATTAGTAGAACACCTTGGTGAATGTTGAGGAAACTCATATAATCCATTTAAAGAGTAGTGAATTTTTGAAGTTTGGTAGATCCGCTACTGCTGGGTAAGAAGGCTTCAACAGTTTGTGATGTCATAGTAGCTAAAAGCTATAGAGACAGTGAAAATAAATTCTTGTACGACACAGCAATCAGGGAGGTTAAACAACAGAGGTGACAGAATGACTATCGCACACACTCATTCACACATATACAGATACAGACAGACAGAAACACATGCACACACACAGACACGTATAGAGACAGACAGACACACAAACAAAATGCACTGCAGAGCAAAACCGCGAAGCGTGAACATGTACCTCCGGAACTAACTGTTGTGTTGGCTGATGATGGCGAGACATTTTCAAGGGAAAATCTGACGTCTCCAGAATCAAAAAATGAAATTTCCCCTGCCACAGAGCAAATATAAAAAAAGAACATGTATTTCAGTCAAAATAAATCCCACTATACAAAAAACAAACCAATGATATGAAGAATCTTTGCAAAGAATAAAGTGTGAGGCAAGGAATAAACCCATGAGAACACGTCTGTCGCACATTTTCTCTTTAAATCATGAGCAATGTAACTAATCACATGCCTTTAAACCACAGCTGAACAAAATGTCCTGATGTGGGGTAAATGACCCCACTTTTCCATCTAAACAAATTGTCGGAAGCAAACAAAAAACCAACCACTTAAAAAATAAAAAAAAACATTAGTTGAAAGGAATACTGCTCTTATCACAGCAGGAAGACATTTAAAAATCCGGTAATGAATATGTGATATTGCACGTATCTGTTATTTCATCCTTACTACAACATATTATCTGATATGTTGCAGTTTTTTAAACATATGTTTATATCATTCTGGCTCAAATGAAATGCTAATGAACTTTTAGGGGAATTCACAAACGCATTTCCTGTAAGTATTTTCCCACGGAACAGAGTGTGAGTATCACACGGAAGCCTTGCAACATGATCTCTTCTGGTTTGATAAATAACTTTTGAGGGAACAATGTTTTGACAAACTTTCATTTATTCACAGAGGCAACATAAGCACTCCCAAAATTTGTTAATTACAAAACAAACAGTTATGCTGGGATAGGTACATGAAGAATAATAATTTTCTATAGAATTAGTCAATCGTTTTCTTTTTTTTGTGCAGCTTTCAAAGAAACAAAGATCTACCTTTCGGGGACTGTCCCTGCTCTCCAAATTTGATGTTACCATCTCCAGTGAGCATTATCTCACCTTACGGTCAGACAGTGTTAAGGAAAGCATGATGGCAAAAAAATCAGTCAAGTTATATCATATCAAGCATGACATTAAATGATACAAAGTTGTATACACATCAGTCACATTGTGTGAGACACGGTCTGTAAAGGGTTCTGCATAGAATATACCATATATAGAATATGTGTTATGACTACAATTCTATGAATTTACAAAATATGTTTGATTCTTTGTCAGTTGCACGACTGTAATACAAGTATTAACTATCAAATAGCAAATTTGGATGGACAGTCTTTGAAGTTGATATGCTACACTGTATAATGGCAACAAAACTACTTCTACAACTTGACCTAGACTGAGATACATCAACTGCATCCCAAATATAACCTGTGTTATGACAAGATTGATTGTGACTACAGCACCTTGACTTTTAGTGAGAAGTGTTCATTGATTTGCTAGTCTGCCAGTCTATACTAGTATAAGTTTAAGATATTACTTTGCTCAAGCTACATGTATGAATGCATCTAAGACCCCATCTCCCCCCCCCCCAAAAAAAGGTGAAATTTGTTAAGATGCACAGAGCACACAATACAAGAATTCATGATGAATGTGTGCTAACAATCCCAGCAGTGGGATTTAATGTGTGATATTTCATTCCAGTGATAGCGCTGATGTAAAAAAAGAAAAAAGGTTTAAAGAAGAGGGATTGTGTATGTATTAACCTCCAGGAGTGGACAGTGCCCTGCAGGGGACCGGTAGGCCTACATCTGGAGTCTGTGATGTTGGGCATGGCGTGTCGGCCAAGCCAAATTTCACCTCACCTGACTGAGTAAGGGTGATTTCTCCTTTGAATGCATGTGGGGAGGGAAGTTTGGGAAAATATGAATGGAAAATTAACTCTATGTTTGAACATCCAGTATCATAACTGAAATGGACTTTTACTTAAAATAGCTATCTCTTGCCTACCATAAAGTTGCTAGGTTATTAGAAGTACTCAATTCAAAACAGCATAGATTCTTTTTAGTCTGATATAGCATTGCTCGCTGCTTCATGATAGAAAGCTTCATTCTAAACAGAGACTTTTTTTTTTTTCGTAAGTAGAATATAGATATTTTTATAGCTATTTCTATATTTTGTTCTTGTTCAAATGTTCCTATTTTCTGCCATGAAAAAACAAACATGATACATTAAAACCTACAGCATGATCACCTCATACCCTTGTCAATACAGTATTATTCAACATGCTAAAAACATGGCCAAGACAAATGACTGAAAATATACCTAAACTGTATGATGAAAACTGTCCAAAAAATGTTTAAAAAAGACATGAAAATGAGAAATAAACCAATGGACTTATTGTACATAAAATGACATATTCTTAAATGTTCAAAGACAAACTTTGAGCATTCTCCAAAAGAGTCACCCCTACCATATGACATGTAACAGTAGGTTTGTGTGTGTGTGTTTATGTGCGGCAGAGGTGTTCTGTTGACCTGTAAATAAAATCCAGTATCACAGCACACACATTTGTACCTGTGGGACTAGCCATGCTGGCAGAACTGTCACTGTCCTTATGAAGACTGAATGTGACATCGCCGCTTCCCAACAATTTTATCTCACCTATGAAGGATGTGTAAAAGACTGGATGTGAATACTAATGCAACTATTTCATCGATCAGTATGTTTCATCATCAATTCTATCTTCAATGATTCCACATCATACCCTGAAGTAACTTTGCGTACCTATTAGATATTTTGTTTGAAACGGAGACTGGCAATATTTTGTTTCTGCACAGCCCTATTGTTGCAAGCACACACATGTACATGGGCCCAAGAAATTACAAAAGACTGTGATAACAATATTTTCAGAGACAAACATATAAAACTGAGCACTCTACCCTAATTACAAAGGCTAGAACTGCACAGTGATACAAAATGTACTGGACCCAACACATCCACTATTAAAGCAACACATTAAATGACTGAAATAATGCACTTTCTCTATCAGCATTACAGACATGCACAAGAGCAATTTTGTGTTTGATTAAACAACAAACAAACAAACAAACAAACAGAAAACCAAATCCATATCTATTTTTGAGTGCTTGGATGTTTTATATAGACACAAAATGTCTTTAATGACCTTTTTTTTTTTCAAAACTTTTTCAGTTATGTTTCATGCAAGATACTAAAAACATGACTTATAAACTGTACACACACACGCACACACAATATTCTACCTGAGGGACCATTAGGAGTCTTGGCGAGCGTATCATGTTTGGGAAATAAGAGGTGTACACCACCAGCACTGGTCAGCAAGATTTGGCCTGGTCATTAGAATAAAATGCATCCCAGAAAATGAATAAATATTGGGGCTTGCTTGGATTGAGCACACACTTGTCTCGGTAATAAAACAAACATATAACCCGAGGTATTCCTACTTTCTGTGGAACAAGTACTGAAATGAAGAGAACTGATTTCTGAAACTTTTGTAAGAGTATCAACTTGTCATGCATTCGTAGAGTGTGAACACAATGAACTGAACTTCATGTGCATTTGCTCTGTCATGAGCAATATTTGCTTCTCATGCCTCTAAAGCAGAAAGAAATTTCAACCTTGTTCAGGTTGGCAAAAGAAACAGAAAGAAATCATGTACATGTGAAGGGTGGTAAAAGTGGGGCATACACAAACATATTATTTGAGAGATGATACAATTCTACACAAACAGTACGTACAATGATTAAACAGCCACTATAATACAATATTGACCTCATATCTCATGCGTGGAATTCATTCCTCTCTATCTTTTGCCATCTTTTTTTAATGTTCTCCCCTTGATTATCTGATGAGTCAATCTTGTGTTCAGGTAGAAAATATTGAACTTGATGAACCAGGGAACACATCAAACAGGTGTTCATGACATGGAGAAAGTTGATATCAATGCCTATTAGCAAAGGTTAGTGATTTCTTGTCTTACTGGAATGGTATATGCAGTAATTTGATATGCTTTTATAATGTGGTGGTAACCTGTGGTATTTTGGGGCGGTCTTTGGAGAGTGGGTGTGTCTGGTCTCCTTGAGGGGCGTGGCCCCTTAGCAAGGCCAAATTTCACCTCGCCCGACTGTGTCAGGGTAATCTCTCCTTTGAATGCATGTCAGGGACAGAAATGAAGGAAGTGAATGAGAGAGTGTGACAAATAATGATTACAATGCATGGTCCACATAAATTATCTTATCTGCCTAGAGAGAACTGAGTTGTCAGTTATAATGACAATAGCTGGTGGTACGATAACAGTTTCGGAACACTGACAATGCTATTGAAGTGACTATAAACGACTGACAATTATGTGCAGCTAGTGTACTCTCATGAATAAGATGGCTCAGCTGTGTCTAACAGCCATGATAACTATGTTAGATGTCAATCTTACTTAGTACTTAATAGTCCCATAACTGGCCTCCCTTCTTTGTTGATCAGCACAGACGTCTGGAAACTAAAAGCCAGGGACATACACATTGCCCATATTATGTCACTGTGTGTGGCTTTACTGTTGAGCTGAGGCACACTGCTACACCTGAGTGGGCTTGCTAACTTTCCTACCAGGTCTGATAGATTACTGAATGCTTTACATGAAAAAGCTTCACAAGCTAATCAAGCACTGTAACTCATAATGAGGATTAAGCATACCTTTCTAATTCACCTAATCACGGACTAGAAAGATAAATGCCACAATGGTTTATGATGAATTCTACATTTTTTCTTGAAAAGCAGAACTGATTTTCTTTGAAAAGGTGCCTGTAAGAGGATTGATCACTGATGTAGTAATAAGACTTGATAGGCTTTGTAATCAACACATTAACTTCATGTTGAGATCACAGCACACACATTTGCACCTGTGGGACTAGCCAGACTAGCAGAGCTGTCACTGTCCTTATGAAGACTGAATGTGACATCTCCACTTCCCAACAGTTTAATCTCACCTAAGGAGAGGCAAAATATTACAACATTTAGCTTTTGTTCTCAATCTAAGGACATTTAGTAACAGCAAACGACACAGTCATTTCAACTTTTATTGTGTGCAAATGGTATGGTGGTGCATCTTTAAACAAAAATGGCATAATAATGATTAATAACCCACAACAAAGCCATGACTGAGTGTTGGTAGAAGTCTTAAGATTTACATAAAGGACAGATAATACTCGAAAACAAGAGAGAAGGACAAAACTTGCTCTTAAAAGCATGTGATCTGTGTCTGTGCTCAAAGCACATACTATGAAAGAGCTAACTACAATATGTAGGTTGCACTGAACTACTACGTAAAAGCAGATCATATGGACAGATATCAGCAATCTCAAAATTTTCCATTTCTAATCCAATTTATACACAACATTTTCCTGTATAGGAAACATGTCTTTAGTTCTCCTCTAAATCTCCTGTCTAAGAATAATGACTCTATAATCACTGTCAAGATTTGCAAGACTGCACCCAGACTGGCACCTGAAAAACACAAACAAAAATAGTCCACTTGGACATTATTCAAAGTTGTTATTGCACAACTATTGGTAAAAATACAAGAGGAGTAGCAAATAATGAAATAAAAAACACACAAAGAGGAGAAAAAAATAGCAGACATTAAATTCTACCTGTGGGACCACTAAGAGTCTTGATTGGTGTTTGGTTGGTGGGGAGGGAAAAGCGAACATCACCCGCATTTGTCAGCAGGATTTGTCCTGAATGTCAAATAAATCAAGCCGGTTGATTAGTCAAATGGCCACATTTCATTACTTAACCTTAGTCTGAAAATGACAATAATCAATTAAACTATACACACGAAAGAAATTCTACAGATATGAAAGAATTCTCTGCATATCTTAATAATTTACTCCAGTTGCAATGTTCAGACACCTGCTTTGTAAAGTTGTGCCTACCCTGTCATAGACAGTGGTAACTGAATGTATTTTTATCTGTGCAAGAATTCAAATTCTTGTTAAGGATACACATCTAATTTTAAAACTTCATCTATTTGTACTATTTGGTGCATTTTAAACTTAATTCACTAAGGCTCCTCTCAGAGTTATTTTCTCAAGTATTGTATAAATCTTTCACTTGAATTGAAACAACCATTGTTATTGTTTCACATTACAGCACTGCAAACATTAGCAGGTTGCACACAGCAAATTATTCTACCTGTGGGACTGATCGGACCCCTTGTTATCTGTTTGCCACTGTTGGATAGGGACAACCTAATATCTCCATTACTGGTGAGAGTAAGCTCTCCACCTTGAATTAAAAAAAAAAATGAAAATGATAGTAAGTCTTAATTTAGATGGATGTGTTTTCAAGTGTAAACATTATAAATGAACAAGTATTGACATGCACATATGAAATCCATCTTTTCTTATTTGAATTCAAAACTATTCTGTACCATGATCTAATATACATGAGCCCCAATGCTCTTTCTTTTTAGCACCAAAATATGAGAAGGGCACAAACTGTATAAACCTATGATGCTTAAAAGTGAAGAGTTCAGCATGCTCTCATTTCATATATCATAAACAATGTAGGTGATTAAAAACAATTAAACCAGACTTCTCCATCTACAAAGTATAAAATTCAATCCATACAGTTATAAAATTCCTGGATCCAAACTCATATGTAAGCCAACAGTCCCCTGTCACACACTCAGGTAGGAATTAATTACATAATTGAACTATAACTCAAAGCACATCAACATGATGGTATGTATTAATCACATGAGCAACAATATGATAATTTGCCACACCAAGATTTGTACAAATATATTATGACAACTGTAATTAAGTCTCACAACCTTGTTTATGTCTTCCGGATTTCATTTTTTTAAAAAAAAATCTACATTGTGAAATAACTAAGGAGAAAAAAGTCTTATTGGAACTGGGCAAGGCCTAGTTTTTAAATAACAATGACAACAAATAACAATCATAACAAATAGTGTATGTCCCTATGTGCCTGATATAAATCAATCAGGAAAACCGTTGAGCTACATGAGGATCAAGAAAGCAATGGATAAAGTGTTCATTGGTGTTGAGGTTTCCTGTACAGTGTACCTTGAGAGATCGGGCTGCTGGCAGCTAGGGGCGAATTCTGGAGAGAGAGTCTGACGTCACCGCCTCCAGAGAGGGTTATTTCACCTTGGGGGGGGGGGGGGGGGGAATAACGCATCTAAAGTGTCAAAACATCTCAAGGCATTATTAAGCTGTCTCATCCTTTCCTATCTGATATTTACAAAGCCAGTGAAATTTAGATATCTGCTACAAGGAAGGGACATGGTTGAGGAACACAGCAGTGGAAACATGCTATAAAGACCCCCCCCCCCCCCCCCCAGGGAAGACAGAATACATGTGGTCTTAGTGAGTGGGTGATCTGTACAGATAGAAATACTCTAGTGGCCCTAATAGACAGGGGTCTTTACACACAGGTGGTCACTGAAGCAAGTTCGGCTGTATACATACAGCTACAGTACAAACTACTACACAAAAACGAAACATTCTTATATTTTGCCACAACTTCCATCTGAACCAATCATGCACCACTGTAAAATGAGGCAAGAAATAAAAACAAAATCTCTCTCAGAGGATATGAATATTGTAGTCAGGAATCAGATCAGGACAAACACAGTAAAAAACAGGGCTTTGACCATAGCGAAAGAAAGGAAGTGCCTCAAAATGAAAGTGATCTGAGTAGTAGATAAACACAGTACTGTAGGTTGTCAACCTTACAATGTATGTCAGTGAAAGTTAACAGCCAGAGCAAACAGTTAAGGGCACGCAGTATACCTGTGGAGTTGGCAGCGTCATTTGGTGAGGAGCTACCGGGCTTGTTGATGACTCTGATCTCACCACGTTCTGATATTGTGATTTCTCCCACTAGATTTCCATTAGGGGAAGCATGGAAATGACAGTGGAAGGGTTTGGGGAAAAAGGGCAGAAACTTGTTAGGGAAAGAATTAATTCTGTAATCTGATGAGTATCGTCTCCTGTAAGAAAAAGGGCTGATCACTAATGTCAAGGAACAGACGATGAATCAATGCCACTCTTGTCAACTGACCAACGTAAAATTGTGTGCACTACAAATGTATACATTATGAAGGCAAAATTGCAACAAGTTTTACCCACAGGAGATGTTCCAACAAAAAGAAATCTGAATACACACATTGTACACATTTTCCAGGTGTTTGCTTCCTTTTGGGACCTTTGCACAAGAGAGTAAAAATGAGTTATGTAAAATCACACACAATGAAGTCATTATGCAGAAGAGATTCATGAATATTCATTACCTGAATCGAGCTCCGGAATGGGCATCATTTCTCCTCCTGTGTAGACCTTGTTGGTCACCCGCCTGGATGAGTACGACTTTATCGATGTCCTTGAGTTGGCTCCATCAATTTCCTCCTCCTTGTACTGCTCCTCCAGCGTAGAGTCTCCTGAGAACCTGCCCATGGGGTCATTGTACTGCTTGGTGATCGTTCCTCCTCGCTTGTTACGCTCCAGTGAATCCTGGTCGCGGTAGCTGCTGGCCCGCGTGTTCGTCGAGCGGGACGAGATGGACTCCTCCTCCGTGATGGGCGACAGCTCCGCCTCGAAAGCCATCTGCTCGCGGTAGGCGGCGGCGGCGAGATCCCTCTCCTGCTCGGCGGTGGAGAGGGGCATGTCCTGCAGCATCTCGCGGATCTCCGCCGCCGCCTGCTCCGTCAGGAGCTTGCGGTGGTGCAGCGAGTTGGAGTTCTCCCTCACAAAGTTGGAGCTGCGTGTTGAGGATGAGTACTGCGATCTCTGGCTGTCGGTAAAGTCGCGGGATGGAGGTGGCGCCGCGTTGGACACCATCGAGACAGATGTGTATCGCTCCTCCTCGATTCCACCTCCCCCAGCCCAGGGGTTTTGGAGACGCACACTACTGGACCTGTCATTGTAGACACTGTTCTGCAGTGTGCGTACTCCACCATTGAGGTTGGTTGTGTCCACACGTCTGACAGACGAGACAGACCCATTTGCCAAGCCATTGCCAATTAAATGAGCTCCTCCATTGGCTGTTTTATTTCGGATGCTCTTTTCACTAACCAGTGAGGTCATGACAATGGCGTCTTCAGCTACTTCAACAGGAACTTCATCTGAGAGGAAATTCATTGTGGCTTCCTGCAAGTACAACACAGTGAAATGAAACATTTCATTGTCAAAATAAGACCACATGCTATAAATTCAAATCTATTGGATTTATTGCACTCTTCTACCATACAGTACATATAGCACGCCTGAAATTTCGAGTTCCATTCATCACACCACAAACTAAGCACTCTTCATATAACTTGTAATTCAATCTGCACTTCAGTTTGTTCATGATACAGTGCACTTCTGTTATAATGAACACGGTTCAAACAAAATTCTGGTTACAACAAAGTAAAAATTCAGGCTTCTACATTATCAACTCTATGTTCTTTTTTATTTATTTGTTCGGTTATAACCAAATTTTGATATAACGAAAGAAAACTGTCGGTCCCGAGCACTTCATTACAGTGGGAGTCCACCGTACATAAATATGAGAGCAAAAAGTAAGTTTATAAACATAAGCCCACAGGCATTCTCTCTCAAGAGTTCTAGAGTTTACTCTGTTCCCTGGTATAACTGTAGCAACGACAGCAGTAGTTTTGCCAAAATGCACTCATCACTAAAATATGAATATAATGTAAGTAACAAGCCACTGTACATACGTCATCCCACATGTATGTAACCAGCATTTTCCTCGATCTTGCCAATCACAATGGTACATTATAAATTCATGAAAATTGATAGCTAAGTGTGTCGCTGGGAGTTCAAACACAAGGCTTCATGGAATTCTGGTATCAATGATATTCTTTTAATAAATCCAGATGAAACACTGCCCTCTGTAGTTCCTACCTGAGCCTCATAATCCTTGGTGGTTCCTGCTAGGAGGGAGATGCTGTCCGGCCAGTCGTCTGGTTGACTGGCATCATTGTCCAGCCAGAGTGGGTTGGATCTGTAAGCAACAAGAAATATGGTATAAGAGATATACACATGTAACCACATAGCACTGAGTGTACAAGTGTACACTCGCAAACACCACTAAATTTGAATGTTAGTATTACACCTACAAGTGTATACTGTATACGCTATAATTTTCGCGTACATAAATTTTCGCGAATTGCCGCTGTCACACATTTTCGCGAGTGGTTAAATTCGCGATTGGGGGACCAGAGAAAATATGAAGTGGCAAAGAAAGTGTGAATTTTCAACTTACTAGCAAATAAGAATGATACTAGTTATACACTGCATGAATAAAACTTACCAAACTCTGCAAACTAGTAAGTTAGAATTCAACATTTTTGAAGTGGTTAAGTCCATCGCGCTAGATTTCTGATGAGTGGTCCCCTTGCGATAATAGATTGGCTCTCTACAGTATTCGTAAGTAGACGTGGACGAGCGTAAACAAGCTTAGCCAGTATGGTCTGTTCGGTAAGCCGTGACATGGTATACTAGTACTGAAATGTTCGTATCATCAAAGCAAGGCATTCATTTTGGAAGGTAATATTTTCGCGTGTTGTTAATTTCGCGAATAGCTCCCGATTCGCGAAATTCGCGAAAATAAAACCCCCGCGAAATATATAGCGTATACAGTATTCATTAATTTGGTTTGGTTTGGTTTATTTCTGCATTTTCTTTTTCCAAATACAATAACAAATAAAAACAAAGTGATACAGAGTATGCAAAAAAAAGAGAGAGTATAACGTACACATCAATCATTGTAAGAAATGTCAATTTCATAACAACATCAGTCTGTACTAACATATAAATCAAAGCAACATATCAAGGCATACTGTATTTATATATGAACAAAGGAGAAATCAATACAGGGGACTATCATCATAAGCAGAGCTTGACGTGGATGAGGTCCTATCTATATATGTATTGTTTCCCTCACATACTGCAAATTCCCTTTCAAATACACATTATTGCAGGGGTCTGGTCTATGCGTCTATGTTTTGTGCCATGGCGTACATTACAAAGATGTCTTGAACTTTAAGTGTATTTTTTTTTTCCAATGAGGGAAAGGAAAGGAGGATGGGGTATGGATTATGCTCGCAGCATTCAAATGTATTTGAATACTTTCAACCCCAAGACACAGTGAAAGAATTAAACCCTTAAATGTATACTATCTTCCTCTCTGTCATTCCCAGAGAATTCTTTTCTGAATCCTAACAACAACAACAACAACAACAACAACAACAACAACAACAACAACAACAACAACAACAACAACAACAACAACAACAACAACAACGACAACAACAACAACAATAACAACAACAACACAACAATAATAACGACAACAACAGCAGCAGCAGAGACAGCAGCACCAGCAGCAGGAACAACAACAACAACAACAACCAACCAATCAACCAACAATCCAACCAATCAATATTAAATTGCACTGGCCAACAATAACTGCTCTAAATACACACCCTTGGTAACTTGTAGCTCTGTTTTCCTTCAGGAGGTCATTGTCAGCTTTGCCCAGGGTCACTCCACCACCCTGCATCTTCCTCAGCAGCCTGGATGGACGAGACATCACATTCAGAAGATCGTTGCTGGCCATCAGCGATGCAATTCCTATGCTCACAGTTCCCCATACACTTCATCATACACATTATCTCCTTTTTTTTTTGCTCTTTTCATTATGATATACCTCCATTCCAAAGTCAACAGCTTTTCATTTCATCCAGAGAAATAGATTTAGAAAAAAAAAAAACACCCAAAAATAAATCAGCAAGGATTTAAGTACAGCCAATGAAACAAACAACTCTGGATTACTCAGTCAATTGTCTCATGCTTTTGGCTGTCTTGATTGGTTAAGTGTCCATTCTCCATGAAAAGGGCATTCCTAATATGTGACTACTGCCCTGCCACAAATAAAATACCCGTACTGCATACTGTAATTTATGCAGGCTGACTTACACGCTTAATCCAATGTTCTACACGAAAACACCACCATTCATTCGCTCACTCTGATCAAATTTCATGCATATAAGCACACATGCATACGCACCCCATTCAGAACAAAAAAAATTAAAACAAATTAGTGATGAAAAGAGAGATGAAACACAAAAGGGAGGGAAAGGAGACTCAATACTTGCAGTAGTACAACAACAACAACAACAACAACAACAACAACAACAACAACAACAACAACAACAACAACAGATATTTCATATGAAAATATCTCATTTCCAATTTAAAGAAAATAATGTAAAGAATGTCTGTATTGACTATGGTCTATCTAAAAAATAAAAATAAGAGTAGGATCTGGATCTTACCTCCTGCGGAGACAGCAGAGAATGATGCAGAAGATGAGAGCGCCCAGAAAGAGGAGGATACCAAAGGCCAGAAGAGCTGCCTCCAGGATACCAAGGCCTCCGATACCACCACCTCCAAACAGGGGCTATGGGAGAGGGTTGGAGGAGAGGATAGAGTAGGGTTACATTAAGCGTTCACTACAATTTTCTTCTATTCGTTGCCCTGCATATTTTTTACATGTTTGGCTCAGAAAGAATTCTGTTTCTTCTCTGAAATCAAACTTCTCATTCTTTTTTTTTCCTGGGGGGGGGGGGGGGGGGGGGGCAAATCACCTGTTTAGCAATTTACTCAGATTTAATGTCTGCACCATCATGATAAACCTGTTCATTGGTCAGCTAAAGACATGAGCATATGCATGGTGCAAGTAATCAATCAGTGATGTCTGAATCAGCCATGTCTGAATTGATCAACTTGTATTGTGTTTTTACTGTGCATCTGCTCACCTATGAATCTGTTCTTTAATAAATGTGAATACAAAATCTTTCTGGATCAGATACACATCCTGGCAACAAAATACAATAAATGTCTCATTTTTATGTACATGTGTAGATGCATGTTCTATCTAGCCACATACCACTACCTGAAACCAAATTCAATTTTTCCTTCCTGAATATTTGGGACAAAGTACATATATAGCACTTAAGGTTGTTCAGTTATCTGTCTGATCTATTAGCTCACCATAATCCATGCATTTTTTTTTTAAAGAATTGAAATGATATACTCATGTTGTTGTTCACACCTGCTTTTGCTCAGCTGGTGCAATTTCCTGCTCAACCTCAAGATCGAGTGTTTTTGTCACTTTCCATCAAAATGATAATTGTGGGTATATAACTATAAAAAAAAGAGGCTACTCCACTCCATAGGCAACACTTAATGTCGGCTGTTGCAAAAAATGAGTGTCAGTTTTGCACGCAGAGGAGTATGTGCAAGGTCGGGTGACGAAGGATGCAGGTAGGACCAGGATCATACAACTCTTGGGACTTCCTGATTGGTAAAGTCAGGAAGCAAACGAGGAGAACAACGCAACGTGGGCACTACCTGTCATTAAAGTCTCATCTTACAAAAACATCATTTAGGGAAGAAACTGTCTAAATTTTCCCATGAACAGCTGCACATTCCAGTACACGCAGGGTTATGCATAATTGGCAAGAAACAGAGAAAGACTTAAGAAAAGTTAGACAGAATTACACCAAGTACAGTTGTAATTCATGCATGTTGATAACTGCTGATATTGATATACAAGTATGTAGGCATGTCCAACAAGGAACACTGAAAAAAAATTGCATGACTTTGGTCACGAAAGACATTTGTGTCAGAAAAGGAAAGTGGTCTTGTGTAGACCTTATCTGTAAACTGTCCATCTGTCTACAGAAATCTTCTTCCGATTATTGTAATATCAAAGCAGATGTTTGCCATATTTTTCTTTTTGGTATTTTTTTGAAATTTTTTCATATACTATACAACTATACTATACTGTACAACTATAAAGTGATATATTACAGTAGAAAAAGTAAGATACGTATGATATTATAAGAATTATAAATGGAAAATGCAGAACACTTACATAGACTTCCACTACATCGAGGTCATCCAGCAGAACTTCTATACTCATTGCATTCTCATCAATCAGTCTGTGGGCAGAAAAAAAGTCGAGAACTGTTTTTCACTTTAGTTTTCACCCACAACTCATATGTACAAAGTGTAGGCATGAACTGGAAGCATACTGCACCACAAATATATATCACTGAATAACTTATTTATAGAATTATCATGCAACCACAGAATATCTAATAAGATAACAACAGCATGGTGCAATTTACATTAATGGAAACATGATTTATAATAGTAATAGTAATAATAATAATGATAATTATAATAATAATAATAATAATAATAATAATAATAATAATAATAATAATAATAATAATAATAATAATAATAATAATGATAATGATGATAATAGTAATAATAATGATAATAATAATAATAATAGAAATAATAATAATAATAGAAATGATAATAATAATAATAGTTGATACATTGTTTGTAATGCATGCATTCAAAACATGACACACTACAAGGAAGAAAACATATAACTTGGCATTTGACAAAAGAAACTACCAGGGTATGCCAACAATGGATAAAGGCAATGATGACCACTACCAAGTAGAAACAATCGAGTTGACTTTATGGTCATGATCTTCAAAATTCCCAGAATTTGGCAATTTGCTCATAAAGTACATGTGCATACATTGCATCGACTGTCAAAACAAATGCTACAAACACACACACAGGGTCCTTTAATCATGGTTCTTTGTTTGTATAAGCTGGGAAATTCCCTTTTCAAGCCAGCACTGTGTGCCTTACCAATACCCATTTCCTGTAGGACAGAATATCAGAACTCCATCCTGCACACATCACAAACACACCAGGACATGACAAAGGCATTTCGCCAAGGTATTCTAGACCCTCTTGTTACCCTGACAACAACAAAAAAGAAAAATATCAATTTTACCGCCCACTTCCATCAGTTGTACACTCTGTCATTATTTGAGTAATAACATTGACCTACAGAAGCCTTGCAATGTATAAGTCACATACCTTCTTTTCTGATTACCCGCAATGACACTTACTTCTTTAAATTTTTCATGAAATGTATATTTCATGTTCAAACTTACCCCAGCCTTTAGATATTTCATAAAATACTGTAAAACCAGAACAGTTCACGTGCATTTTTATTCCACATATTCGCGAGAGCCAAGATTTGTGAAATTAAAATGCACGCAAAAGTTGTCTACATTATGTGCATTGAATGCCAGTGGCAATCTGCACAAATTTCATGCAGCAAAAATATCTTGCTTTACAGTTTATATTTCATGCTGTACCATGTGAGGTTTACACACTAGACACGACTGTACCAGGTATTCATATCACAACGTCTTGACAGCGTGTGTGTCTAAGTAAATCTATGATATAATGACTAACAATGCATCAATAATCTTCCCAAGCAAATACAAGTCAATTCTATCAAATATAGGGGAATATGAACATTTGTGCATCTCAGTCTTTTTGCACAAATTACAAAAAACACATATATTCCATATGTAGCTTGAACGAGAATACTAAAATTGTGCGTGATAAGTACAAGAAGGAATGGACTTACGCAGTCACAACATTAGCATCGATGACCTCCCCTGTCGTTCGGTCGATGACATGAATGAGGACCTGTGTCCGGTCGGTGAGTACCGCCCCGTTGTCGTCACGGTGATTGGTGATGTCATCAATAAAGACAATGCCTCCAGTTATGTTCTGCAGGACCCTGCAATGGCCCGAAAAAGCTCACACATGCATCATGGCTCTCATGTTTCAAGGGAATTAAGATGCATTAAACACACTGGAACTCTAGTAATTTCAGATCTTGATATTATCACAGAGTATTCTCATTTCCTGAATGATCTGTGAATCCCCATTACAAAAACTTGTTTCACAGAAATTGTCCAATGGAATTTCAGGGTCTAATCTTGTTATTTTACTCATAGCCGGGAAAAAAAACACAATCCATGCTTCAGAATGAATATGCTCCCTCAAACTGACATGTAGAAATCCATCACCAAAATGGCTGCTCCTACAAAATCATACAGCATGCTGCTGGAAAGATGAGAAATAGCATACACTCACAGGGCTCTACAGCACACATCAAGGAATTCCTGTATAGTTTTACTTACTCGATTAGGATATCTCTGTTGTCTCTCACGATGTCAATTCCACGGTCGATAACAACGACGACTCGTTGGTTGTTATCCAAAATACAGATCTGTTATGATGTGGGAAAGAGAGACAGAAATGATGAAGAAGCCTTTGAAATCTTTTCAAGCACCAGCAATATCATCTATGACCTCTCTCTATTTGCATATTTATCTGTCTGTTAATCTATTATCTTCAGATCTATCCATCTATCTATCTGTTCATCCATAAAGCCAAGTGTACATACATATCTTTTTAATTCATATTTTATGAAGAGAGAGAGGTCTTAGATGATATACATACATATGCAAAGTAAGAGATAGACCAAACACTGACATTAGATATGCAATTTTACCTAGTGAACATCACTGTAAGATTTGAAATGACAGTGGCTAAATACAAATTAACTGAGAAAAAAATGCTTTATTGTCATTCACGTAGGGGAATTTGGAAACAACTTTAACTAGTTTATAGAAGTAGAGGGCAGTATTACATACCCTGACTGTTGTCACAGCGGTCTGCCCCGAGTTGTTGTCTGTTGCCAGGATGACCAGATCAAAGTAACCCTGAAGGTGAGTCTGAGTGAATTGCTGGTTGGTGGTGATCTGTCCCGTGGTGGCGTCGATGCGGAACGACGACTGGGCGCCCGATCGCGTCCCATCGCCGGCCACAAAGACCGCCGCCTGGATGGAGTAAGTGACGTCTGGCGTGGAGGCACCGTCTGGGTCTGTGACGGAGACTGTGAGTGCTGTTCCCCCAAGTGATATATCGAATGGGATGCCTTCACACAAGAGAGAGGAGACAGAGAGCAGTTTCCTTTACCATCTGCCTAAATGTGAATTATGCTTACTGCACAGAAATACTGCCATACACATGAAGTCTGGTAACCAAGAGTTACTTGTATTTGTCCCAGTAACCGCTGTGACATTACAAGTTGTTCCATGTAGAGTGGGTGGCACATGGTATTAGTGAAAACTTTTAAAACGTTAAGAATTCATAACTTTTAAAACGTTAAGAATTCATAACTTTTGAATGGATTTTATAACTTTCCTGTAACTTTAACAAGTTTTTCATTAATCCATCTACATACTCTTAAACCACATGTACATTCGCCACACCTACCCCTTTCCGTTGAGGACGAGTCCCGAGTATACTCGGGCAGGTGTCTATGGGAAATGCGTGTTGTAGCAAAATCAGTCCGTCCTAAACGGGTTAAGACACCTCAGTTTGGATGACTTATCATAAGATATTCCTGATAAATCATGGAATGACCTGGGGCTGGATTGGTTGAACAGAAGCTGTATTCTCAACACCTTAAATGTACATCCTGCTCTCTCAAAACGACTGGTCTTGAAACACAAATTGCACATTACTGAGAGAGTGTGAGCCAGATAAATGTGGTATCACTCTTCTTGCCAACTCACATGCTGATATCTCCACCTGGGAGAAGACCGGTCCATTGTCATCGACATCAAGCAGCGTGATGCGGACCTCCTTCAGGGAGATGTTGTCCACCACGTTGTAAGGCCCACTCCCCGGGACGTAGTTGGCATCATTGGTTGCCAGGACGACGATGGTGTGGGAGGCCAGAGTCTCCCGGTCCAGGGTGCCATTGACAAATATTTCACCAGTGGTAGAGTTGATGATAAAGACTCCATTACCATTGCCATCTGTGATGGAATAAAGATGTCAAACATATTATTCATTATCATATATAGTAGTAGAAATGAATAATGGGGGGGGGGGGGCTGTTCTGCCTTACAGCTCTGTATCAAACATCTCAAATAAAGCCTCTGAAACTGTGACTTTGAAACCAAGACAAGTAAAGCAGTGTGAAAATGAAAGGGTAAAAGATGAGGACGTACGTCGTCATACGGAGGTCTTTGTGGATGAACTGTGAAATGTGTGTAATATGTTTCTTCATTTCATTTGATATATTCAATGATGAGATATGAGGATACATATTTGTCTGCTCGTCTGCATGCATATCTATCTATCTATCCATCCCTCCATCGATCTATCGATCTATCCATCCATCCATCCATCTAATCTGCCTACATTGCATGTACATATTCTATTGACCTATCTATCTATCTATCTACATTGTATCTATCTATGTATCTATGTATCTATATATCTATGTATCTATGTATCTATGTATCTATCTATCATGTTGCACCCACCAACGATGTAATAGTAGATGACTGCATTTGGCCCAACGTCCAGGTCAATGGCCGGAGTGATGAATCCAACAAGATCACTGATGTTTGCATTCTCAAACACATTCAGATTCTGCAGAACTGGAATGTTGATTCCCTACAGAAGGACATAACAGTAATGAAATATACAGTCATAATCGTGCTCAGAGATATAATACCATCTGTCAAAGAGGGAAAACCATATGCAGCAAAAGACAGTTCTATCCACTGCTTCATTCCAAGGATCAGTTTTCAAAATTTTTTTAGATCCTCAAATGTATGGTTCAAAAAGAAAATGAAGCATATAACCATAAGTTTGATAGAAACATAAATATGCACTTTCTGTGATTCTTAATCTTGCAAATTAACTTCAAAACAATATCCCTTACCAACACATAAATCATGCATGACCACCATTTGTTAAATTGAAAGTCCTAGTAGATGGTTAGATATAAAAATATTCTGTTATTAATCCTGGACAAATATCCAAGGAGGCAGATACTCACGTCTGGTCGCTCAAAGAAGGGTTCATTGTCGTTTTCGTCCAGGATGCCAACGACAAAAGTCTGAGTCGTTGACAAAGCTGGGTTTCCGCGATCTGTGGCTACGACAGTCAGCTGTAGGCACAAGACAGAAATATTTATAAATGTCTTTTTCATACACGTACTCACAGTCATTGCTACACACATCATATACACAACAGGGACTTAATAAACCTTTTTTTTTTGTGAATCGATGGTGTGTTTAGCATGCCCTTGATGACTTCAAAATAGGAATAACAGGAGTTGTCAACAGCTGCAAATGGGCCCATAGATCAAACTATAAATGTCCACCGACTCTTGCATATCTTTTCTGGAAGGCAAAGATTTAATCTGTTGAGGATGAGCTGATTTTGCCATAACACGCCTTTCCAATAGAAACCTGCCCAAGTATACTCAATACTTGTCCTTAACCTGTTGAGGACGGACTAATTTTGCTACAACACGTATTTCCCATAGACACTTGCCCAAGTTTACTCAGGACTCGTCCTCAATGGGTTAATGGGGTAATGTCAGCTTCACTATTTTCACATATAATTCCATGGGAATACGAAGCTTCCCTTAAAAAACTCCAATACAAATTTGATGAACACTGTCATCTCCAACACACTGAATAGCAATGCAATATTTTTCTTCGTTCAATGCTCTTCATAATGAATGAGATTTCCTGTGTTCTCTAGACTAGTGCCCCAGTAATACCTTTATCTATCTAATGCCCCCAATAGAATCTGATTTCTCACTCTGTAGTTTTGCCTTGTCTCCCTGTCCGCAGAGATCTTGATAGTGATGTTGCCTGAACTGGGATCGATGTCAAACAACTCGTAGTCGTCAATGGGTAGGAAGCTGTAGTCCACGATGCCGTTGTTGCCAAAGTCGTTGTCGATGGCATAGGCCGTTATGACAAGTGCCCCCGGAGCATTATTCTGTGTGATGATTTGGATGAAAAATGAAGGGATAATAGGGATGGGGGATATTAAAGTCATATGTTCATATGTTAATGCATGCTTCACAGTGTTCATTGCACAATGTATATGTAGGCACAATCTGTTTACGTGCATTGTTAGAGCTCTTGACTATTCTATGCCCCATCTTCATGACATGATTTGATTGCTGTTTTGTGTGCGTGTGTGTGTGTGTGTGTCTGTGTCTGTGTCTGTATGTGTGTTCTACGTTCTGGAAATCTCTGAAGTCTTTACACCATACACTTTACACACCTCTCTAATCTGCACAAGTTGGCCTTGAGATGGCTGCACAAATCTGGGGGCAAAGTTATCGCCCAGGTAGCTGACGTCGATGTTAACCGTAGTGTTGCTCTGGAGCGAGGGTGTCCCAAGATCGCGGGCCACGATGATAAGGGTGTAGTTGCGCACCAGTGGGGAGTCCAAGGTGTTGACAAGTGTGATGACCCCAGAGCGATCATCAATCGTGAATAGATCTGAAAGCGGGGCAAAAAAAAAAAATCATCAGTTTTGTGATTGTGTAAAGCTATTTAAAAACTAACATTTACACAATCAAAAAAATGTTTGTAACTTTTCTATGATGCAGAGTAATCACTGCCATCTTCATTAATGAATGGATTACAGAATGATTGAATATGTTTTGGTAAACATATCACTGGAAATAGGACAACAGAAAGACAAGAATTTATGAGAGTCTGACATGCTTGGACAGAATAGCAATGGTCACCCACACTCACCTCCATCATTGCCGGACACGATCTCGTAGATGACCACACCATTGACTCCTTCATCAGGGTCCTGGGCGTGCACCTCAACGACGTCAGTGTTGGAACTTAAGATGGCATTGTAGGGATTGCTGTCAAACAAGGGAGTGTTGTCATTCACATCTCTCACCAAAATCGACACCTGCAAAATATGACAGATTGTTTATCTTCCTTTCAGAATACCATGATCACGTTAGCCTGCTCACTCTTGAGATGAGACCAATAAGCCACTTAAAAAAAACAACTAAGGATGCACTGCAACAAAGATTTATAAATCATGAACAAGGTTTTATTCATTCATTCATCCATCCATCCATCCATCCATCCATTCACTTATTCATCCATCCATCCATCCATCCATCCATCCATCCATCCATCCATCCATTCATTCATTCATTCATTCATACATTCATTCCTTCATTCATTCATATACTGTAAAAGTGGATATTTTCGCGTGACTAATTTTTCGCGCTTGGCCGGGTCGGAAGAGTTTCGCGTGTTTTTAATTCCGCGGAATCAAGACATCATGCACAGGCACATATGGCAAGCAAAAATATTCGCGTGCTTTTATTTTCGCGCTAGTTTCTGGTTGCGCGAAATGCGCGAAAATTTGAACATCGCGAAAATTTCCACTTTTACAGTATCTTATTTCCAGACTGGCACTTGTTTCAGCCAACGGCTGTTCTTCACAAGTCTGTACATGTTAAAAAACAGTTACACAACATGATACAGGAACATAAAGGAACATTATACACAAATGGTATGATCACAAAACTTCACTCTTTCTGAAGGACTTACCGAAGCGGTTCCCGTGAAACCACCAGAGGCTGGTTGAGGGTTGTGGGCCCCCACTACGAGAACGTATTCACTGATCGTCTCGCGGTCCAGCATCACTGCCGTGGTGATGATGCCCGTCGTCTGGTTGACCGAAAAGTGGCCCTCGTTGTCCCCGGAGATGATGGTGTAGATGATGTCAGCAAACTCGGACTGGGTGTCACCATCCACCGCCTGGACCACACCCACCTCAGTACCTAGAGAGCAGCAGAGGTGTCCAAACATGGCAATAAATTTGGAGTGAAAGATTCATTGTGGACATACATGTCGTACAGCCCTGAGATGGAGGAAGGGGTGGGGGAGTTTTGGAGGTTAAGACTGTAACTCCCTTGCCACCAAGTGTAATACCGATGATGGCCATTGAAAACACAGAACTTTATGATTTCAGTGGGGGGGGGGGGGGGGGGGCGGTTCTGTTGTTCAGACATTATTGGAAATACATCAGTGTGTGTGTGTATTACACTGTAAAAGTGCTCATTGGTAACGGATTTGACTTAATGTTCGGTTAATTATTTCTAAAGCATTCTATCACAGTTGCAGTGTCTTAAACGTGAGTACTCATCATTAGCTGAGCACCAGATGGAGATTAACATGTCCTACAGACTGGATACATAGTCTGTAACTGTTAATGTATGCAATGGGTTAAATCTTTTACACCAGATTATCCAGTACTACCACCACATAAACAAATACTCTACAGCACATTGTCTTGAATTCCTAAATGATTTTACCTGATGGTTCGTTCTCAAGCACAGAAAAGCTGTAAGGGTCTTGAATGAAGGCCGGGTTCTGGTCGTTGGCATCTCCAACGGGGATCACAACATAGGTTGTTGAAGTCTGCCCTCCGTTGTCCGTCACCACTACAGTCAGATTGTAGACCGTGATAGTCTCGTAGTCCAGGGGTTTGGTTGGAATGATGTCTCCAGAGGATGCTGCAATAGAGTGAGTGCCATGAGAATCCAGAGTAATTGGTGGTGGATCCTTAGACTTACTTTTTTTGTGTGATAATGTTAGACCTTTGGTGGGCATCCCTCTCATGATACCTGAATATCATTCCTGCTGTCTAAGCTATGTCAATGCATGCTTTGATGGGAATTACCAGAGTTCAAGAATGAAATCTTGATTATCATGTTGGATGTACTTCTTATTCTCAATCTTCCTCAAAATTCTCTTCACTTTGTTCTTGAGATGGTGGTATCGCAATTATCATTAACGAGCAATCCAATATGATAAGATACAGCCGCTATATTTGGATGTACTTGCCTTTTACTTCTATGTTGGCAAAAAATGTTGCTAGACAACATACATCAAGTCCTAATGTCAACAGTAGCTTTTACGCATACAAGATACATACAGCTTTATTTGATACATCAATGAAGTTTACAGGTTACATGGGCATAAATCTGGGCAGAAAAAAGAAACTGAATGAGTGAGGGAACTAACGATCGATGATGAAGGTGCCATTCTGGTTGCCGTCGATGATGGAGTATGTCAGATCGCTGTTTCCATCCGGATCGTTGGCGACCACGGTAACGATGACCTCTCCAGGAGGGTGGCTCTCCGGGACGGGGGCAGTGTAGACTGGTCGCGTGAACACCGGATCATTATCATTGATGTCTTCAATGTTGATAACGACAGTGACTGGCGTGCTGAGGTCCGGACTGCCACCATCATACACCTGCAACAGATTTAACAGCATTGACTTCAAATACGTTCAAGTCTCCCCAACTGTACACGCATTTCTTTTATCCATAATCAATGATTTATTAGTTTGACATCATGAAAACATGTAAGAAATTGTGTAAAACTTGATACATCATTTTAAGCCACAAAAAATAATTTCAATTATGAAAGAGACAATGATGAACATTCAACCGTAAGGTAGAGATCATAGCAAAAGGGTAGCACACACGTATCTTGCATATCACCAAGACCTTTTTTTTTTTTTTTTGCAAGAAGGAAGTCAAACGAAATATAGATCAGCTGTGTGGAGTCAATGGAGTGCTGGCAGGTAAAACAAAATCATCGTTTTCGGCTGCTTTCACAGTGAATTCTAAATACATGTGTGCATTCTATTAGAAGGAAAAATAAACTCTGCTCTAGTGCTATTAACAGCTATCAATATATTTGTACAATCACTCTTATGTAAAAAAAACATTATAACTTTGATTCATGACCATCTAGTCAACAACAAAACCTAGACTGCCACAAAAGGTGGGGGAGGGGGGAGAAGAGATGACAGCTGAAGTGTCTACAGAGGAGTCATTACACTCTGATACTTTAATATGATCCACCATCAATATAACATACAATTTTCCTGATATCTATTTCATACGTACCAAGACGTCTAGATAGATGACCGCAGGGTGTGTTCCATTGTCCCTGTCCAGTGGACCAGTGGTAGTCACCTCGCCCGTCATGTTGTTGATGACGAACAATGTGGTACCAACTGCATGAGGTACAAAATTGGGAATTTGAAATGATGATGATGGAGTTTATTACATCAGATGATTGTTTTTACGAAAAGTTACCTATTAGATTGTGATCACTGTTATTCAATTCTTTAATCGTCAATTTCTCATCTTTGACAGTTAATTCCCTCTGTCTCTGGTAGCTCCCCATTGGCATTGTTTCATTGTGGTACAAGGTTTCTGAAACAAAGTTGTACATGTATCTGTATATGCCATGCACTTTGTGAATCTACACATGTACAAATTGTACAACAATTTCATGAATGTGTTTAATGTGACCAACAACTTCAGTGACAGAATAAGAAAATAGATATCATACGTTTCGGGAGAAGAAATAGCAGATACCAATTTGGAAAGACGATATAAAATGCATTTCTGCTATAGAGGCAATATTTTGGCAAACTGCTGGTTCTCAAATGTCAGTCAATTCCTGCAATTCACAGAAATAAACACACTGCAAATTATATGGCATAAATAGTATATTCAAAGTTTGCATAGACACATAAAATCTCTGACCACTCTCAATTTGTGCTCAATCACATTCATTACGACAGCGGTTCTGCTTTATACATAATATACACAGTGTTGTTCATGAGTATATCTCTCAATTACAGTCAAACCTGTCTTAGCGGCCACCTCTACATAGCGGCCACCTGCTTATAGCGGCCACTGAAAAATCCCCCGGACAAAACTCCTCTATTTTGGACCCTTAATATAGCGGCCACCTGCCTAACGCGGCCAGCGGCCACACATTTTGTATCCCATGGTGAATATCTACCTGCGTATAGCGGCCATAAAAATTTAGCTGAGCCGTTAACTTTTTGAGTCAGCCATGAATACGATGTCTTTTACGTTCATTGCGTGAATTTTACCGAGTCCCAGCTCAGTCACAATCATACAGACACAATTTACAAAATTAATGCAGCTCTTTGCCACGAAAAGCCGTCTCATCACTAACTTGACTACACTGTAGATTTGATCTAGGCTTCAGTAATGCCGCCCTCAATAGGTACTACAAAGGCAAAGACAACGCCTAATAACATCTTATGATTTTACTAGAATGCTGTGTAATTAGCGTTTAAGTCCCTTTGAATAAGGACAATACGGTACTTGTCTGGGTATATTGTTTGTTGTAGACATAAGCTTCACACATTATCAATCTCCATCGAACTCAGCACTCGTGAACCCCATTCATACAAACCGGTATGAAACAGAGCAGTTCCTCATACCCGAAATGTTGTTTTCAAAATCAAAAGAACAGAAGCAGGCAAAGAAAAAAAAATGAAGTGAATGGTACAACAAAAATCCTGTTAGCTATACATGTAAACCTATTTGCTGGTTGTTGTTGTTTTTTTTCAAGGATAACATGCGGTATTTTCTGCTATTATAAAATGCAACTGTTAAAATTCAAAATGGCCACCAACCTGTCTATAGCGGCCACCTGTCTATAGCGGCCACTTTTCTTGTTTCCCTTGGGTGGCCGCTATAGACAGGTTTGACTGTAATTGATTGATGGCATCCCCCTTTTCATCTGCATTTCACAGTCATCCTCGCTCAAAAGCCACTCTAAATAATGACATCAGTACCATCACTGGCATTCAGCAAGAGCCAACTACTGTATACGCTGTTATTTTCGCGTACAGATATTTTCGCAAATGAGGAGGTCATAGATATTTTGCGCGAGATGTTGTTTTCGCGAACTGATGCCAACGCTAACATAAATGCGCTATTACCCTAGCGCATGGAGACACTTTTGCATGTTATTAAATTTGCGATCCAACTGAGATTCGCAAAATTCGCGAAAATTAAACCCTCGCGAACATAACAGCTTAAACAGTATAAGTCATGGCTCCATGAAATCAAGATACACACCTGCCGGTTGTGAGCCCACGATGACATAATAAATCATCTGGTCAGGGTTGTCTGGATCGTCAGGGTCGGTGGCATCGATGACGCCAACGACCTCCCCAGCTGGACGGCCCTCCTCGACGTTGAAGACAGGAGGGGTGACCACGGGAGGATATTCATTGGCATCCAGGACCACCACTGTCACCTGAAAAGTGTCCAGCAGCAACAAAGTTGAGAAGTGAATGGTTCAGTGAAATTTGGGAGATAAGGTACATAAATGACATACATATGCTATCCTGGAAACTGCCTTTGTTTCAAATTATGTTCTCATCAGACTGACACTGCATCATGGAATAGGTAAAGAATGAACCAATGGTATTGCAGCAGTAGACGTAACATGCTTGATTGTTTTTTGTCAGCATACGATGCCATAGTATCTCAGCCATGTATCATTAGCAGTCTACCATACTGAACATTTCTGCTTACAACATGACTGGTCAACTACTCTTTAGATACTACACTTATAAACTGTTTTTTGTCATCGTAGGATTTCCAGCAATGGCTGGTCAAAACAACTGCCCAATGTTAACTTATATTGGTCTCACAAAAGTTGGACAAATTAAAGAGATGGATTACAGTTGTTTTTTTTTTATACATTCACATCTGCATAAGATAATCCTTCTCAATGCAATCTTGGTGTACGTGGGAGTTATAGAGCTACAGGAATGATTACATGAGAATGAGAAGAGGTAGATTAACACGGTGATTGTGGCAGGTTTTTTACTGTGATGGGCTTAAACAGGCATGCTTATGATCATCTTGCATAAGTTTGTACTGCATAAGATGCTGCGCTGTGAGTCAAAGGCCAAGAATAGTCATTTTGGGGGAGCTACGACTTACCGTGGTTGACCCCTGCCTGCTGTCCTCAGAGTCCCCTGGGTTGTCCCTCGCGAAGACGGTCAGAACGTGTTGGGATTGCGTCTCCTTGTCCAGCGGCTCCAGTAGTGTTATCACCCCCTGCAGACACAAACATACAGACAGACAGAGAGATATGAACAGACAGAAACAGACAACGTGCTTCATCATTGTGTGTGTTGCTAAATTCTTTTCATGGTTGTGCTAGCTAAGAGCCAAATGCATGTGCCAGTGCAAATGAATGTGTGTTGAAAGTTTGTTTGATTTCATATGACACAAGAAATTATCATTCATTTCTCCAAACGCGTACGCAGCATAAGCGTAACACTTCATGGTATGGATGACAAATACGAATGTTAACTCACAGTGTCTGGGTCAATCGTGAACTTCCCATCACCGCCAACGATACTGTATGTCACGCGTCCATTTCCAGCCGCATCGTTGTCGACGGCGCTGACGGTAATCACGAACGTACCGGCCGCGGCACTCTCGTTCACAGAGGTGGTGTACGTGGGGAACTCAAAGACGGGGTTGTTGTCATTGTTGTCGATGATCTCGATGTAGACGGGGATGGTGGAGTTGAGGGAGGGGTTTCCCCTGTCGACGGCCAGGATGGTCAGGTTGACCCAAGTCTGGACCTCTCTGTCGATGGCCCGAGTAAGGATCAGCTGACCTGTAGTGAAATTGGATTGAACATAACTCAAAATCTCAATGACATGGTGCATACACACGTAAGTCTATATAGCATCAAATTAGATCCATACATAATCCTTTTTCCCCATGTACCTAAATGTGTACAACTGGTGCAAACTGTATAATTGTCATGTTTGCCAGAGTTGCAGTGAAGTGATCCTTTGTTAGGTACAATGTAGATGGTGCACAAACAATATTTGGACTTGTCATAGAGAAAAAAGTTTTCTAAAAAATGACTTAAAACAAAGTAATGAATTATGAAAGAAGTGCAACTGACTGTGAACTGACATCAAAGACAAGCTCAAAGGTTAACTGCACGTCGAACAAACTTTTGCTCAACTGCACCTTTTTGAAAGAAATGGTTCTATAGACACCGCTGAAATTTCACACTTACATGTTAACTGCATTCGATTTTGTGTATGGGTGTTAACTACGCTGTAGATATGGCATTCGGATTAGATACATTCCATAAATTGAAAAATTGAAACTGAGATTGTAGATTTGATACTTCATTTGAAGAAATTTGAAGTGTTAAGTACAATCAGCTGCAATCATCCTATTAATTGCATGAATTTCTGTGACCTACATGTTACAAATGAGACATGCTGAAACTGTATACTGCTGTATTTAGTTAACTTGTGATATGATATGTTTAAACAACAGGATCTCTAAGAGCATTGGAGGACAACTAACCTGTTACAGAATTGATGAAGACGGGCAAACCCGTGGTGTCGCCAGCTATGACGTACTCCACCTCTCCGTTCAGACCCTGATCGGGATCCAGGGCGATGATGGTGCCCGGGACGCTGTTGCCAGCCCCAACGGACTCAGACAGCTGCAGGACGATGACATCGGAGCCGGGCGGCTGGAATTCGGGGACGTTGTCATTGATGTCCGTGATGATGATGGTAATTTGTGCTGGTGAGATAAATGCAGAGTGGTATAAAATGTGTTCACTGGTCTTATTTCTGCTTTTCCTGAGATACAACACTGAACAAAAGTTGTCATAGTTATAGTCTAATCTGTTTTCTTTTTCTTCTATTTTTCTCTCTCTAACAAACCTGGCACATCAACCGAAGATTTGTTAGTTCCTTTATTTAAAAAAAAATTAAATGAATATCTCAAACAATATAGCATTCTCTGGCTGAAATAAGAAACCAGAGACAGGAGTATTTTGACAAAATCAAGCATGCTCTTGTAGTTGCACAACTGCATGCTTTTGATTGTATGAAGATTTCATTTTAAAAATCTGTTTTAGAAAATGGGCGATACAGACAGACATACCACTGTCTGGACTTCGGGCGGAGGCTGAGCTCTCTGCGTTCAGATCCACAGCTGAAACGGTAAATACAAATCTTTCCGTCATCTCCCGATCCACCGGAGAAACAAGCGTCAAGTTTCCTGTGACCGGATTGAGACTGAGCACAGTCGTGTAGTCAAATACGGACGAGATGTCGTTGCCGTCCTCGTCGTAAACAACGACCGAGACCACCTCGTAGTTGATGTCGGGGTTCGTGTCGTCGTCGACTGCCGAGATTGTCGTGACGAGGCTGTTGGCTGGCGTGTCTTCAGGGATGGAGATCGTCTGGTCGAGGAGGGACGAGTCGAACGTGGGCGGGCTGTCGTTGATGTCCGACAGGTAGACGTAGACAGTGGCGGTGCTACTGAGTGGGGGACTGCGAAGGTCGGACACGGTAACGGTCAGGGTGTACACTGCCTTCTGCTCACGGTCGAGGTCCGCACCCGGTGCGACCTGTTACAGGATGTTTGTGAGTGAAAGGACACTATCAAATTGTGATTTGGCTTTATTGAAATGCAACAAAGATTCTCATGGTAGTGTATATCATGTATATCTTGGAGACTCGTATTAGGGTGATAAGTGACACAGAAATGATGGGATGAAAGGATGCAGTACGTATGTAGCTCTAATCTTGATTAACCCATTGAGGACGAGTCCCGAGTATACTCGGGCAGGTGTCTATGGGAAATGCGTGTTGTAGCAAAATCAGCCCGTCCTCAACGGATAATGCAGCTCTGATCATGATTAATGCGTTCAAAACTGTACATCAGTGCTAATGTGACTTTTGCTTGGAGAGGTATTGAACACACTGTCTTTAACTCTTGACATAACAAAATTATCATTTACACACAATTTACATTTACATCATTTACACACACACACACAAACACACACAAACCAACATGCACATACACTCACTCACACTGTTATAAACATTGTGGCAAGTTTATGAATGGGGAATGAGCTACATGTAAATACAATTTTCAATAGCTATTATGCTCCATGCTTGTCAACAAAGACCCACCACAGTGAGCTATGGAAAACTCACCGTGATCACACCCGTGGTGGAGTCAATCTCAAACTTGTCTTCACTTCCCCGCTGAATGAAAAAGTTCACCTCATCGCCGTCCAGGTCGAAGGCGTTAACCAGGCCAACGAAGAAGCCTGTAAAGAAAGCAGTGACAGAAAACCCTCATACATCTTTTACTCGGTTTGCCACTTTAAATGCTGAACCTATTGGTCTTTTGTTTCAAATAAGCTTGATTTATTAATATTTGTAACTGAGGCTTTGAGGATGTATACTTGTGGTTGTAGTTATTAATGAGATGATAAAAATGTATTCTTTTTTTAGAAAATACCTGAAAAGTTCTCTCCTGCTCTCATAGATACAGCAAACTATGGTTCATGCTGTTTTTGAGACTAATGTATTGCCATACTTTCTGAAATTTTCTTGCTAACTTTGCTCCAAACCTCCATAAATATTGTATGCAGCACCATGGAAGAAAAGATAACTTCCTGCTTTCAGCACATCAAATGATATATCATCAAAAAATATTATCTGCCTTCATCACAATTTACCGACTGCTAATTTGTTTGTGCTAAATCCTACATTTGGCTACATATTAAAAAAGATAACATACATGTACATAACATACATATTAAAAAGGATTACTTGATATGGAGTATGGAAAACACATGATTCTTATCAAGTGTCAAGAAGAAACAAACTATCGTCATTTTTAATACCTGCAGGTGAATTCTCTGGGATGGTGAAATTGTATGTCGATTCGTTGAAGGTCGGCAGGAAGTCATTGAAGTCCAGCACATTGATGATGACCGTTCCCTGTGCAGTCAAGCCCATGGAGTCAGTGGCAATGACAGTGAAGTCATACCGGTCCTTGGTTTCCCTGTCCAGCTGGGCAGTGTTGACTTGGATGATGGCTGTATGTACATGTATGGTAAAGGTCACCAAAATCAGATATTTCAAGGCCCCATATGGACATAGGGAAAATAAGAAATACTACTTACATGTAAGTGTATGCATCATGGTGTCAGAGCGATAGTCTCTCAGAACATGAGTAATTTCATGGAGACAAATATATCTTGGCACACATAAAAAATTTACTGCAACGGACAAGGAGATATGTGTATCTGTTCATTCTTCTCTCTACTCAATTCCCTCTGATAGCCTTCATCAAGATGATACCATGAAGGTCAGGCACTAAGAGGATTATCTAAACCAGACATAATACAGTAATGAATGAATATGCACCTTACACTGAAGTGCTATGGATAAATGTCTTGCATCTGATGAGCAGTGTGAAATTTTCAGAGTATATGATAAACAATGCATACATGAGAATCACATGGATATTGCATTTGCATTTGATGGATTTCAAACTAACAAGAAACCCTCCACATGATTATATTGTAAATGGTAGGAATAAGCTCAAAAAGCACTAATTACAATAGTAAAATGACCAATCAAAATCAAGAAGATCAAAATTGGCCTTTGTTAATCAAGCCTAGTACTGTTTCATAGTGGGCTGGTAACCCTTGGCAACCCCACTTACCCATGATGGGATCGATATAGAACGATGATGACTCTGAGCCTGTGATGGTGTATATGAGCTGGCCAGTGGCATCGCTGTCGACTGCCCGAATGGTAGGAATCTGAGATGAGAAAAGAAATCAACTGATATCAACATTGTGTTGGACATTTGATTATGCAAACCTCCAGGGCTATAAAAGCATGTTGAACAGGTACTAATCTATACCTGAAAATTTGGAAAATTACTGTGGATCTTCATAAGATGTAAACATAGTACAAAGTTAAGAAAGATAAACCATTCTGCCTCCAACTGATGACATTTAAGTACATCATACCACCGTGTATATTTGGTCAATAAATATCCTCATGTATAAAAGAAACATAATAAACTCCATTGGCAAATTACATGTACACTGTAGCTATATATTCTGAAGTTGTTCTTTATAATTTCCGTCTTTTGTTTGTGGAATAATCCAGGCACAATCAGTAGTTACCATAGGAACAAGGTCGCCCAACATTGCATTCTCGAACACGTTTCCGATGAAAATGCCGTCTCCGGGGAAGGAGGGGGCTAGGTCACCGATGTCTGTCACGAGGATGGTCAAAGTTGTTGTTTGCTGATGAATAAACAAAGTAGATAAATAAACAAAATTACCTAGACAAATAAAAACATAAGGTAAGCAACAATAACTGAAAGAAAATTCTACAAGTTACATATTTTTTGTAGGATTAACACAAAAATCTAAATGCATATTGTGTTGGGGCAAAGATTCATTGACAGCTAGCTTTTTATTCAGAAATAAAAGTGCAACTGGGCAAGTATTTACAAAAGAAAAAGACAAAAAGATGCAAAATGTATTGACAATCATACATTAAGAATGAGATTGATATGTAGGAAACTAAATACATTCTCTGTCTTGAAAACTTGAATCAGTCAACAACAATCTGCCTACACAGAAGAATATTTTCAATTCATGGGCTGAAACCTCTGATGGAAAAAAACTTGAGTTATTTAATAAGATGTGCAGGCTTATCAAGCAAGGCAAATGAAGTATGTCACGATTTTGGATTTACAATTGTACCAAAGGAAGAAGGGGTTGACAGATGCAGGAACTGAAATACGAAATTGAACTCATTACCGATCTTGAGTTAGGGATATCACCGGGTGTGTCTCTTGCTTCGATGACCAGACGATAGGTCCCTGTCTCTAACTGACCATCCAGAAAGATCTCTCCAGTCTGTGATTGATAAGCAAAGAAAGAAAGAAAGAAAGAAAGAAAGGAAGAATAGATAGCCAAACAAATACATGAATAAATAAATAGATAGATAAACAAAAACACAAACAAAATAATATTGCAGGTGAAAGATGATGCTGAAACTTCCTATGGGCAAATTACGAATATCATTCAGAAAAAAAGACGAGTGTATTTCACTGTAATGAATATACAGCTGACACCAGCATGCATAAGGATATAAAAGCAGCTTGTTTTGTCTGTAACTTTGTCAAATCAATATCTATCAAAGGCACAGAAGCAAATTGAAGTGCATATCTATAACTCTTGCTAATTTACAAAATGTACTTGTCTTAATCAAATGCAAAGTCACCATCCATGTAAACAAAAATGCTGACGGCAAGTGCTCTTTACCTCGTTGAGGACGAGTCCCGAGTATACTCGGGCAAGCGTCTACGGGAAATGCGTGTTGTAGCAAAATCAAACCGTCCTCAACAGGTTAATTAGTGCTGCAAACACAAAAACATTATCAATACCAATCTCCACCCCCAGTGTAATAATAATATACCATAATCTTAATAAGTTCAGACTTGAATGGGCATTTTGACACACCCAGACCTACCACATTGTTGATCCTGAATATATTGTTGAGATCTCCCTCAGTGATGTCGTATCCCACCACGCCGTAGATACCAGCATCATTGTCGGTCGCCAGGACGCTGTAGACAAACTGACCGACAGAGGCGTTCTTGGAGATGGTGATGGTGTAGGGCGTTCCCACAAAGACGGGAGTGTGATCGTTGATGTTGATGACATTGATTCCAACGGTGGTCTGCATGAGACAATAATAGCTTCCTTCCAATTATTTTTTCTTTGATGGCAATGTCTGATGAAGAAAGCTGTCATGTAATTCCCCCCACTTACACTAGACACTGCTGAACAGTGTGGCGGCTCACTTTAAAACAGTGTTGAACTTTGTTGACTGAGCTGTATAAAGATGTCCAAATTCATGTACAAAAAAAAAATAAATCACTTTTCAGACATATATAAACTATTAAAATCATGCTTATGAACCATTTACCAAACAATATATTCAAATGCTACTGTTGCCGAGAAAAAAGTGATGGTAAATCCCAGTCACAATTTTTCACTTGATTGGAGCACATCTAATGTTGTATTTTCAGCAAAGTTTTTATAGTTTTATATCTATGTACTACCACATAGACACAGTTAGCAGTAGGGCGAATAACTCCAACTAAAAACACTCCTCAACAAAGCCTAGAAATCCTTACGGAGCCCCTGCTCACTTGCTATCCAGAATACACACACAAACACATGCACAAAATGTACCAATGTTTTCTGCAGTACAGAGAGAGAGATAGAGTGGGACTCACCGATGAAGAAAGACTCGGGTTTCCTTGGTCAGTGGCCACCACAGTGATGTTGAAGGCTGTCACAGACTCATAGTCAAGTGTCCGGTCAGGCCTGATGGTCAGCACGCCTGTCGATGGCTGGATATTGAACAAATCTGGACCATCGGATAAAAAGAAACAGGAGTTGGGTTGGTGTTTTCTATACTACAAGTGTTTCTACCAGTACCTCATGCATGCCTTAATGTTTGCATATTGATAGATGGAATGTGGAGCCAGCCAGATGACCTCATCTTTATTTTTGAATCACCACTTCATCTTTCCATCATTGCATATCTAAAAGAGCATTATTTCACTGAAAATGACATCAGATTCAGGTGGTTGTGTTTCTATATGTTTCGCTTGGTGTACTCATAAAGAGCATAGATTAGTGGTATACCACAGAGCTCAATAAAATCCCAGAAATCAAAGACATATTCTCAATTTGTTTTCTCCGACCACAGGAAGGATGGAAATGAAATCAAACAGAAAGTTTGAGGGTGCAAATCTGAAGAGAAGCTCCATTATTCACAAACCAGACAGTTTGACAGGATTTTGTCTGTCTGTCTACTGTGTTACAAAGGGTGAACATCGGTGGATCAATTGTCACTGACCACTATAGAGCCCTGTGAGGCTGTAGACAATGCTGCCTGCTGCTCCCTCATCCGCATCGCTAGCCTGGAAGATGTCGATGTAGGAGTTTGAGATCTCCTCCAGGACGTCGTAGGGTCCATAGAAGTCCCGGTCGAACTGGGGTGCGATGTCGTTGATGTCGTTCACCGTCACGATGACCTGTCGGAAGAAGAGTGCAACGCAATTTGGTTCGAGGGAAGGGATGCCATTAAGATTCATTACGTTTCTGCTGAGGGCAACTTTTATTGTTGCCAATGTTGATGAGAACTGAGCTCCTTTCCTAATATATCATGCACTGGTTTGTTGTTGCTTTTTTGAATTGCAAGAGGGCGGGGGTAAATGTACCTGAGCACAGCTGCATAAGAATAGCTATAAATTGAAATTGACGATTTTAAACTAGGTAACAGACAATTGACCATCCAACATTAAGCATTTGGAAACTCGTCTTGGAATTTTCACTTGCTTTCCACTCAGAATGACTCTCAACTGATTGTTAAAAAGTGCTCCTGGATTGAGTATTTGGGTGAAATAATCAAACAGAAAGAGTAGAGGACCCATAAATAATTCAACTCAATCCGATACAAATGGAGCATACATACAGACTTTTAGAAAGCATCTATATGAGAACTAAAACATTAAAAAAAGTGTTGAATATACCTTAAGCTGATATTTCATTTACCAGTGTATCCTGAAATACATATACGGGGTAGTCATTTGACTATGATTGTTGACACAATAATAGGATAAAATCTGGCTAGGATCAAACTGAATGAACAAATTGCATGTGTATGGCAATTGAATATTTGTGTAGCTTTGCAATTTCTCTATCAAAGCGCCATTCATTCTGTCTCCATTGGTCACTCACTGTGGTCGTTCCTGTCCTTGGGTTCATTGGGGATTGGTCAGTAGCGGTCACCACCAATGTATAGGTTGGAGTAGTCTCCTTGTCTAGGACTGATGTAGTTGTAATCAAACCCTGCATAAAAAAAAAAAAAACAAAGCATGGATGAGTTGCAAAACTAATCAAAGTAACTTTGCTTCATGGCTTGGAAACTCTTATAATGGTGATTTTGTTAAGATATATTAACAGTAGTAACTATGGATTGATAAGTAATTGCAATGTACTTATTTCAACTGGATGTATGTCTAATTAAGCTAGAATAATTACATTAACAGAAGCAAAATGTTTACTTTATCCTTCAATCAGATTAATGAACTAATGACCATGTCATCCACACACGATGAGTAGTAATGAGCAACAACACTACGGGGGAAAAAAAATAGATATTCCAGATTTGAAAGATAGTGCACTTCTTGAACTTACTGTCAAATACATTGTACAGTTCTCATCTGTCCATTAACAACTTTGCAGGACAATAAAATGCATGTTTTTGTTGACATCTTAAGATCATTTTGTGAAAAATACCATTGTGATAGACACCAATGGTATCTAGCACACCAGTACAGTTGTACGTGTATTTCTTCTCTGTTATAATAATGTCCACCAAAAGTTTAATGTGAGTAAGATAGCTCGAAAGCTATAAAACAAACATGTTCATTCATGAGGTGCGAATTTTCTTCATTTTCTTCCCTTGCTTTCATGTTTGTTCATCTCGTTCTTAACTGTTTCCCATGCAAGCCATCCAGTCATTGGATTTTATTAACTCTTCTGTAACAAACTGTACATGATATCAAGGACAGTTTCAGGCACTGGGCTCAGGTGGGTTAATCCAACAATGACAAAATCAGTAGTAGGAAAGATTCAGGAGTCTACAGAGGGATCAAGAGGAAACTCACACTGGTAGGTGATATTTCAAAGTGATTCTCAGGATCCTGCGATATGATGGCGTAGATGATCTGGCTGTTGAGCCCCGCATCGAGGTCGTCGGCGACCACCCTGACAACAGGAAGGCCGAGGGAGGAAGGTCCTTCAGTGGCGTTGACATTGTAGACGGATTCCTGGAACTCTGGCGTGTTGTCATTGACATCATCCACAGTGATGCGGACAAATGTATTGGTCTGGTATACAAACAAAAAGAGAATCAAAAAGTTTCCCATGACAGATGCAATGCCCAAGGGTACAATACAAATGAAATGTATGTGCATTTTAACATTTAGTTATCCTATTGCCACAAAGCTAAGACATGTACATGAGAAATTTGGAAGGTCTTCAGTTCATCCTCTCTGGCTTCATGCATGCTTAGTTGGAACACTGTAAATTGTACAGATAACCAATTATACTGTGATTTACGTTTGGCATGTTGCATGACACATGTTACCCATGCCTGGAAGTGGTTCAAATAGATGTTAAAAAACATACCAGTAGTCAATATTGTATATATAAATGTAACCTGCACCTGTTGATTTTCTGCCAAACTGCATTCTTATGAACTCTTGGAAAAAAATATCTGATGCTATAGTGCTCCACAGGAGGTAGTAGAAAATTTCAAGACTACAACAGTAACAGTTCATGAAGCCATCTCATTTACAGTGAAGATAAGGGCTACTACATCTAAACGGTCACTTTGTAGTCAGGCCAGTGCCAATGGCCATACCTGAGCTGCTGGGTTGTTTGTCGGGTCCCTGAGCTGGATGGTCAGCTGATAATTGTCCACGCTCTCCCTGTCCAGAAGGGTGGTCTGGGTGATCTCTCTGTTCTCGTTGATCTGGAAGTGACCGTCTGGATCGCCAGCGATGATGGTGTACTCAAAGTTGTTGGAAGAAGGCAAGTCTGCGTCAGAGACGGTCACTGTGACGATCGGGTTGGATGTGAAGTTATTCTACAAAGGGGAACAAGAATGCGAGTTTTGAAGTTTTGTTTGCTCAAAGAAATTTGTTGAAGGGCTTTGTGTTATCAACTTTTTTCTATAAAAGATTTCAGCATCCGCTCTCAAGATGAAGAACTGCCAATATTTTCTGTGAGTTGGTGAACAAAGAGGTGACGAGAGAAACATACATTGTATGAAATCACTCATTGCTTGAGAATGCAGCTTACAAAGAAAAACTACGAAATGCACAAACAAACAGACGAACAAACAACAACAGGAACACAAGCTTGATCCCGCCAGCATAACATTTCTATGACCTCTCACCTCTGATATGGATGCCTGGAACAGGTTGCTGGTCCAGATGGGGTAGTTGTCGTTGACATCTGTGACAGTGATATTCAGTGGAAACGATGAACTGAGGCTGGGGTTGCCACCATCAGTTGCTGTAACCTTAAAACGAAAAAAAAAGGGGGCAAAACAAAAACAAAAATCAAAATATGTACTGTAGTTAAATTGTCATGATGATAAAACAGCCATGTATAGGTATGACATAACACAACATTTACACTTTAATACATCACTGCATTAGGAAGCAATATCCCTCCAAACCGTTTCCTAGTTGGGCCATGTTTTGCCATTGTGTCACAACATAGCTTCAACATCTATATCAAGGTATCATCAGTCCTTTTGAGAGTGCTTTGATAGAAAATATTGTCATTGCCTGAATTCTGATGATTTAAAATTCAATCTCTTATTTGAAGGATAAGCAGGCAGTTCACATAAAGAGGCCAGTTCACCACTGTATTCAAATTGAAGGTATTTCACCATGGAACATCTGATAAAAACCTTTTCAAGCCTCCCATACATACTAAATACAATTCAACACTAGGAATGCATGAGTTGCTCTTGCTTCAAGCAAATCCTTAAGCAAAGCCTCAGGCAACCTTTTTTAGTAGTCAGATATTAAAAAAATTATATTACAGTGTACAAAGGTATGCATCCAATTTGAATACAATGTATGATGGTAAACTAGGTCCATTGAGAATGACTGCATAAATGGTGGAATCCTTACTGTGAGCTCATAGAAGTCTTGCGCCTCTCTGTCAAGAGGCTGTATGGCAGAGAGGACTCCCGTGCCGTCACCTGTCGGGAACACGCTGAAGAAGTTGGATCCGAAGCCAGACAGCGTAAATGTCAACTGTTGATTGAAATGACAAAGAGTGAACTCATTAAACCTACCACTGGCATTTTTTAAAATGGTAAAATAAAAGTTTTGAGTATTCATGATTAATTCACAGACTATAAATCTTTGTTACTGCAATCCAATGTAAACTTTAACTGGTCAAAGGTGTGATAGGAAAGCTTTTAGTTAACATCATAAGCCACGAAACATTTCCCTTCGTAGGATGGAGCTCCTCCTGTCCCCAGCCTCATGAGACATGTTCATATCCACGGAGGCATAGGCCCACTAAAATGTCCTCCTCAACAGATGACGTGATAAACTGAAACGACATCTCCTTTTTGCTTACCTGTGCATTGACACCAGCATCCGCGTCTGTTGCTCTGAAGGATCCCAACGGCACTGCACCCACACGATTCTCTTCCACACTCACCGGCGACGTCGGCATGGTGACAAACTCAGGTGGATTGTCGTTGACATCGTTGACAGTTACCCAGACCTACACTCAACAGCAGACAGGCAAAAGCAGCAATGCAGTGACAAAGTTATATGAAAGTTTTGTGTATACAAATACATATGTAGCTTTGTTTGTTCATCTTGAAATGCAATGTCATTCACTTTTAAGATTAAAGAAATCGTACAGTGGAATCAGGTTAAAATCTTAGAGTCAATCATGATTACGGATGTCGTTATCATTGTGACAATCATCGTCATTGTCTTTTTACCACCAGGTTTTGTCATATAATTATGACCACCTCTCATTCCATCAAAAAGTAGAGGCAGTATCTACTGTCTTGAAGAGCAAGATTCTTCAGTAAAACCAACTACAACAAAATGAAAACTGCACAGGACATCCAGAAGCTTGTTTCAAAAGGAACTAACCGAGGTGGATCCCGGCGCCACACCGCCCCCGTCGGCAAAGACGGTGAAGACATAGAAGTCCTCCGTCTCTCTGTCAATATCACCATCCACTGTAATGACACCCTAAGAGGAGGAGATAATAGACAGGATTGTCATTCTTTTAATGTGTAACATTCAAGACATATGATAGGCAGAAGTCCTGACTATACAGACTTACCCCCTCCATTCCTGCAAAGTTTCAGCTATGGATGTACACTACACTTGGTATTTGTTTAAGAACCCAGGTGCCGAATACCAAATCTATATCAAACTATGAAATATATTTCATAGTGGATAAAATATGAAAGCTGACTGTGTTTTTTGAATCACCAATTTATTTCTATATTGAATCATCATCATTAAGTAACATAATTTAGTGTGTAGGACATTCTCCAGCAGCCTTTGCAGTGTAGATACAAGACAACATCAATGAGCAGGACACATCCATTGTAGATTTCTTGCCATCCTTGCAGCCAGTACATATGTTCTACCAAATCTAATGTGTTTTCATATCAAGTTTAGTTCCAAACTGAAAGTAAATACTCATAGTTGAGGAAAGAATCAAAATCAAGATGATAAAACAATCGATCAGAAAGAGAGGATCAAAGAGTGGTATGCAGCATCAACTTACAGTATTCTCAGCAATCTTGAAAAGGTCAAGAACGGCGGGACTGGAGTTTGGATCGATGGAGTAAGTGATTCCCGCAGAGGAGCCTCCAAGTGTGGCTGAAACCTGAATAGCAAATGTATAAAGTACATGAACTGCTGTAAAATGGTACAAGATGATCGGAGTGCACGTTCCAGGACTCCTATCAATGCATTCAGCAAAAAAAAAAAACAAACCAAAAACCAAAATGAGCAAACACACAGCTTCTAACCTGACAATGCCATTGGTAGTGACATGGTTTCAGAAAAATCCACAAAGGCACACTCACAAGCTTAACTCAAGTAAGACTTCATCAGCTCAATTTTACCTGATTGATGAATGTGTCAACAGGAGCATTCTCATTAACGTTGAAGTTGTAGCGGGGCAGGCCAAATACGGGCACCAGAACTGTGGCATCCACAACCGTTACAACCACCGTGCCGGTGTTGGAGTTAAAGGGACTGGCCTGGTCAGTGGCCCTGACCGTCATAGTGTAGTTTCGGGAGCCACTGTTGTCCGGGATCGGGCCGGAGACGAAGATTTGACCGCTGTCTGGATTGATGCTCAGGAATGATGGATTGTCTAAAGTGTTTAGGAGAGAAGAAGAGATCAATTTTGTGATACCTGTGTCTTCTTTTTGGAGGCATGATGAAGCTTATAATGCATATATCAAGACTTCCCCTAGATAATCAGAAAGTCATCAATTTCATTCAACGCGTAGACTACGTAGACTCAAAACTTTGTTTCTGGAAGACCATCATTTATGCAAACCATGAACTGAAACCATGGACAGAGCCTCAACAAGTTCACAAAGTGCAAATATTTGCTTAAAGCAAAACTTGGACAGGAGCTCAAAATTGAATTAAAGTTGACAAAGGTAAAAAAGAATCCTTTTCATAAGTTGCCTTTGAAATGCCTCTATGACATAAGCAAGTAAAATCAAAGAAGTGCATTTGATGGTACTATCAATTTAATATGCTCTGTGAACAAGGGCAAAAGTGGTTCAAGATGTGATAGAAATTGAGTTCCTGCAAATTGTACATGCATATCCAATCAGATAATTCCTTTCTTGTATATGCTTCTGGTCTTCGAAACCTACTTATCAGGCTGTACTCCACTGAGCCCCCAAGGTCCAGATCCAGGTCCTGGGCAAAGACAGTGACCACAGGAGTCCCAATGGGAGAGTTCTCAGACAGGTCTGGCCTGAAGTACAGCTGCTGCCGGAAGGTCGGAACCACGTCGTTGACGTCAAGGACTGTGATTGTGACTGCGGCTGTATGCATCAGGAATACAAATATGTAACAAAGATGTTTTTAAGAGTCTTTGCAAGTTGTAAACATGGCTGTTGTTCTGAGACGATAAGCAGAAATGTTTGACTGTCATTGAAGTGGGGTGCCAACCTCCCAACATGGTTGAATTTACATACAAGTAGCTCTGCATCACATGCTTTATCTCTAGGTAGCAGTCACTTTGTTGAGATTCACAATTGCAAACAAAATTTACATTGCATTTGTGTGTGTGTGTGTGTGTGTGTGTGTGTGTGTGTGTGTGTGTGTGTGTGTGTGTGAGTGTGAGTGTGAGTGCGTGATATCTTACATTCAGAACATGCTTTTTCAAAAGAGCGATCTGTGGAGAATTGTGCCTTCATTGGCATCTTGCATAAAACAGGGAGGTGGAACTTCCACCTCCCTGCATAGAATGAGCATATTCTTCCACATGGCTTCATCTGAGAAAATCACAGAAATTTGCAATACTTACACATGTTTTCTTCTTCGAAAGGCATTGCAAAAAAACCCCAACAAAACTTTTTACGCTGGTAGCACTGCAGGATCTTGTAAGGGTTAACAGCTCTTATTGAATATGCAGTGACGAAAGTCTTAAACCAATGCAAACCCAACTTACCAGTGGAATTGATGAGAACCGCATAAGACAAATACCACTTAAACTAATGTCATAATGGCTCAATGGCATAAGAAATGAAACATTACTGTCTCAAGTTAACCCTTTCTGTCCTAGGGTCTCTGGACAGTGTATACAGTGCGTATGGGGTTTTCTATAGCTGTGCCAATCAGCACTCAAAGTTTACAAAGAGTTAACTCACCCTGGTCCGTTCCGACCGAGAGGTCACTGTTATAGGCTTGAACGATGAGGAAGTAGCTATCCTGCATCTCCCGGTCCAGGGGCGTGGCCCCGAGGTTGATGTTGCCGAAGTTGTCGATGGTGAACATGTTGTTGGTGTTCCCGCTGATGATGCGGTAGAGGACGATGGCATTCTGTCCCAGATCTGGATCATCAGCAGTTACCTGAAAAATGTGCAAGACACATTTGTACTTATCATTTCGTGTATAAATTTTGTGGGTTTTTTTTTCCCTTATGAAGTAATCACTGCAAGATTTACATTTACTGTTACATTGTATTGACATGCAGGAAAAACTTTGTAGAGATATCATATATTATCTTAACTGCTACGTGTAAGAGTCATACACTAGGTTCACTCTTTTCTTTTATTATGATTCCTTAGAATTTTGGATACAACAAAAAATGGAATAGAAATGGAAAAAGGAATCAAAGTAGCAAATGGCCCACTGACACAGATACATACGCATAAATAATTCCTAATGAATTGAACATCTCAATCAAATGGAACAACAAAAAAACTTACAGTGAGTATCCTGGAGCCGGGTTGAATGTTTTCAAAAACCGATCTCTCGTAGGAAATATTGCGGAATGTTGGTGCGTTGTCATTAACGTCAGTCACGATCACGGACACCGTGGCTGTTCCCGTCATGGGGGAGCCGTTGAGTGGTGTGTCAACAGCGAGAACAATCAGGCTGTATGCATCCTGCGTTTCACGGTCGAGCGCCGCGGAGGTCTCCACGACACCAGTGAAGGGATCAACGGTGAACGGACCCTCAGTGCGCCGCAGACTCTGGAAACTGTATATTATGTTTCCATTGTTTCCTGATGCAAAAACATTTTAATAGGTAGTGATGTAAAGAAAACTGAAATCTGAGGGCACTTGCAGCTCTCTATATAAAGTAATTTCCTCTATTGTTTTCCTAGCACATGGAGAAGGTAGACACTTTACTATTCATGGCATGGACTTCTTTCATCTGCAAGCTAATACTTGCCAGTAATCCTCAAATTTTTTTAGTCTAAAGTTTACATCATATATCAACAAAGGTGAATAATGAAATGAAAGTGAGATGATTCAAAATCAATCATATCAATAAAAGAGAATATTCTCATTCACGCCACTGCTCTGAGTAGTGGCAAATAATGAAGCACACTCCCTGAAATCACCATGAATGATCATTAGTCTCACACAAAGACATAAAGCAATAAAAGAAACACAGCCGGGAGAGACTCAACCACAGCAGTATTCATCATTTTCTTGGCACAAAGCCTTAAGCAAGACTAGACTCACCTACCTTCTTCTTCCTCTTCTGTTTCCTCTACCATGTATGTCTTTACTATCATAATTGTTTTCAGTTTTGTTTCATGTTCATATTCTTGAATTACTGTCAAAGATTGAAAAGAAATTAATTCCTGCATGAACAGTTCACGGAAGCCCTTCTTTACATCTATTTATGGGATCATGTTCAGAGTCTTTAATGACAAAAGACATAAAGATTCAACATTATGCCACATACATCAACTAAACAAAATGCTTATCTCTATTGGATCATAAAAGAACCAACTATAACTACACATGAATAAAACTTGCCCAAACCATTGCTGAGGCACGCCTAAGAAAAAAACATTTTGTTTTATAGAAGCACTCACCGTTGTCTAAATCTGTTGCATCCAGATCAACAATGAGTGTCTGGAATGGCGAGTCCTCGGGCACTGTCTCTGTGTAGATCCCCTGGGAGAAGACAGGTGGCTGATTATTGACATCTTCAACGGTGATTGTCACGGTAGCCGGTAGCGAGGTCTGGATGCCGTCCGATGCCACCACCGTCAGCTGGTAGACCGGGGTAGCCGTCGCATCCAGCGTGGCCGCCGTCGTGATGCGTCCGTCCGTGGAGAAGGTGAAATCGGGACTGTTCGGTGTGAAGATGTACGTCAGGGTGCCGGTCGTGTCGGGATCATTTGCAACAATCTTCAAACAACACAAGGGAAAGGTGACAGGCATACATAAGCGCATACAGGTTACATGAATTTCTTTTTGACTGTGGAGAATATGGGTAAATGGATTGCTGACAATACACTGCAACAGCTATAAATTACATATTTCCATTAAAATTCCATTAAAATTACAATAAAATTACAATTATTAAATTACATATTTCCATTAAAAGTCAAAAACAGTACGTGATCTCCTATGTGACATTGAGCAGACATTGCATTCATTCTCCTGCTCCTCGGCAACGACAATGACTATAAATAAATTATAATGCGCACCTGTCCCACAAACGTGTTCAAGTTGGCATCCTCAGACACGGTGAACTGGTAGGAATCTTGAGGTAACACGGGTCTCTCGTCATTGGCGTCCAAGATGTTGACAATGACGGTTGCTGGTGGGTTGGCTGCCTGCTGGGGAACACCGTCTGGTAGAGAGAGCGGTAAAAACGAGATTATGACTTTACGTAGGGATAGTATATGTAAAAAATATATATATATATATTATATATGTATGGTATATATTTACATATTTTGGGCGTATCTGTGTATATAAAGTAGGAATATTTAAATGCAAAGTTACTTATTCTATTACAAAAACACAAACTCATGTTTGCACGGTGCCCAGGCAGTCATATTACTGTCTGAAGAGACACAAATAGTTTAGACTGAGTTTGGCGGTGGAGCAAAATTCCAGGTAGTTTTTTCATTTTTCATGTGATAAGTTTGGGGTTGTTTTTTTTTTCAAACCACCTCACATTTGCATGTGCCCGTTATCAGATATTTTGTACAGCATAGCATCTACCAGTTGTATCTTTCATTCCTGACATGCCAACATTTCTTTGGCATAATGGCCAGACCTGAATACATATAGTTATCAAAAAGAATGAGCAGAACATATTCTACCACTGAGAGTTACTGGGTGTGCAATCTTGTGAGCAAGAACCCCTGTGACGAGTACCACATAGTGATTGTCAGGTTTAAAAAGTGGCTGTTGACTTACTGTCGATGGCAGTGACAAGCAGAGTGTATTGTGGGGTAGTTTCCCTGTCCAGCGCGCCTGCCGTCCGGATGTTGCCTTGTGAATCGATGATGAAAGGGAGGTTGTTGCCGTTGGTGATGGTGAACGTCAGGTCTGCATTTGTTCCCTCATCACGGTCTGTAGCATCAACCTGGCCAAGGGGAAACATATCATGTACATGCATGTCTTGTTTTGATTACTGGACAATTTCATGGGAGTCCCAAAGTCCAACTGGTGCCAACTTAATTGGGGATGGGATTTACACACATAAACCCTTATTGCAGCTTAATCCGTTGAGTGCTGATTGGCTCAGAAAACCCCATATTGTTGTACACCTGGTTCAAAGTCCCTGGCACGGAATGGCTTAAAGTGAATGAATCTCCTTGTGAGTAATCTATGCATTATTCATGATGTTTGTATCAATAACAAAATTCAATGATCTTTTTTAGTATTGTCACACAAAACAGAGTATGAAATTTTGAGAGAATACATAATGCAGGGAAATATAGAGCATGGTTAGGTTTCTGAGTCAGTGCCTGGAGGCATTGCGATCTAAACAGCAATTGGCACATTTAAGCACAATCTATGAGCAGCATTTTGTGGATCTGGAAGGGGAAAGGTCTGGGAGTAAAAAGAAACAGGAGAAACTTCACAGAACATTCACATTTTCCATGTCAAAACTGGAGGGCATTTTTAGGTTTTGTTTTGTTCCTACTATTTTGAATCTATAGGCAAAATCATATTGATATCCGGGTTAGTGGAAGGGTGCTATGAGAAGAGATAAATGCCCTTTTAATCTGGAAGGATGATCCTGTATACAATGTAGCTGTACCTGCACAACAAAGCTGTTAGGAGCCGAATCCTCTTGGATGGAGACCTCATAAGTGAGCTGATTCCACTGCGGAGCGTTGTCATTGAAGTCCTGCACGATGACTGTGAGCAGGGTGGTGGCCAACTGGGGAGGGGTGCCCCGGTCAGTGGCAGTGATGGTCAGACTGTGCTGCGGCTGGACCTCGCGGTCAAGCTGGCGCAAGAGCGTGACGTCGCCGGTGACCGGGTTGATCTGGAAGAAGCCTGGTTGGGCAAAGAAGTATTGCAGAGGTGTTAATAATTTATCGCATATTTATTTTTATGTTATATTATTTTTTCAGCAAACTTCATGTGGACAGACCCAATCTGGCTTGAAATTCCCACTGGTCCTCGAGTGGATCAACATTTTCACCAATTTAAAGTTCTTTGATACTCAAACAAATCAATGGTTAAAACAGATAGATATTGTGTTTCCTGATGAGGTTGATAACCATTCTCAGTCAACATCCACCCAAAATTTGTGAGTTTGTGAATTTGCAAGACAACACATTCAGCATATATTCATTTGCTTTTTATGCAACTTTTGGGGGCACGTGATCTCCTAAATTCGCATGTCATAATACTGGTTTTAGCTCAACCCACAGACAGATAGTCATTTACTAAATCCAATTCAAAGTCAATACCAAATGCATATCAAAGGTGGGAGAGTACATAAACTAAGTCCTTGCTGATCTGTGGCAAACTTAAATAACATGCACCTGTTTCAACCACACTTTGGTAAACGGTCACCAGTAACCCTTCATCTGAACTAAAAATACTGAAGAAAGGATGTATGGTGCTCTCTATTATAATAAAATGCACTGGTCCATGGTAATAGATACACTTACTTCGGCAATTTCTACTATCAACTTTTTAATTGTCTATTTGTCCAGTAATTATATGGGGGGGGGGGGGGGACGTATGAAACTATCATAAAAGTCAAAATCAGCTACATGTACCTCCGTCATTTCCGGATATAATGGCATATGTCAGTTGATCCCCTTCTGGAATATCTTCGTCTGTGGCTGTGATCCGTGTGACTGTTGTTCCAACCTGGGCAGCCTGCAAAAAAGGTACATGATGCATGTTAACATTATACAGTCAGACCATTATGTTATGTTACTCCCGCACGCAGTGCGCACGGGGCCGCTTCGTGCGGCTGCGTGCAGGTTCGTGCGATCTCGCACGGGAGCGTATGGCTCCGTGCGCCCCTGTACGCGCCCGTGCGTAGTCGTGCACCTCCGTGCGGATCTGCACGCCCCCGTGCAAATCCGCACGCCTGCGTGCGGATCCATACTCCCTCGCACGCTGTCGCACGGACCCGTGCGGGTCTGGCGCACGGACCCGTGCGGCTTTGGGGTGCGATTTCGCACGGCCCCGTGCCGCCAGTGCTTGGTTCCCGCATGATCCCATCTCACCTACCTGGTTCCCGCAGTGCTTACACGGTACGTGTGTATCAGGTGTATACCGCGTGCGAGTCCATGCGACATTCCCCGGCCGACAGTTTCAGCGCAAGCGTGAAATGAGACGATTCCCGACAATACAAGGGTTGTTACTTGCGCATTGCCAGTCAGTCGGCAAGCCGAAAAAAACCCGTCTAGAATATCCAAGTTCTCGCACGGGTGACCTCGAGTTGACCCCGCAGATCATGATAACTGAGTTACGTTTTCACATGATTTTTTTTTTTAATTTGACAGGTTAAGGTTAAAACCTGAATGCAATATTGTTTAAATTTTCCAAAAGCGACATGAAAGGTCATTGACTTCGTGCATGGCTAATTCATTACCGATGTCCCGGAAATAATGGGTACACATACTCGTTTAAAATTCCCCTAGAAGTCTTCTTTTTCATTGTAGGGCACTAACGAACGCATACCATGTAAAAGGAAAATTATCATTCAGCTATAAGATAATGCCTAAGGTGTAACGTGATGATTAGATGGGTCAGGAGCCAGCTGAAATCATAAGGATATCATTCCTTTACTCGGCACGAAATCGCGAAAATATTGTACTGTCCCACATGTAGAAATTGACGTGTTCCCTGGATGCCCTTTGTGTGTTATGAGCGACCCCAGCGTAACTGACATGGTCAATTATAAGCGTCTACTAGCTGTGATATACTGTGCTTGTGTCTGTCGTTGGGCATCATGTACAAGTAGCCTATTGCCTCTTGCTTGGCCTCTCTCTCTCTTCTCTCTCTCTCTCTCTCCTCTCTCTCTCTCTCTCTCTCTCAACAAGTCATGATTCACTTTACCCATTATGCCTAATCGAACACGACATGATTGAGGTAACCGCGCCTTTTTATTCTCATAGTCAAAATCAAACTGATTCTTTACATAATTAAAAAAATATTCTTCATATAATTTCTCAAAATACTCAAAAGATGGCCTCAGTCAAAACTTTCTACAAAGATTGCATACGGCAATCTTTACGGCCTAAACAAGTTTTTTAGAGCTATTAGTTCACCCTGTGACGATGACTTCGATTGCGTTTTGAACTTGTACCGAACTACTTTCAACCCAACTATTACCTTTATAGTTCGATTGATGAACCAGTCATTTGAATTCATAACCGACATTCGTAATCGTAAGCACACAGTAACAAAATACTGTCAATAACAGTTGGAAAATGCAAATGCTATAATAATAGCGCGAAATACACGAGTAACGATTATCTTCATACATTCTAATTCCCAAGTGATGTCGCTTCGAAAATGACACTTGGTTTGGCTACTGCTTCAAGCAAATAAAAGGAAAAGGAATGGGATATACTTCTAATGATAATATCACGCCGTACAAGGTATTCCACTGTATTTGGTAATGTCGGTTACGTTTCTGTGCGCTTTACGTACGGAAAATAAAAGGCAGATTGATGCTATTAAATGCTAACACAACAGCTTTAGCAAGCGCGATAAAAGCGATAAATAATAAGGGAAATGTGCCTAGGATATGGCGGGAATTCAGAATGTTACGGCTGTATACAGCTGCAGCAGAGCAGGCACGAAAGCAGTCGTTGATGCTCTGCAACATTACGACCATGTGCATTATTAGAGGGTTTTTAGTACACGCAAAGAACACGCGATCTGAAAAGACGACTATCGTTAATTAACTTCATCAACTTTCTCTACTGATGCTGTCTTTTGAATCCCCGCCTACAATGGGTTCTCAGGTTCTATTCACTCTAGGTATTGGTACTTGCTAAACGCATCTCCTTTAGTTTCCATTAACAACAACATGGGAGGAGAATGGAAGCGATCAAGGCCCTCGCTAAAAGACGCTTGTTGTAATACGCATTGCGTGCCTTTCTTTCTTTCTACTGTTTCCTATTGTTTGTGAGTTAAAAACTTGCGGCAAACTAAGTCACCGCAGCGCTTACCGACTCATTCATGCGGCGGCAGCGGCACGGACACAAACGCACTTCAGTTTACATTCGGGCTGCCGTATTGGTCAGAATAGCATACACCTGTCCTGCGATTGGGTCATTATCTTACACACCCAAGCTATCGCCGTATACGGTAGTGCGTGCGATGGAGCGTAAACGCCGTCGCTAAGCAGGACTGTTCTATTGTTTCGTCCCGTGAAAGAAACAGGTTGTGAGCTTGAACATAGCCCGAACTTTGAGAGCGATTTTCTCCGTTATTTTGAAAATGGACTGACATCATAAGCGTAGTTAATATTCGTTTCTATGATCCATAGGGATGTCCAAATGAGTTGTATTACATATCCGTGTAAAGCTTAGAGTCTGTAGAATTCACATATAGGCATAACTACGATTTCATTTTTTGCGACTTTTGACTCATTCCGACGGAGCGCATTACAAATGTGCTCGTTGATCTCTTTTATTTATCCCATGGAAACCTAAAGTCATATCTGTAGGCAGACATAATGGATAATTCCAGAAAGCAAACTTCTTATACGAAAAAAGACACTTCTGTGTGGATGGCAGGTACCGCAATAGCATGGATTTTTCAGATTTAGTTATCATAAGTTGTCAAAGAAAGCAAGAAAGATGCAATGATTTATTTGAATATTGAACATCCCATCAGGCTCTTGTCAACATTATGAAAGGGATAATTGCTGAAACAAAACCGAGAAACAAACTCAAATGAAAGATTGGTCTGCGAAACTCAACTTCGATGTTGCTTGAAGTTTTTTTTTCCTTTCTCTCATACTTATGAATGACAGTCTGATTATGTCATTTAAAGATCGTTCAAATAATCTACTTGGCCAACGAACCAAATAGAGGATATTCTATATAACATTCATGCAACGCAAGAGCCGATGGTTATTGCCTTTATGGGGTCCTATGTATTCATCATGGTGAAACACAGCCTAACATATGCGAATGTTTTACGCAAGAATATTTTGAATAGACCAGGTGGCTAGAGTATCAGGTTACATTGTACCTCATTGAATAGACAGGATGTTGATACAAAGACATTCCTAGACGCGCTCGTAGAAAAGTCGGGGATTATGAGCATAATAGAGAAGTTCAAAGGCCGATTACAGACGGTCTCTTTTTTCTGCACCGGTCCATAGAATGCATTTGCCTTCGTAGAAAGCGCTCCAAATTTGCGACGGGTGATTCAATTTTTGCTAGAGATGGACCTGTGATAACCCATCGCTTCAATTGAACACTTTGTTTAGGAGCAAGGTATTTCGGGCAATAAAAGCATGAAGTGTTCTTGTCTTATCTCATGTGTATCGATGTAATCAAATGTTGTCATGCTGCTATTGAAGTGGTTTATTCACTTATCGTGCCGGTGTAACATATATATATATATATATATATATATGAAGAGTTTGTTCGCAAAAACCGATAAGTCCATATTAGCCAAATGGAGATATTTGCGATTAAAGGTCAAGAAAAATAAAGAGAATAATAAGAACATTTTTGCTTCTTTTGACCATAACTTCAATAATGTACCTTTATTTCGTAGTGACCAATATATCATTTAAAAGGTGTTATTTAGTACATTATGACAGACACCGTACTTTAAAATCTTCAAAAATGGACTTATCGGTTTTTGCGAACAAACTCTTCATATACATATAAGCATATACATGTGTATCTGCTTTTAGGTAGGACTACATTTTTTCATTCCATTAGACTTCGTGAACTCATGCAAATTGCAGCATTTTCATATTCATAAACGATTGCAGCAAATGCTCATTTCCTTTATACATTATGATTATTGAGTGAGATTAGTTCTTCATTTCTTTCTTGTCTTTTATCGGGGGATGACTGGTACAACATGTATAAACAATAAAACAAATATTGAGTTACACTCACGACATAAGAGAAGAACATTTCAGCAAAATTAGCCGTCTGTTATGAGAGATTGAAGAATACCAGGAGAAATGTTGGTTATTTCAACAAAAATATTGTCTTTTCCTTAATTTCTCAAGTGATGTAATAATTTTAGGCCTTCAAGTCTGTGTGGCTTGTGCTTGTCATACTTCTATGATCATGTCGGCTTCTTCTACAGCTGCTGGAGTATACGCGATGGCCAGCCTTTTTTGTTGCTAAATTGAATTAACTTCTGCGTCGAATTCGGGAATGTTCACCTGCGACCCTGTTTGAAAAGACGCTCTCTCACATGGAGACGAATTTGAATTGTCTATGGGCATTCTAATTTGAATACGTTTTTTGAAGTGATAGGATATAGTGAGAGGAAACTGAGATTGAATTATGAACATATTCATGGCGCTATCTTTTTTTCTTTTATTTTGTCGACGAGTTTGAATTACCTAACTGTAAAATTAGAAAACAAACGTACACACACACACACACACAGAAAAAAAAAATGACTATGAAACCTTCGCATAATGTTAAACCATTTTAAACACTCGAATATGCCATTTTCTCTTCCTTTGTAATACATTTGCCTCGATTCGTGCTCCTTCTTTTTATCTCATTGCATCACATTACTTTCCTTTCCAGCTATCCACTATGTCTTCTTCATTCTCATCATCTTCAATTAGTCGTCTAGATTGAATATCCTCATTGATGGTGGCGATCACTTATCCAAGATACCTTGCCCGTATTATTGTATAATCTAATAAGATATCACCATAACACAGATTATAGGCAAACCTAGCCGTGTATAATATTTCATTTCGTTTGCAAAAGTGTGTTCAGATTACCATCCATCGAACAAAATTCAGAAGACCAGCCTATTTTATTTTTCTCTCTCCAGCTCTCAATCTTTCTTCTTATCGCATAGACTCCGATGTTTCATACGCAGACCTGAAGAGCTTATAAATGTTCCGTCAACTGACTTGAACATGTGTCTTATAAAATTATATAGTTGTAAGTGTATAATATATATTCTCCTCCCTTTCTCATGTCTCTCTTTCTCTCTCTCTCTCCCTCACACACACACACACACACACACATATATATATATATATATATATATATATATATATATATATAGACAAAACAATAATCTATCCCGTTTGCTGATGACTTTTATCATATACATATCACTGTGTAAGATTTAATCTCACTTGATGTGTATATGAACAACCCGACATTACGGTATAGGGTTGTAAGTGAATCGTGATTGCACATAAAATTTGCAACATTAAACCCGACAGGAAACCTACAAATGCGCTCGTTGATCTCCTTTATTGATCCCATGGAAACCTAAGTCATATAATTATGGTCGAAATCTGGAGGCAGTCATGATGGATAAATTCAAAAAAGAAAACGTCTCTATACAAAAAAAAAAAAGATAAATAAATAAATAAATCATGGATTTCACAGGTTTAGTCATCATTAGTTGTCAAAGATTGCGAGAAAGGTGCAATGATTTATTTGAATATTGAACATCCCATCAGGTTTTTGTCAACATAATAAAAATTGTTGAAACAAAACCGAGAAACCAACTCAACTGGAAGATTAGTTCGCGAAACTCAACTTCGATGTTGCTTGAAGTTGTTGTTTTTTTCTGTCATACTTGTGAATGACGGCCTGCTTATAAGATCGTTAAAAGAATCTACTTGGCCAACGAACCAAATGGAGGATCCCTGTATAGCATTCATACAACGCAAGAGCAGATATTGCTACTATGGGGTCCTATATTCATCATGGTGAAACACAGCCTAATATAATTACGCACGTGTATTACGCAAGAATACTTTGAATAGACCAGGTGGCCAGAGTATCAGGTTACATTTTACCTCCATGAATAGTCAGAATGTTGATACAAAAACATCCCTGGACGCGCTCGTAGACGCCATCTGAAAAGTTGGGGATTATGAGCACAATAGAGATGTTCAAAGGCCGATTACAGACAGCCAGTTTTTTTTTTCTGCACCGGTCCATCGAATACATTATAATGAGGTGCTTCGTATGTATTATGTAACCTCTTTTTACGGACCCCAATGATTTAATGGTTGTTGGGAATCGAATGTGCAAGTTCTCATGTGGTTGTTACCAACATTTATCATAGCATTTATACTTCGACAATGACATACGCTGCAATAAAGCGAGAAACAAGACATATGGCAGAAGTTTTTTTTTTCCTTTTCTATCTCTTTCTCTCATACGCTTAGCATTCACGGGAAATTGTATATAAAAATTACGATGTTGGGTATTTTGATGCTTGCAGCATTTTCAAAGAAACCTTGGGATAACTAGACCGGTGGTGTAACGTAAAACATTTTCTTGAATAAAGAAACGATTCAATCAATCAATATATATATATATATATATATATATATATACATATATATATATATATATATATATATATATATATATATATATATATATATATATATATATATATATTTATATATATAATGCCCGTGTTTTGTTTCAAGCACGACAGCTAACAGCGCACTTGCTCCTATGTGAATAGTCGTAGCCTTCTTGTGGGTAAGGGGATGCAGGGGGCGTTCACTCAACAACAAAAAAAAGGGGGGGTCAGTTCGTTCCTTGATTTTCATTTCAGGTAGACTAGACCATGGACCTGCTAGGTCCATGACTAGACTAATGATTTTATCAAAACCTTTGGCTGGAGTATGACCTCAGTACTGTATCGATACAACAGACATTTCTAGAAGCCTGGTCGCGGATGATGGCTTTCAGAGGTGTAATCCGCCTTTCATGTGTGGCACAATGCGTTCTTTTAGTGAGGGTTACGTCATATCAATTAGTGGCGGAGTCAAGTCAAGAGCTAGAATAATGTTTTTTCAGATGCCGATAGCCCGAAACAGTTTTGATTAACGTAACAATCTCCCGAGGTTGTTCTTTACGGGTTAGTTCTCCCGTCAGCGCAATGGAACAATGCATGGTTAACAATAATCCGATACACCGGATGCGAGGTACAAGTTGTATGACAAAGAAGCATAAATATGACATGATTGTGCTTCATCATCAGACAGTGCCAAACTAGGCTGAAAACAAAACCACACCGTACATAACGCTATCGATCGGCAAATCGTTCCAACCGCCATGATGGATGCTTATTTACCCACATTCCCACAATGCACTAAGCCAGCTTACCAACATCCAGTCAACATCCAACATTAGGCAATTACACATGCACGCGAATGTTATGGTGAAGTAACCAGTCACAAATCGGATTTTCCCGAGGTATTTGTTCGTTTGTTTGTTTTTACGATACTCGCGGGTTAATCGATCATTATCAAAGGGGCATGTTGGTGCATAAGCCATCACAAAAAAAAAAAGTTTTAAATCCACATATGACTTCGCTTTCTTCTAGCAATCTAGTAGTTGACAGTATTTTGCCAAGATTACAAACCTATCGAGACGGAAACTGTTGATATACCGACCTATCCTGCAGCGACGATGTTCTTTTTTTAATCTCCCGCTTACGACAATGTGTAAGCTCTACATATTATTTCAAGGCTTTGGGGAATATCAGAAAGGACAAAGAATGTGTGTGTGTGTTTTTTTTTTCTAAGAGAGGCAAAAGTAGTAAAACTACTAATACACCATACTGATAATGTAACAATATGGAACATCTACAATGTACATTTATTATTACTTTTTGAGTCATCATCAACATCATCGTCATCAACAACAAATGGTTCCCGTAATGTAATTGTACAGTAGCTTTTCTCTGTTGTTGTTGTTGTTGTTGTTGTTAATTGTCATTATTACCATGATTATTTCTACGCTGTTCAAGTTATCGAGTGATAAAGACACACATACAGCCACACAATTTTTCCAATTTCTTTTCAAGGAGAGATACATGTACACAGTCCCCACGGTGATGGTACTCCATAATTTTAGAAAGATTAGCAGTGATCTCTGCAATGTAGAAAATCGTCCATTTTTGGACAGGCATGAGTGTTTACATGTACTACGCAGTTGCACACACTTGTAAGGGCTTTCATTGAACATTGTACAGTGTGTACATCGTATCGTCTTCTCGCGATCGCTTGCAGGCACACAGGCATGGGCACGGATCCACAGACATGGACACGCAGGCGCACACATAGTCATGAGCACACACTTACAAAGGGGATATTATCATTTACAATGCATGCACGCACGGCCTCCAATGGATTCATGCATACTAGTCCACTGCCTGGACTGCCTTCGTATACGGTGTGTACTATTATGGTGTGTATGGTATTAGCAATATCGCACACGGAAATACCGTCGTTGAGGGTGTGTAGTATAAGGAAAGACCAAGTGTAGATCTTTTCTTTTTTTTCCGGGGGCAGCAATTAGTGGACTCGCGCGATGCGTGGACTGTCGCGATCGAGAAGACTTTGCGCTACCGCCAATGAGGGCGGATGAGAGAGTGAGAAAAAATATAAGAGTCCCGTATCGGGACTAGCAGGATGCTGGATTCGCACGGACTAGCACAGTAGCGTGCCAACACCACGCACGGTACCGTGCCAACACCTCGCACGGTAGCGTGCCAGATGGTACGCACTCGACGGTGGCACGCAGCCGCACGGAGGCGCACGAGGTCGCACGGGGTCGCACGGGGGCGTACAGAAGCGCACGCACCCGCACGAGGCCGTACAAAATGGCACGGAGCCGCACGCACCCGTGCGAAACCGCACGCAGCCGCACGAAGCAGCCCCGTGCGCAGTGCGTGCGGGAGTAACATAACTTAATGGTCTGACTGTAGTTATGATGAAAATTATGATAATGATGATGTTAATGAAAATTTTCAAGACAATGATAGCAACAATAGTAGTAGTAATAATAATAATAATAATAATAATAATAATAATAATAATAATAATAATAATAATAATAATAATAATAATAATAATAATGAAAATAATCATTTTATTATACTATTGTGAAGGACAATGTATCATAAGAGGGAATTTTAATGGTATGATGGTAGTGAAATAGGAAGCTGGATGCACTTTGATATAACAATGCAGCTCATCCATCCATCAACACTTTCTTTGAAAATGTATGCCAATTAAGAGAAGAATTTTCTTCAAATGCTTCTTGATATTCTTGATACAATTTGGATTACCCAGGTATCAAAGACAAAAAGATAAAGAAAACAACTCATTGATTTAAAATCTACATGGAGATGTTCTGGGCCAAGCAAACTTGTCATATGCTTTCCCCACACATACAGACCTACAGATTTTGTATTTGTGTGCACATGTACAAAATCCTCTCCTTCTGTCATTATTTTCAGCCTTTTGAGATTCATGATTTAGCACACAATATTGATTACAATTTACAATGTGTATGAACAAATAAAATTGAGTCTTTCATCATTATCCACATGTTTAGCTGTGCAATGAATGAATGTAACTGCATATTTCTTAAAAGGTAAGGACATCTAGGAGCAATGATATGCCATACCTCACTGATCGTGATGGTGTACTCATCCTGGCTGAACCGCGGAGGACTGTCGTTGACGTCGTTGACAGTTATGATGACGGTAGACGTGGCGCTTCCGATACTGAAATATACGTGATACGGTGGTGGACAGTAGATGAAAAAATCAAATACAAGTGTGCTATGTGGTTGCATGGCAAGCTACAGAATATATAGAGAGAAGAAATCCCTTCCCTTAATCACAAGAGTATGTATTATCTCAAAGATCTGTTCCATTAATTTTTCTCTTTCTAGGCACTGCCCATGCCCTGACGCCATCTCATTCGATAAATGTCTGTTACAGAACCTTAACCCTAACCAGGCCGGGCTTTTTGGCCTGTTCTGTGGCCAGGAGAGGGTTGATTCAACGCCCCCCCCCCCCCCCCCCCCCCCCCCCCCCCCCCCCCCCGAAAAAGCAATTGACCAAAAATTGGCACATACATTACTTGTCGCATAATCTACCAAACTATAAAAGAAAAATTTCAGTTTTCATTTTTTATATTTTATATTAATCAATATGCGAGAAATCATACATTTTGCTGTAATTCAGAAAATAAAGCTAATGGCAACCTGATTTTTGGTGACATTATTCCTTGTAGCATTCCCAACAACATATTTGAAAAAGAATCTGGTATCAAGCTTAAATTCTTTTGCATTCTACTGTTTTATGAATTTCTTATGTATTTCTTTGTTTTTTGACTTCTTGTTTTCTTCGTTTTTTTTTCTACAAAAGTTATTACAGAACCTATTTTAAGCATAATTATGCTAAAATTAATTGATTTCAGCAAGTGAAAGTGAAAATAATCATATCTTTTTGAATAAGGTGAGAAAACTCAATTTGCATAGACTTTGTACACAAAACGTTTTTGAGCCATTTATGGTCTGACAAGCATGTATAAAAGGTCATGCAGCATCGTAACGGTATGTTCGATTTTCGTGAAAATGGTGTCATAAGATGTGCAAGACTTGAAAATAAAAAGTCAGCAAGCGGCGCAGTCAAAAAAATTCGCGCGGCAGAATGGTCGCAAAAAATGTCAAGGAGGGGGAGGGGGGTTGATTCAACCCCCCGGCCCTTTTAGGGTTAAGGACATGAGTTGGTTTAGGGAAGGGCACATCTGTACTCACTACTGCATGCCTACATCTCTTACTACTGCCTGCAGTATCATCATTCTGATTAAATTAAGAATTACAGCCAGGAACATCAAAACATTTGCTGGCCACCTAGAAGATAAAAGACAGAAAGAGCAAAAAACTTACATGTACTCGTCCTAGATGGATTAAAAAGAAATGATATACTCACGCAGGGGGGAAAGCCGATGTGGGATTTGTTGCTGTGACGATGAGGGTGTATGTCGGGGGTGCATTGGGTCCCACGATCTGATTGTTTGTGATGACACCAGTGGTGGGGTTGATAGTGAACGCAGTCTGAAAAGTAAGACAGAGAGATGCAGGGTATGATTTCTATTTATAGTTTTCTTCTTCTTCTTTCCTTTTCTTTTAATGATCTATGTGTGTCATGAAACACTTTTTTACATTTCATGCAAGCATTAAATATCCTTGTCAACCTCTTTCTGGAACACTACGATGATCTCACAAGGTGCATTATGATGAGATGCAAACGTTTAGATTGTTTTGGTTTTTTTTTTTTTTTTACTCACATGCCAACCCAGGCATTATAAACATTTTTTCGACAATGTCAAAGGATTTTTCAGATCATTACAAATATTCATACATTGTATGTATCACAGGCAATATAAATATTTGTAAAAAGTGCAAAATTCACAGCAAACAAATACATACAAGGAGCAAGTTTTATCTTATACATCCTTTTAACAGACCAACCTGATGACTCATATAAAATAGCAATTTTAACAGTTTTGGTTTGAGTTTCTGCCACAGAGCTAGAAATTCATGCACTATTTTTAATTTTTTTTTATTATGAACTGTGTGGAGTCCACAGATATGATGGTGCATAGACGTGGTGGAAAATGTGAACAAATGAGGATATGTACATTACTAGACTCATGAAACACATCTACAGCCCCTACTGTCTATGACCCACAATTGTGTGTGTTTTGGTTTTTTTTTTTAAATGATGCTCACATTAATGTTTCCTCCCGTGATGGAATAAACCACAGCAGCATTCTCCCCCATGTCGGGGTCAGAGGTCATGACCTGGACTACAAATGTTCCCGCCTGATCGTTCTCGTTGATGGAGCCCTGGTAGAAACCTTCCGCTGGCACTATTTCAATGATACCGGGAAAAGAAAAAGAAAATCATGATGTACAATGAACTGTGAGTGACTGATTACTCATCATCAATGTAAATTATTCCTATCATATATTTTTTCCTTCCCAATATAATTTAATTTTTGAATGCACTCTCTTGGGAAAAAAAAATTGCATGCATGCACCATACAAACTTACTCTGAAATGACTATCCCCTAACTTGACAGTTCCATGGAATGTTGAGGTACAGTATGTATGCTTATACGGATGTAATGGAGTGTCACATGCCTGTTCCTATACTCACAAATGTTTTAATTCTGATTGACATTGGAAGGCCCTGGTTCATAGCACAAGACTGCATAACAATGAAAGTTTATTTAAAAAGGGATTTTGTGACTAATGGTCTCGTGTCTGCAGCAAATAGAGATACATTTATTATTTGTGACTTTCAAAATAGCACAGCTCTCTCACACCAGAGGGCATCACAGAGTATCATTATACTGATGATGGGAACATGAATTTGATGCAAGATAGTAAGTAGTCAAAGCCCTAAATGAGACACTGGAACATACAAATGTCACAGCTGGTCAGAATCTTGCCTTTTGGCATGAGTAAGCATTCCACATGGAAAAAAAATGTTGTGTTGTTGTTGTTGTTTTAAAGAAACGAAGAGAGAGAAAATGGGGCCCTATGAAACAAATAATTAGCCCCCCCCAAAAAAAAAAAACAACAACAACAACAGCAAACAAATGAAACATAAGAAGCCCCATGAAGCAAAGTAATAGGAAAAGTACCAAGAGATGAATCTCAAAATATGTTAAAAGCAAACAAACCAAAAACCTGGAGTCATAACAATCTGCTACCACTCCATCCAAGACAGAGAATTGCTGCCTCTGACACCCACATACAATGTAGAAGGAATTTGTTTGTCAGGTACTTGCCATTAATGAACGTTGGATTGTTGTCGTTGACATCCGTGACATCGACAGTGACCATAGTCATGTCCTGACCATCACTATCTGTTGCTACCAGCTAAGGGGGGAGGGGGGAGAGAAAAAGTGATGAAATATTGGCAACTCTGAGCTTAATAAAAAAAAGAACATCAAAACAAAAAACAAAAAAAACTTTGAGGTAATAGCTATACATAAACTATAAGAGAAAGGAACTGCAACCTAAAATGCAAATTTCAAAATTTGTGTTTCAACACTGCAATTTATATGCCCAATACAAATTTTGCACTGGAATCCTATGTGCAAAAAACATATCTTGGAATGTTTGAAATGATGTCTTTTCTTCAACTCTACTTCACCTGAAGACAGGAAGAGAAATGCAATCAGAAAGCAATGACATAGATTTTACATTACTTGATTCACATCAAGCATTGAAAAAAAAAGAAGATAATCTTAAATTCTCCTAAATGTTGGATTCTATTCACTTCCTCACAGTGACTTCAGGTTATCACTGCATGTTACAAATGGTTTCCAATGCACTTGTTGTATTCCAATTGGAAAGGAAGACATGCTAATTTGTTTGGTGGATATTGCATTTGAGACCTGTGGTCCAGATACTATGTATGACAGCATATGGCTACCTTTTAATATTGTTAAAAACTCTATTCCTTTGACTGGATTGTGCATAGAAATCAAACATGATGGGCAACCACAAGCACAGGGAATGAAAAACAGATTCCATTTCACTAGAAGCAAAGACTCAAAACCAATTGCAGCGGCCAGAATGAGAGCGACACACGAAACGGAAGAAACAAGTGTGCGGCCGTTCCATGGTAAAAGGGTCTATCTTGAGAAATGTTACTTTGGAGAAAAATGGGTTTAAAGTTTGGTGTATTTGTATGTCTGCCTCTTTTGTTAGTAAAGAGAATGGCTTGTGAGTGTTATGTATTATGAAAAGATAAAAAATGAAATATGAAAAATACACCAAACTTTAAACCCGTTTTTTTCCGAAGCAACATTTCTCAAGATAGACCCTTTTACTATGGAACGGCCGTGTACTACATAAGGACCATCCCTCCCATAACCCCTCCCCCATTCTGATTTTGACACATGCAGACACAGATGCAGATACAGACAGACAGACAGGCACACACAGACAGGCACACACATAGCATACACACTGGCAAGTGGCAACAGATGAATTCCTAAAAAGTAAGCATGGTTGTCCAGCTCACCTGGAAGGCATAGCTCTGCTGGTTCTCGTAGTCGAGCTGCTGCGTCAGGAGCAGGGTGACTGTCCCACTGCCTACCACCTGAGTGGGGGAAACCCTGAAGGGCACGCTGGCTCCATCCTCCACCGAGATAAAGATGGTGCTATCCGTGAACTGCGCATTGAAACAAGGAAGGAAAGATGAAAGGACGTAGGTAGAGATGAAAGGTGTGTTATGTTATCAGATGATGGTGCATATATACTTCAATTTACATTTACTTCCTAAAAACTCATTTTTTACTGTCTTTAGACTGTTGCCGTTATCATTAAAGGGAATTTACCTGACAGTGAGTTCTGTCCATAGTCTCTCTGGATATGGATTAATCTTCATCCATATTCCTATCTTGATTGACCTCATGTACTGAAATACCCTGCAAAAAGTTCACTTAATGAGTAATATGGTGATCTTTGCCAAATGTTGCATTTCATTTCACTCTCTTAATCCATTCTCATTGGGATGTATGACCAGAGTACATGGGTACTGAGAAAGCGTGCCCAAGCTTACCCTGTCCCCGTCGTCCACCACTATGCTAAGAGGAAGCTGGAAGTTGACCTGTGACGATTCTGGGATGGAGGTGGTGTAGGAATTCTCCTGGAACAGTGGAGGCTCATCGTTGACAGGCTGGATGGTTACATCGAAGCTCACGAGGGCCGAAGCAGATCCACCTGGACCGCTCTCTGTCGCCTAAAAGATTGATTAAAATGCAGTAGGAGAGCAGCTAGTGGTGATTCTACAATCTTCAAAACTGAATAAATGTGTTATAGGACAATCAAATTATACATGAGTTGTCATAACTTTTTAAATGCATATTTTACAGTCTGAAATCAATGCAAGTGACTGCAAGTGTTTTAATAAAAATGAAATAACTTAAAGAAATATATGTATGCCAGAAGCACAGATATGGCATTGAGATCAAATTTTAGTTCTTAAGAACAATATCAAACATGAAGATTAGCTTGGGTATTAATATCACTCAAAATGAATGAAAATGAAAGAGGAGCCCCAAATTAATTATTCAATAAACGAAGCAAAATTAAAGCACTCCCTATGAAAACAGCAGCAAACTCTACACCATACATAAAAGAAGATTACTGCAGTAACTTAGGGATCATTGGATCTGCAAGATGGCTACTCGGATGAAACCTGCAAAAACATGATCTCCACATTAAGAACCTACCCTGACAATAAGGGGATACGCGGTTGGTAGAACGGGGTCATCGACGTCCATTTGTGTGGCGACTGTGATGACACCGGTGTTCTGGTCGATGGTGAAATAGCCTTGACCATCAGCTGTATTGCAAAAGAGAGGGAAGGCTTATTCATATCTATTTCCCACAAAATTAATCCCCTCCCCTTTCCCCCCCCCCCAACCCTTAAAAAAAATTGTGTCAGACTTTATTCACATGAGAGCTCTCCATTGCATATAGGTAAGGATTACTTAAGTTCTGTAAAAAGTATGAATAACAGTAAATGCGAAACATATTAAGTCATTTGATACATGTATTTGTGTGACATAGAGAAATAATCTCATTTCTATCAAGACAAGATTTTTTTTTAAACTAAGAAATATCATAAAGATTGAACTCATCCTCTAACAATGTCCCCTTCATATTGACATCAAAACTCACTGAAGAACTAAAAATAAACCTTCTCCAAAGTATTTATGTACATTTTATGTTTGATCAAAGTCTATTGAATGTAATGGAAGTTGAAATCTTTAGCAAGTACTGAGGAAATTAGAAATATCATGAACTACTTTAGGAAATATGCTGACTTACAAACAACAAGTTCGTATGTGATGGTATTCGTGTTGACGGAATCCGGGTCCACAGCTGTGATAGTTTGAATGACAGAATCCTGAAAAACACAGATGTAAATTATATGATATACAATGTAGATAGTGCAAATGAACACACACGCAAGGAGAGAGATACCTTGAATGAAAATAATGACACAAAAGGAGAAGTTCAGTACAAATTGAGTGAAGACATAATATGTCTTTATTTATTTATATATCATTATGGTGCTGTATGTAGTGTCTAATATAATAATATATTGTTTCTGTTATATTCCATCAAGTCATTCTTTTCGTCCAAGCATCTTCTGTTGCTGTCTTTTACTTAAAAGCTGCTACTGCAGTTTTACTATAATTTCACTTGCATTTCTCAAAAATTTCTAAAATATAATTTATGCACAATGTCACCTAAGAAGTGATTTGGAAAAGCTTTGTTTTTATCTATATTGTTATTCACATTAAATATTCAATGTGTATATTGATTAACTTGTGTACTGTAGAATCCTAAAATGTACAAGAGGTCAAACAATTCCTAACAGTACAGATATCTAACCCTAACCCTTATACAAAGTCATTCATCATGCATTACCCCATTGAGGACGGGCTGATTTTGCTACAACACACATTCCCACAGACCCCTGCCCGAATATACTCGATCGGGACTCGTCCTCAATGGCTTAATGCAGTACTTCAAGATTTGTTCACAAACAGACTGTTAAACTTTGCATGTACTCTGACATTACAGATACGTACATATTGAGCCCAACTCAGAGATCTATACAAACTCTATCCATTCGGTATGTTTGGTAACATGAAATTCCCAAGATCCTGAATGATGACACTGTTTACTCACCACAGCCATCGTCTCTGGTATGGTGACATCATAGGGAATGTTGATGAATTCTGGAACAGTGTCCTGCACATCGAGAATGTTGACTGTCAGGGTTCCTGTGCTTGTCAAGCTGGGACTTCCATAGTCCTGGGGGAAAAAAAATGAAGGCATATTTTGTATATCGTTACAGCACACATAAACATTTCATTTCTACCACCAAAAAACAAACAAACAAACAAACAAACAAAAGTGGGAAAAGCCTGGTTTCATGATTTTAACAAAGAATAGCACACAAGAAACTTCCCTGTCTTTGGAATGCAACACTAAGAAACAGCAAATTTACTATCAAATCCCTGGGACTGTTTCTTGATCTTTCTGTTGATTTCTTTTTTCTAGTTGTCTGTAATACTTTTGATTAAGAAAAGAAAACCCAGAAAAACAAGCAATTGCACACATCAAAAGCAAACAAACAAACAAACAAAAGCAAAACAAAACAAAACATGGCAGCTCTATTGTAAGTATGGTCATACTCTGTATGTGTATGTCAGTTCACACATGATTGGGATACCATGTTTGTATATTTCAAAATCAATACAATTCTCCGGCATGATCCTGACTAGTCTCACTTACAGCATCACAGTTTTGTTGACTTCACTTCATGAGATCCATCTGAAAATTACCTTAATACACTGCTGTGATTCATATACAGTGAGACAACAAATGTTCATACAGACTGGATTCAAGTCTACCATAAAGTCTGACAAAGCACATACATGAATACAACTTTGCACTAATCATCCATACAACTGCCTTTTCTCTGCAAGATAATTATGGTACTGTAAGATGCTACAAAATGGACTTGCAATAAAAAGAGAGAGAGAGAGAAATAAATGGATGCAATGGGTCATGGACTTTGGAAAGCACAGCATCATTTAGAATATCTCTGGATTTCAGCTTTCCCACAAATGTCACCCATGATTGCACATCGAAGCAGAGAAGAGAGTCTAGGGCCAGAACAGAAATGCCCTTTTCATCACTAGTTCAACAACAATGAAAAGAAGAAAACCCTCCCTTTCCCACTTACAGAGCTTTATCTCATTTAGAAACATCCTTCTAATCACGTTTCATACCAATGAATCAAGTTTTATTTGTGAGTCCGACTACAAACTTGAATTACATTCCTCTAGTCACGTGTCGCAAATTCTGCCTCAATACAAAAATCCTTATTTCCGAGGAAATTTCTGGCTATATCATGCATCCCATCCATTCATTAATGGTTGCAAAAGACCTGGACTTCAAATTTATGGTGCAAGCAGCACACAAGAGCACACAACACAATCTGAATTCAATGACAATACAACACAAAAGTGAGATTTTGTACATGAGGAGTTCAATTCAGCAAAATGATAAACTCAGCACTGCAATCTTGATTGCCAGTATCATATTCATGTACTGTTATACAAAACACAACAACAAAAAAACACAGCATGCTCTAAGTTCTACTATATATTTCAATGATGTTGAATACGAATGTATTGTGCTGATTAAAAAGTATACTGATCTTGTTTGATCGAAGGTCAATAATACTTTTATTCAGCAGAAGTTGAACAACTATAACACGATAGTGGGTTGATTAAACATAATGATTGCTAATAGCTATGAATTGTGATTTAATATACCCAGTTATATATAAGGGACTTTTTACTAAACCAATAGAATGTCGATTTGAATTTTGCAAAAAAAAAAAAAGTTTGAGGAAAGATTTACATAGCAGCAAATATCTGTTCCCCTACACAACCTGTATTGATGATAGAAGTTCAAAACACATTGATACAAATTGACCTGAAGAAAATTGTGTCTAAAGAAAGTTTTATATTCTGCCAATAACATCATATACTTCCAAATAATGTTTACACATATAGCAAGCATGCTGATTCACACTCCATGATTGTGACCACCAGCAGAATATCAATACATTTTGATAGCTATCTGTATGTATTGTGTACTGAATATAAGTGATATATGTAACATCAATTACTTGAATGTGTTACTGTTTATAAGGATGACAGAGTCAGAATAGCCCTTTAATAATATGCAGTTAGACAGCATCGACTTCACACGAACAAGGAGAAAAGCTGCATACTTTTGCATGCTGCTTATTTAGCATAAACTGGCACACAGTTCGCATAGGAAATATTAAAGGGATGATATGTGAAATAACAATTGTAAACATTCATTTTGACAAATCTTTGTAGACATAGACAAAGCACAATGCAAGTTAAAAGTCACACATACAATGTATTTTTATTGGTTTTTATGATTCAGAATGAAGGAGATGAAGAAGAATAAAGAGGGGAAGAATGAATAGGAAGTGAAAAAGAAAGGGATAATAAATCGAGAAAGAAGGATGAAGAGGAGGAGGAGGAAGAGAAGGAGAAGAAGAAGAAGAGGAGAAAGTTTTAGCCAGTCTGTGAAACCATCGATGATTCATTTACTCTGCAAAATGGTATGAATGAAATGTTAAACAGCAAAAGCGGTTTAACCCATTGAGGACGAGTCCCGAGTATACTCAGCCAGGCGTATATGGGAAATGAGTGTTGTAGCCCGTCCTCAACAGGTTAACAATCTAGAGCACAGCACTGCCAACCAACAAACCTGGCCCATCCAAGGGAGGCGAGAGTCCTGCTCATTTGATGCAGCAAAGCAGGAGGAAGAGGGAAAAGATGCACATAGGAGAAATGGATGGGTGGTGCCAAACAGGAAAACATTATGAAATGATTATATGAAAATTACTTGGGGTATAGAGAGCGAGGGAACGAGGGTCATGCGCAGCACCAATTACAATATTATTATGGCAAGATGTAGCAAAAACCTGAAATGGAATGGAGCGAGGGAGATAGCCATTTTAGGGAACTATAAACCAAAGTATGTATGGAAAGCAGTCCATGTATATGGTGCTATTGTATGAACCCTTTGCTACCATATACTCTGCAAACACAGAGTACAGTATATACACTGTATATGAAATGGTAATGGTTTTAATGATAAAGGTTATGAAGATGATGATGAGGAGGACGACGATGATGATAATGATAATGACCCATATGCCAGTGATGATGAAAAAGGTAGTGACAAAGAAATAATGATATTTATGCAGATGATACTAATTAACTGTATTGCTATTTAGCGGCCTACTACACCACTTAATATGAGATGCACTCATCAAAACTAGGTGTTCAGTCTTAAACAAGAGTACAAGATACCTGGGTCCACACGATATAGGCCAAAATTTGGAGAGAAAAAAAAATTGTTTACTACACTAGAACTCTACCTATCATATGTGGTGCTCTTATATTTTCTTGATGCTAGCTAGACAGATATGTACGAAAAAAAAAAACACAAACCTTAATAGTCTCTTAAGATTTTCATCTTCTGTTATCACTTTTAGCTATTTTTGTTTCACAATCGAATGGTTAAGTAGGCACATGCTAATCTTGATTCCTTTGCAGTACAAACTGTTCTAGAAACTAACTACAGTATATCACACTGATATACTGTACATTCAAAACTGTTAGTACTGAGTCAAGCGGTAAAGGAGAGATCAAAAGTTGGGGATATACTGAGTCAAGCGGTAAAGGAAAGATTTAGAGTTGGGGATATAAAGACTTTGGCACAGCAATACTACAAGTTCTATGCCTGTTTGAATAGGCTCACCGCAGACTAGATGCTACATATTAAACTAAACAGACCAACACCCATAGAGAGTTCCTAGTTAAAAAAGAAATGAAGCTATTAGTCCCCAGCGATTGCACCAATAATTTCTTTAAAAATGATGGTGGGATGCTGAGCATATTGATATATTTGGTTTCTATTATTCCTATTCTGGTTCAATGAACATTTCACAACAATGTAAAAACAAAATCATCTATTTTTATTGAAGGTAACTGGTAATGTGCAATGACTTCAATGAAAACTCTTTTCAACGTGGTATTTTCAGATCTCTCCCAGAGCTAGGGACCTAAAATCCTCCAAATGCCATTCATTCCATAAATGAATACTTGGTTCTCCTGACCACTCAAGCCTCCACTGGCAGCATGCACAAGCATTCTTGCACCTCCTACAAACTCAGTCTACACTGTCCTGCACGCTTTTATCGAACAGCAATTAGCAGTGCACTATGTGTCAATGTGTGGATAGCATACAATTAGTGAACGGGGGGCTTTTCAGCACCCCTTTGGGTTATTGATTGCTCCGCAGTGAGGTCGGAGGGAGGAGAAAGGGGCCAGAATTTAGGTGCACCTTGATCAGGTCTATTGTCAGTAAGCGGCCTCTGTCTGGGGCAAAACGGCCGAGACAGAAAAGCCATGCAACAATGCCATCTAGTTTTGTTACGATGGGATGATGATCGTAAAAACACACCCACATTTGTAAGACCTGGCATTTGCTTAGGATGATGTGCAGATAAATGAGATTAAACTCAGTTTTAGGATTAATTATGCAGTGTGAAAGTTTCTTAGTCACAGCGGGAAGCAAGAGCACAATTGCATTTTTTCAATGTAGATTGGAGAGGACAGAGGGGGTTCTACTCTTAAACCTTTGTATGGCTCCCATGCAATATTTGCCAGATTTTTGTTCTTCTTATCTGCTCATTAACTTCCCACCTCTGAATGTACATGCAATTTTTTTCTCACTTTGACTCTGCATGCTTCAGTTCTGGATGTCAAAATGAGTTAAGATACAAACTACGTATTTGTGAAAACTGGTATCTACCCCCTCCTTTGGACCATCTTCTAACCTATTCTCAATGCAGGATAAACATGAATGAGGATACCAAATGATCTTTTTCATAGATTGTGCAATCTGTAGCGGAAAGAGATGGTTTTTTTCCCCCCTGAAGAATAATTATGATGAAAATCTTGGCATGGTAATATACTACTTTCAGCTGGGAAAATACAGTAGCAGTGTGAATGCACAATAAATGATACGCTACTGTTTGGGATGAAAACCATTATTACATTCACAACAATATTCCATACTCACGACATTTTTATAAACATCAAAAAAATGCTTGACAAAACTACTTTCATGTCAGCTAAATGACCAACATAATATGTCTATTGTAACTTCAATGCAGACCAACAGTGTGGGGGACCCATGGACAGGATGTAGTAGGCATCGCTGGGAGCCGATAATCAATAATGGCACAATACACCAACCTGGACAGCTTGGTGGGATAGTACATTTACAAATGCCTCTTCATTTATTATTCTTTTCAGATTTCACATGTTGATAATGCTCGGGTAATGACAGCAGGGACGTACAAGAGCCAACAATGGTGAGGTTCTTCTTCTTCTTCTTTTTTTTTTTTGTCTTGTAGAGTTGAATGCATAACATGTTTTAAGGGACAGGGAAAGGTACGTGTAATACTAAAAACAAACAGACGACAAACATGATCCATAAATAACTGTAAAATTACGATGACAAAACAATGATGAGAAAAACTGTAGTTGAATTCATTCAAAAAGCCTGAAATAAGAATGATTTTTTTTTATTTGCCAATTTGAGAGAAAAAAATTCACCACTAATATTACAAAATGTGTTGCCAATTTTGAATCAGAAATAAATTTAACATTAAAGGGCTCCAAAAAAAAAGAAGAGATTTTTGTTTTTCCTTCTACGTTATCAAACACAAACAAAAAACTTGATTGTCAAAATAATGATTGAGATATACAGTATCAAACAGCAAAAATGTGGTTTCATAGGCTCAGTGGATTGTATTACAGAGCAAAATGCATTTTGTTACACCAACAACATGAAACCAAAGATTCTTTTCCAAGAATCTACTGACATCTACTGACCACATCTACTGACAAGCCTCACCTGAGCGATGATCGTGACGAGGTACTGTTGGATGGATTCATAGTCCAGTGGCTGCACCACAAGCTGCACCTCTCCACTAAACGAGGTGATGGCGAAGTAATCTGTCGGCGCCTGGAAAGCGTGGAAATATCGTTGCAAGAAAATGAAACATCTGAGAAAGTGAGCATTAAAGCTGCAAGTGCAATGCATTTGTCTGATAATATCACTGAAATTTCCAAACAAAAATTCCTTGGTCTTTGGTGTGGCTACTATAAATTTAGCCTTGGAACAACTTTTATCCAGTACTGTAACTCACCTATTATGGGTGTTACCCGATCACATCACACACCGTTTTTAACAATATATTTTTGCTAGCCTGAAATGCAAACTAATCTCACTCACACACACACACACACACACATTACTGTATCCCTATCACCATGGCAACAACAAGGTAGAACACTGGAGACTATAATGAAAGACTACACTGGTGTTTCTTCTGAATATGCATGAAAAGATATTCTCTCTCAACCATCCCCAGAGACTTCAAGATCTCCCGCCGAAAACCCATTTTTGCAAAATCTCCCGTTCTCCCGCTTATGATTTAATTTCTCCCGCCCTGGCTCTGTGTCTCCCGTTGGAAAGGATTTCTTACTTATTGCTATCGTATGTTGAAAAAATAAGCCTTAGATAGCACTAGAGAGCATCTAGAACCTGGGAATTTCGTGCTTCGCACACATCAACTTGGAATCTCCCGTTTGCTAGGGGTTTCAGGCGGGAGAATCTCCAGATCAGAAGGTGCTTTGGGTTGGAGTCTCTGCATCCCAAACCAATATATATTGTTACATACTGTGTGATGTGATTGGGTAACACCTTAGGTGAGTTACAGTACTGGATGAACGAAGTTTGCAGCTGTGTTGAAAGATAATGATTTCATTTCAAAAGGAAAAAAAGAAAAAAAGAATTTAATAATTTAAAATGTCTCTATATTGTAAACTTACACTGCCAGCATCACTGGGCGTGACACCCGATACTTGGTAAGACACGATAGCACCGGGTCCGGTGTCTGGATCTGTCGCTCGGACTTGAAAGATGGCCGTTCCAAACGTGGCGTTCTCGAATATGGACACCTCCGCTGGGAGATTGGTAAATGACGGTGGGTTGTCGTTGACATCTCGGATTTCCACAATAACATCCTGCCTGACCTGCACACAGTTGTAATAAGATGGCGGTGCAATGTCATTCTCGGTGGTAACATGCTACAGAAAAGTACTGTTATCATGACTTTAAATGATTATCTGAGTGCTAAATAGGAGCCAAATATACAAGTACATCACATTTCCGAAGGTACCCTGATGAATGATGATGAACATCATGAGAAATATCATATATACAAAATTAGACCAACTTGTTCACTAATTTCCCTCATCCCTTAGAGGGAGGTGGGTGGTCAGGTGGTACCTATAGCTACAACTCACTAAGTGGACTTCTGAAAATTTTCATTGGCTCAATACAGATATTTTTTGGTTCCTTAAAAACTTCTGAACACATCAGCTTACAACAGATCTGCTGAGGAATATTTTCAGGCAAAAAAAAAAAAAAAAACATGGAAAAGAAAACAGTAATAATTTCACATTTGCATTCAAGCATAATATCCGCACCTTTGAAATACCTGTATCATGCGTACATGTGTGTGCCTTGTCAGATAAAAATATCATTTCAGTGTTCATAAATTAACCCGTTGAAGACGGGCTGATTTTGTGATAACACGCATTTCCCATAAACACTTGCCTGAGTATACTCGCGACTCATCCTCAATGTGTTCAGGTACAATCACTTGCTGTATGAGGATTAAAAGCAGTCTCACATTCAACTGGTCAGATTTTGATATTACGGGATCCATCAATGTCTGATATGAACAAATAACCTCAAGATAGGTGGCTGACGATAATCTAAATCATCCATGATGAAATATTGTTTGACTCCCAACATTTCTTTCAATGCTTTCATCTGATACTCACTGGTTCATTGATGTTGTCAGTCACATACACCTTGACAGTAATACGACTCCCAATATTTGCATCCTGTGTAATATTGAGATAGAAGAGATCATGTGGTGTTAATACACTGATAACATTCAATTACACTGTCAGAAATAAAAATCTTCATTTTCTCTATGATGAAATGAAATTTTGGCACAGCCTTTGATGGCAAGATTCTGTTTGATGGTGACAAATTGGCAAAAAAAAACCCCTGAATTTTCATTAAAATTATTCAATTGATAGTAATCTTGATTTGTATGTCTGAAGGACAATGTAGTCGATATCTTCTTTACATTTAGATGCTCTGTTAAACTTGCTAACATTTACATGAAAAATTTCTCTAGATTCACTTAATTATCACTTCATGTGCTTCCATGGACATACAATATGATGCTGTTTGGACTTAACAGGCTTATCATTATTTTAAAGAAAGTGAAACCTTTTGAGGAAAGTGCATGATCTATTCATGACTCAGTTTTAGTACATAACATGAATGACAAAGGACCAAACATAGACAAACACTTTAGAATGAATAACTTTTAAAAAATCTTATCTGTCTTAAGGTGAAATTTAAATGGCCCCTCAAGTAAAAAAAAAAATCAACAAATAAAACAAACAAATGGAGACCATTTAAATATTTCATCCTTTTACAAGTGTGCTTTAATATGTCTCTCTCTCTTTATCTACAGTGGCATCTGCTAGTAAGCCAAAAACGGGTGTAATGAGTTACCTCTCTATCTAAGTTGGGTCGTGCATAGAGCTCCCCTGTGACAGGGTCAATGGTGAAGATGAGTCTTGCATTGTCGTCTTCCAAACCAAAGATGATGGGGTCATTATCTGGATCTGTCGCACTCAGTTGTCCAACCACGATTACTGAGAGGAGGAAAGTGGTAAGTCTTTAGATGTTGGCATATTATATGCTATTCCACATAAGTATACAACATAGGTTAACATTTGAGACCCTTATCATCATCATCATCATCATCACCATCACAATCACCATACTCATCATCAACAACATCATTAACATCATCATCATCATCATCATCATCACCATCATCATTACCATCATCACCATCATCACTTTTTGCATCTGTTTTCTTTCTACGACGACATAAGAACAGAAATGGCTGCAAATTTTGAAATTGTTTGAAGAAAGTGGAGCTATTGCATGTGTTCATTATCAAAACAATGATTTCTAATTTTTAAGTACAAAATACTTTAAATTGTGATGATACTTTTTGACATTTACACTCTCTCCACACCAGCAATGAAACTGTGCATAAAATCAGAAATGGACTATTTTACTAACTGGAACATGGGGGTTACCTGAACAATGAGATCTCTCATGCATACGACATAATAATAATAATAATAATAATAATAATAATAATAATAATAATAATAATAATAATAATAATAATAATAATAATAATAATAATAATAATAATAATAATAATAATAATAATAATAATAACAATAATAACAATAATAATAATAATAATAATAATAATAATAATAATAATAATAATAATAATAATAATGATAATAATACCCTAAGGGTTTATATTCATTAAATGAGAGAGAGAGATAAAATACAAATGATTAACATGTACAGAATATAAAGGAAAAGACAAAATATGCAAACTCACATGGACTCTGCCCCTCAGTGATGGTGAATGTTGGTACGGTGAAGAAATCAAACTGGGGTGGATCGTTGGCTGCACGATCTATGGGGAAAAAATAGCAGACATATGTACATGAATGTATTTTATCATTCAAAATCATGAGACAATATCAAGCAAACATGCCCAAGTTTCCAGTAAGAATGACAATAGTAGTGACCACACATAGAGCACTATTAGATTCATCAGCCTTGATGCCAAAGGTGTTCGATATAAAGGAATGTATAAAGAGATGTAAGGTAGAGGTGATCTTAGAACATGTTATTGACGGCCTAGTTTAGGAAGAGGCTGGCAAACTACATGTATAATAAATCACAATAGATACAGCTACTAAATGGCAAAAATTACTTTTAGGAAATAATGAATCACCTGTGAGAATTCAACTTATTGCTTTGGTAACTGTAATAATAATTGCAGTTTGAAATTATGCAACCTAGATTTTCATTATTAAACTAAGCAAAAGAGTAATTGAGAGTGATGAGGTTTCACGACAGTGGAATGCTTCTAAAGTAGATGTTTTATGACATAAAACTGGAAGTATACTCCAAAGTCTAGCGTCATCTTTTTCAGAATGTCAGAGATTAATCATTTGTGTGACATATTGCAAGTCAGCAGAAAATCAATACTTCTGTGAGTGTGTGTGTGTGTGGTTTTTTTTTATGAGGCAAAGATTTGTTTCACATTGGAGTATTTATTATCATTATTATTATTATTATTATTCATTCGGCAATTCAACATACAATACAAGCAGATATAGAATACAAACATAAAATCGTATTATATGATATGAAAATTGTGGTGATTCCAGGTGCATGTCGCTGGTTACTCTAAAGCACCGTTACAAAGATGATATAATTCTCTGCCTTGACATTCAAATAATTTCATCATGAGAGAGAAACATAACAGAAACACAGACACACTACACACATATGCAAAATACTGACATGTTTGTTACATATATTTGATAAATGTAGTAAATCATACTCATATACGGAAAATATATATTTTGTTTTCCTCCATCTCTTTTTTCAAATTTATTGCACAATGAATTAATCATCTGCATCTCTGCTGAGCAAGACTGACATTATAAAAGTACCTGTGGGAAAGAAACATGGTAAATATTTACAGTATACCAATCAACCCAATAATCATTAGAGCATAACAGCACAATAATGTAAGTATACTTGTGGCATATAGTTTTTAACTTTTGTTACAAAGCAAATACGATTTTCATTATTTCATTTATGGCAGTGACATTTAACTCTATGTGTGCTTCCCAAACCGTCAGGCCATTGGACCTGTGTATAAAAGCGATGGTGAAAATTTCCCTTTTAGGGGGCAAGGGGTTTAATACCAATGTTAACCGAAAAAAAAAAATGAGTCCAGTTACATTACAAAGCAACATCAGTCACTGGAAATAGGGCTAAAGAATAATTTAGAGAAAAATACTATAGAAAAGCAATAAATCTTTCACTTCTGGATGTTTACCAATCATATCCTATTGCATTTTGTCTCATTTGTCAACATGGCGATTCCGTCAGTTGCAAAACACAACGAAATAGAAAATGAAAGAAAAAAAATGTGATGGCCTTTGAATCATGCGTTCTGAATACTCATATAACTGTGAAGGCTCCAGTATAATTGTGACAAATACATCTCTGCCCAGAGAGTGAAAGAGAAAGAGGGAGAGAGAGAGAGAGAGATAAAAAAAAAAGAGGGAGAATGATGATAATTGTAGCATTTAAAAGTCAGATCCCATGCGAATTCTGGAACACCCCAGTGCACTTTGCTCATGGTGCTGGCTGCCTCTATTTAGTTTGTTCCATGGTCCGTGCAACCCACAGGAGATACCGTGGGAAAATCTGTGCAGGTATTTGGGAGTCTCTTCCTAAATCTCTGCTACTCATGCTGTATTCTATGGGAGCAGTGATATATATGGGAGCAGCATATTCCATTTTGAACTCCTCTCTTAATTTGTTAGACAAAAATGGAGTGATACAGAAGCATTCAGTTACAGCAGAGGATCAAAGGACAGTTTACTATGAGTACACACTGGGACATCTACACTTTGTGATTCTTTGAGTTGACCCAAATGAACTTTGCTGGTTCCCCTTTCAAATTTCAATAACCTTAATGTTCATCTAAACGCAAGCAATTGTTGCTTGTACATTCCCTTGTGTGATACAAATCGATTTCATCTGTATAGAAATAAATAACAAAAGGGAGACATGTTACTTATCAGAATTGCAGTAAACATAAAATTCTTTGTGATGAATATGAGTACTGCTAAGTGTTTGTAAGATGCACAAGTTTACCAGGTTGTGCACCTTGCTCTTTGCTCTGAATAGATGAAGTGGGAACTTTTGAGTGCTTGGGTTATGATGCTATCATACACAGGACCCCCGTTTTATATCCTACTCAAGGGAAAGAGAGCTTTTCCATGAGGGGATGGCGTAACGACACATGACATTGCACAGCAAGACTCCGTAGGATTCAAACCCGCACCCCAACCTGAGCCATTCGACTGCAAGACAGACACTTAACACAAGGTATGAGCCACTTCGCCACCCTTGAACACATGCAAAAGTAAACAGAAGGCTGAAAATTTACACAGCAATGCCTGCACTTCACATAAAAATCTAACAATTAGCCCCACAGTGAACAAAGGAAGTTGTAAGACAATGTAATTTAAAGGCACTCATTTGCAACAGACATTGTATTTGAGGAGAACCAACAAGTGACAAAGAAACAAAAGAAATGAAACAAAGGACTCTACATCACATACATTAAAAACATACATCCCATTTCCAATCTGACAAGGTCAAAGATAGAAGCATTTCTTGAACAATAAGTTCAATCATGCAAAATGTCTCAGAAAAAAGAAAGGAAAAAAAAAAGTACATGATTGCACACATGCATAGGGACATGGCATTCCACTGCGTACAAGGTCCAGAGAATTTACACTACATCTATGTACAAAATATGATACAATGTATATTATGTAGGTATTGCATTCTTGAAACTCTACATTGATTATTGAACAAAACAGGAAAAGAAAACAAAAAAACATTTAGTACCGCAATGTTCTATGCTTGTTATGCAATGTCATTTCTCACAATGAGATGAAAGTAAGAAGATAATCATAGCTATGCTCAGGGCTGTCAATTAACCCTTCCATGTCCAAAAACACACTGAGGAAGATAAAAGACATACATGTGTATTTTCAAACATAACATCATTACAAAAAAAAGAGCATATATCTTTAAATAAAAAACATACTACATATTACCAAAAACATACTAGGAGGCCAATAGCAAATTACAATATATCTACACACATTTTTCATTGTCAGCATGCATTCTGTCAAAACTTTGTGCAACATTATCAACAAAGCTGAAATGTTGGCTTATGGGTATGATAAATCTTAATTCAATTAAAAAACTCAACAATTAATTAAAAAAAAAAGAGAAAAGAAAAACTAAGAGCTGGGCTATCGAGAACGTGTGTCCCATCAAGATCAAACAGTCTGCAATGGATTTTATAAAAATGCAACAACAGTATACAGGTCATAGATTAAGTTGTGTAGTGACTGCATTACATCTCCGCTTCATCATTTTGTTCAGGATATTGAAAATGCTTGCTGACAAGTACCCTGTTTTGAGACTTTGGGTGCTTTACCTATTTATGAAACATGGGGCATATAAAATGGTGCCCTCTAATTGTCCAAACTTATGTTGATGGTTGAATTAACCTCATTAACGGTTACAGGTATCCAAATACTTTTTGGCAATCACACCATTTTCCCCCCTAGCTAACTGACTTGCTACAGAACATCATGGATCCTACTAAATACACTGCAATAATCATGGTTTATGTGGCATGACGGCAATGGGAAAGGCAATAAAAAGTGCAATTTGTTGATGATTACAATCACCTGTTTAAATGGTTCATTAGTCACGGCAGGGACAGGAAATCATAATCTGTGCGAAATCGAAAATGGTGATGCATTTTTTTTTTATCTGTTCAATACCAAATATGCGGAGTGATACATTTGTAATCGCCAAATATTACACAGTTGTTCAAAAGCTCAACTTGGTGAAGGCCCACAGATTTATACGTGACCCTTCATCACGAAACCCACAAACTCCAATCCCATGGACTGATTATCCAGGACCCAGTAGGCCTGAAAATAGCATTTGGGGCCAATTCAACTGATTTGGAGGTTTCAGATGCTTTTTGAAAGAGTAACCTGCATCTATATCTACATTTGAAACGGAAAGCAAAATGACTCAGGATAAGCAGTGTTTTTCAAAGCATTTAAACTCCTAATATTTGGGAGTCTCAGCTCATTTTCTCAATTTTTCAACTATTTTTCAATGCTACCAAAACTACTGAAAACAGAGAGTCAGCAGAAGCGTTGATACTTTTACATAATCATGAATAAATGTTGTCGGTGAAAATTGATAATGTCTGGAGGCAAGCAAATGCAAATATGAATTATGCGATATATATGAATGGTTATACACCATATTTGTACGATTGAGCCATACTGGACATTTTGTTTAACTTGACGGAGCATGCCAAAAATGGGAAAAGTGTTTGGGAGAGTGTTTGGAGATTGGGACACTGCATTGCCATTCAGCTAAGGGACCTTTGAGAGTGCAAACAAAGCACAAATCCAGGAATCCCCAGCAACCACTTCTGAGAGAAAGCATTCCGCTCACTTTCACAGCTTCGCCAAGTTAAGCCGAAGTATTCAACACCTCTTTCAATCGTGCCAAGCATCACTTTCTTCCCCCCCCCCCCCCCTTGTCGAAGACTCAAAGCCTGATTTCTTAGATTGTCCATGCACTTGAAACTTATCAGCCTAACACCCAACCCCTAATCCAGCAAACACCTTTTCTCCTGGTTCTGGACTGCGGCCCGACAAAGGAAAACACAATGCTGCCTTTGCGGAGCACTCTGGCATATACAGTGAAAAGAATACGAAGGGGATAAGAAATTGAGCCAATTACACCCAAGAGCATGTCTGATTGTCAATGGGGGTAAAGTGAGACATCCTCTAAGGGTAGAGATTGGAGATCTATACCCCCCTGATCCCACAACCAGCACCTTTTGGATCACTGATAGCACCCTTCAGGCCCTTCAGAAAGCACCTAAAACCAACTGAAACTGGAATTGCAGAATAGCCACATCAATAGCTACACTGCAAGTAACAGTCAGTCTGTTTAATATGAACACTTTGAATGTTTCTAATGTATCTGTAAGAATTTTCACTCACACTTATAAATGCTTCTATTCAAAACTTTTGTTTTCCTTTTTTATTTCATTCTGAAATGTGGCAAGAAAATAAATTTGTCTATGGCATAAATGGTTTATGGCAAATTCAAACTTACTTTCTAGGTGATCATATTCTCAATATAAAGACAATAATCACTAATGGCAGAATGTCTTTGCAAACAATAAATGTTTTGTTTCTAAAGAAACAAAGAACTAGACATTTATTGAAGCCGTGAAAACCTTGGCCTTTCACTAGATTTTCCTGTAAAACCAAATCTCTACAATTTATAATGCCAAATATTTGAATGAAGAAATGCTCTTGCAAGAGATAACTAAAATTTGATATAAAAACTCATCAATTTACAATTTTAAAAATGTCCCCTTAGGTGTATGAAAAATGCTTAGATGATGAAATCAAACGGGAACTTCTAACTTCTTAACTTGTAGAAGAACTATCCAAAAATGTCCTTTTTTTAAGTGTCTTCTGTGACTCATGGATGAATCTAGACAGTCGCCTTTAACCCGCTGAAGACTTGTCCCGAGTATACTTGGGCAGGTGTGTAGGGGAAACGTATTATAGCAAATTCAGCTTGTCCTCAACGGGTTAATACAGTGTATAAAGGTGGAAGAAAAGTTCTGGTCTCTACATTTCTTTCAAGCATTACAATGCCCTGTACATCAAGAGGTGATAGGATAATGTAATCCTAAACTGGGCTTAATGGGAAGCTTCAGCCATCACATAATAACACCCCAATCTGCTTCTAATCTCCTCTCTTTGGTGAAGGAAGCCATATGAGTAGTGGTATCCGAGAGAAGCTACAATGTATGTTAAGCACATGTCAAATAGTAAATGACATGCTGATAGTGCATGCATAATACTGTTTCAAATCAAAATGGGGTGAAGTGCACTAATTTCTTGTTTCTCTCTACAAATACAAATGAGCACACATGCATAATTACAGCCAACTCTAATCTTTTTGTCACAGCCATTTTTATGGGCAGTATATGAACACAAATTAACACAAATTCAGACCATGAACTCTTGTCTATAACATTTCGGGAACCTGGTATAACCTGGTATACCAGGTTCCCGTATATCAGTTGACACCACAGGAACCTGTTATACCAGATTCCTGTAAGGAATGGGTTAAAAATGTTTCCTGTTTTAAAAATCTGAACTGCATTCTCCTATAATAATAATAATAAATATCATTTATAAAGCGCTTATTAAAATGTTTCTAAGCGCTGAAGAAAAATTAGGAAAAATAGATTCAATCATGGAACATATAAAGATTGAGATACGATGAAACGCAATACAATATACAAAATACATAAGATAAACATTGTAAGTTATAACATATAGAACGAACTTAACATCTTACTTAACTTCTCCTATGTGACACTAGGCTCTTTGACAGTGTGTAAATATGAAGCTTTGAAAAAATTGAAGATGAAAATAAATGCCAAATGCCTAAAATAGATGGAAACATCTGAGCATGGATCCAACAGTCTAAGTAGATTTACCAAACTCTATATCTACCATAGACAGTTGTGTTTACCATTCAGTATATGATCTGTCAGCATGGTGAAATTCATTCATAGATCTCTTGCGTTTGACAACACAACTTTCTCAAATCTTTTGCAATACTACAGTGTAACTGCAAACATTTGAATATTCTCATACAGCTCAGTCTGTGAAGGTTGACAATGCTTGAAATTGAGTGACCACAATATCAAGAGGTATATCTAAGGTGAAATTTTGTTTTCTACTGTTGAATGCACACACAATGGAGACTTGGTGTGGCCAATACACAGCAACACCCTTTCAAATTTGGTGTTCCTTCACTTATCATGTCATATTTGAAGAGGTAGTTTATCTTGAACAGGTTTAAACACAAAGAGCTGGTTTTCTTGCAGGGGTAAAGGAAAGTAAAGATGCAAATTCAAGCCTGGAAAGCTTATATAGCCCAGGGCTGTGTGCACAAAGTCTGTGGAGGGGGAAGGATTAACAACACCTTAGCATCCCTTCCCCTTGCTCCTTCTCCATGACAAGCAATTACCATATAACTGAGAGTATTCTTTTCATTTGAAAGGAGTTAAAATCCTCTCCATCATGTAGAGATAACCACATCACTCTGGATAACAGAAATTTGTTTAGTAGACTTCAATAAACAGATGTGTCTTTTTTTTTGTAGAAGACATTAAGCATGTTTGCCACTGAAAATGACAAGTGCCACCATGAGTTATAGTATGTTTGTGTGTATCTTCTAAATGTGCTTGTTTGTCTTGTGTAAGCATCATATGCAGCTGTGACGCACTGATGATATTTTTTTTCAGGAGTCTTTCTTCTGAATACCGTAAAACATGATATATTCGCGGCATGAAATTTTCGCGAATTGGAGCCGACAGCCTTTTTCGTGGCATGAAATTTTTGCGAATTGCCACTGGTGTTCAATGCATGTAGTGTAAACAAAAACTTTCGCGTGCATTTTAATTTCGCAAATTTTGGCGTTCGCGAAATTCGCGAAATTAAAATGCACGCGAAAATTCCTCGTTTTACAGTAGCCTCTTGGGGTTGCTCTTTTGGGCTTCGTAGATGACAGGATTCAACAGAAAGGGGGTTGAGTGACTTGGTGTGAAGGACAATTCATACATTTGATCAACTATTTGAAGTCAAATATGCAAGCCTGTCTATGTCTACTTATTTTATTGCGCATTCCAACATGTTTTGTTTGGGAAAATTTGTGCTTGATTTTGGCACACATTCCGATCACAAAGGAACATCATAAAGGAGAAGTTAAAGTGAAATAAATTCAAATGATTCACCCAAGTCCTTGACTCAACAAGTTTCATCATAATGGCAAATTATTACTGTTTACCATGGTAATTGTTGGACGAAGTACCTCACAAGAAATGTCAATTTGCACTCTGGGATATTTTCTCCTTGACAAATGTCCTAGCCTTGAAAAAAAAAAGAAAGATATGAAAGGGAGAGCATTGTGCCATAGTGGTAGGCACAATTATATTTGGTGTGTTTACAATGAGACAGTCTTGTCTAATTTGCATTATGTCATCGCAAACAACATCACTATTCCATGAAAACATGTCAAACTTCACAATTTTAGCATTATCATTAGATATTCTGCCCTGTCTTAATGCTGCATTTACTGTTCTGCTTAATTGACTACAAACTCTTCTCATTAAAGGCAACTGGAAAACAGAGTGAAGTTTCCCCTTTAATGTGAACAGGCAAATAGACTTGCTTTCTTGACTGATTTTCAAACAACCTAAAGGTACAGTGTATTATTCAATGATGACCAAAACAACAAAATCGCATTTGGTGTCAATTCAAGAGGTGAGAGGGTGGGTAATACAAGAGAACAGACTCACACTAAGTGCAACCTCTCCAGATCTTGAAGACACTCGTGAGTTTGTTTTTCTATTTATTCTCTCCCTTCTTCCTACATTTGTTTCTTTCTTCTGTCTCACTATCTCCTGCGCCCTCCCGCAGGAAAGTCAGCCCTCTCTCCTCCACTCTTCTGCAAGGTCGAACCGTTCCTGTGCAAATTTACTCACCTCCCCCTAACGTGAGGGAAGGATGGTTAAACACCACTTAACAAGTACCCCTCGGTAAAAAGAGAATGTCTGACACAAGTGTGGTACCATCCATCTCTTGTCTCTGCTTCCTACGTATAATACTTTTTTAAATTCACTGGGTAAAAGTGGAACAGGGCTGCTGTTGAGGGCAAGGGAAAAAGTAAACCCAGGCAGGGTGTCAGTGAGGCACTTGGTGATGCTCCTTCTTCATCTTCCTCAACCTTTCCAAAACATTCATCTTCAAATCCTGTATTCCCTGTATCTATCTAGATGGACAAAATGCTTCCTTTTTTCGGGGGGGGGGGGGGGGGGGGGGGAGGGGGGAGGGATGGAGGGGGCGGTGGAGATTTATTGGGTGCATTTCTTTCTACTTATCATAGATTATTGGCTTCAAGATTACCTTTGAATTCTCCTACTAGGAGATACATGTATCATCTTAAATACATTTATGTACAAGTACATCTCATACACTTTTTATCTGTATTTCTAGAAGCTATCTATGGCATGAATTTGGATAAAGTGGTTGAAGAAAACTGATACCTCATATCTTCACCCCTCTGCTTGATTATCTCATGCTTTCAGAGGAGTGTTTGTTCCATATTTGTCAAAAACACTTGCCCTAGCAAAATCAAAAACCTGTAGAGGACTGTTGAGTATTTGAAAGCTTGAGGGTACATATAGCCCCTCTCTCCCAGCATTTTAAAACCTTAAAAAAAACTTTTTTTACCCCTTCTAGTCCACTTTGAAGAGTGACAGAGAGAAGGAGACTGACGTATGTTTTGTATGAACTAGAATAATTCGACAAGAGGGATTAGGGTACTTGGGAAGGAGGTAGGTCACCTGCAAGCTCTGGGGGTGGGGCATTGTTAGATGACTCAAAGGACCAGTGCTTCTGTGGGTATATTGATTTCTTCAAGTTTGCAAACACTTGGGATATTCATGGCAACCCAGCATGAACAGAGGTTGAAATAAGAGGGCAACTCCTGGATATTCTATGCACTCTGCCTTACTTCAGCTTGCATAGAATTTGAAACATTGGCAGAAGAACTGGACGGCGATACACATTTGAGCACTCCCTTTGTATGGATGTTTTAGATTGCACATCTGAAGTGACAAAATATGATTCAACTTTATTTCATTCTTGCTAACCAATGTGATGAAATGCTCTCACATTAGGCTCAAAGCATTTTCAGTCTCTGGTACTACTTGCACTTGAATAGTCGAACAGATCCATGAATAAATTTGAGTGTCTGTCATTGGAAACAGGTAGAACATACAAACACTATCAATGTTAATGACAAGAGTCCACTACACAGATCATCTTTATAGAAAAGTAACATTTGGTATACATTATTATACATGTACTTCCATAAGCTTTTGTGATACATATCTAAGAACATTTAATTCAGTGAAAAAAAGTGATAATTTGTGAGCTCTTGTGGCTAATGCCTTGATCAGATGGTGCATATCTCCCTTTAAATGACAAAACAGGGAACACAGGGATATGCAGCCTATCTAACATGGCAGCACCTCCTTTCATAGTGCTATTAAAAGGCAAGCAACATAACCTGGACTAACTGTATAGCAGAATCATGCATGACATGGATGAGTGAAATCAAAGAAGGAAAAAAAAATACCTTGAGAGATAGTGTGATGAACATTGTCAGGTTGTTGTGATATGTCTCCCAATTTGTGTGTTGCAGGGCTATGAGATCAATATTGAGTACGCAAGGTGAACCTCCCATTGTCCTTTTTTCAAAGCAAGAGGCATGGCTGTCTGTCTCACTCACTCGCACCCCCCTCCTCCTCTTACCCCCCCCCCCCCCCCCCCCCCCCCCACACACACACACAGATACACTTAGTTGTTGACTGATGGAAGTGCAAATGCATGAAGCAACTGGTGATGGGGAAAAAAAAAATCGGAGATCAATGTTCTCACAACATACAATGATATGAAGCATTCGCTATCTATTTATATCTACACTGGATCCTCTTTACCCCCAAGTACTAACTATATTAAGATTCTGGCTACACAGGTTACAAAATATCCTACACTTTTTTTTCACACATCTAAAGTTAACAGCGAATGCTTCACAATCTTTTATATCATCCAATTATGTCCTAGTATGGTTTCATATCATCCAACATGCAAGTAGTCAGAGGTATATAGTGTTTGCCAATTACTAATGTGCATCATATGTAGTCTATCCTTGGAAGACAATCTTTTCTATTAACTGGTGTCCACATGAATCTAACAAAATCAGTTGACCTGAAAGACAGGTAGCATACAATAGATCTCAAACAGAGGCAGAAATATGAGGCACTCTTGCATTCCTTCTCTTGTAAAGCCTCAAACTGTCTTAAACCAAAATAAGACACAAGAGTCAGGAAATGCGTCATCTCATCATCAGGATTTGACGCATACATGAACAACGGCCGGGCGACAATTTCAAACGAAACAATTTCTTGTTCCAGTGGATCTTTTGTTGTACCATTAAAGGGAGAAAACCATTCTTATTATCAGGGGCATTGTCTGCCAACATATTCCATTTGGTCTTTATCCTGTGCTCTGGGTAATATTCCCCACCAATCAATACATTCCTGCGTAAGTCAAGCATCAATGACATCCATTCAGTGGCTGGCTCCCCATTATATTTTTTTGAGGGGCAGAGGTCGAGTACGAACATTTGCCAATGCCAAAAGTATCACAACTGTCACGCACAATGTACAGTTGTGTACATTTGCATGTCTGGATGTTACATGAATACATAAACCTGTCTCTACAGTACACCGTATGAGAGGGGAGATCGCGACTCCAATTCCCCATCACAAACAGATGCAGCGATTAGACCTTTGCATGGTCTGTTCTATACCATTCCTTTCCGAATCTCTGCACAATAGAGATGAGGTGAAAATCTTGAAGGCGAGACCATTATGGCAAGCCAAACTTCTGCAGCAGACAATGAATTGTGGTATGTCACCTCATTATCCATACAAAAGTCAGGGATTGCAAAAGGAAGAAAAATGCGCATAAAGCCGACTTTGGCAATGTAACCTTTACTGTTTTCCTAACTTGTAATTCTTTTGAAAGAAATTTTCCAGCGAAGAAGTAGGGCAAATTATACTGTGTATCACTTTAAAGTTTAGCATCAAACAAATTCATTTCTGCCAATACCCACAGAACTATTTTCCTGATATTCACAATTGGTTGAAATATGGTGGACTGACAGACGTGTAGTTGAGGGGCATAAATTAACAAATCAAGAGCATACACTTGTTCAATCATCACATCTGGGCCCCATTTCGTAAAAGATGTTATGATAACAACTATTGCTGGAATGGCAACTTCCAATAGCAACAGCCAATCAGGAAGCTGGATTATTGTTGTTACCATGACAATTGCCATTCCAGCAAGAGTTGCTATCGCATTAACTCTTTATGAAATGGGGCCCTGGTCTTAACTAAATGACATCACAGCCAGAATAAAATATGCGTACATTTTACCAATTTACGATCAACTTACATTTAGTTGTCATTTACCTTCAGGGTAGGGAACTTACCAAATGAGGACTGACAAAAGAGAAAACAGGAAATATATTACACAATAGATATCACTTGACCTTAATACCCTTTGGCAATACAGGTAATGTCTGAGTTGCTCTCATCAAACCATTTAGTTCACGTGTTACCAAAATATACCACATTGCACAAACTTAAAAAGTACACCTAAAACTGCCAGAAATATTCTTAAATTTGAGATATGGAAGAGAATATGGAATAGCTCAAGGATTGTTATTCTTGTTTTACTTTTCATTTCTGGAAGCGTTGATAAATCATATAAAAACATTCTTGAAGAATTTGTCCCACTAGAGTATATTTGCTAATAAACAGCTCTGGTTGTATTATCCTCCTTACAAATAATCTGAACACCTGGCTCCATTGTGCTGGTGAAATCTCTTGAAAAGTAGATTGCAGTGATCTTCATCAATCAAAAAATCCCAGAGCCCAAATTTCTGCACTATAACCATCACTTAATCACTACTAAAATGATATGTCTCCTATAGGTATATGATCCTTTTTATGGAAATCAAGTGAGGGATATAAAAAACACTTCATCTAAAAAGAGCAAAGAATTGAACTTCAATTATGCTGGGTACACCATATGTATGTCTTATAGTCAAATGATCACGATGCAAACAGATTTAAAAGTCTGGCATCTCAGAGAGCGCAAGGGCTGCAAACTTGAGACTAAGTGCCAAGGAATTTAATCCCCACCCCCCCCCCCCCCCAAAAAAAAAAATGCCAACAAATTGTGAAAAGAGGAAGAAAAAGTAGAATAAAAACAGACTTTCAAAAGAAATGAAGAAAGGAAAATGCAAAGATTTGTGCTTCTCTCTGAATCTGCTTATCGCAGATTATGCACGGTCTTTTACATCTGTTCTTAGCGCGGGGAATATTTATCATTGCACCCCTGCCGTGGCTCCAAGGACACAGGTGCCCCGCTGAATCCGGAATCCGCTTTTCTTTCATCTTGCTGTCCACATTTCACGGCTGGCTTGAGACCAAGAGCCCTATGTATCGCTGGTACGGTCACTTGCTTCCACTCCGAGGTAAATTCACAATGGATCTGACACTTCATGGTTGTGCACATACATTGGAAGATTACTTTTTGGTATGTACATGTACATGAACCCATCTTTTGAATGCAAATGATTCCATTTCTTTTTTCATACAATAACCACAAAAAAGTACACATGCACAAACACACACACACTTTGGAATTCAAAATACATGTAGTTACCAAAAAGTTGAGATCATTTATCAAAATGTTTACTTTTGAAGGCAATATCATAAATTGGGCAGGTTATGACACAAACCAGCAGTACTCCTTATGTCAAATATCATCCAATATCTGTAACGTCCTAGCAATATTTCATACCATAAGAGAAGGCAAAAAAATATACTTTATAATATAATAAATCGTACATGAATGAAAGTTTAATATAGTAAAGTTGTGGGTGGAAGGGCAACTCAGCATTTTTATAGTTGTCATATGAGCCTAACTCTAACACTTATTAAAGATGATAACTTACATTGCCTACCCCCCCCCCCCAAAAAAAAAATAACAAAAACAACAACAACAACAACAACAACAATAAAAACTCTGCATATGTTCTAACATTTCTTCTATCCCCCGGATAGAAATCGCTGGATTGAAGCTGAAGTGGGCTGTGATGCAGCAGAGAGGCCATCCAGGCATGCCTGATGCTCAAAATAAAAGAATTCTTGCACCACTGATTCCATCACAACAACAAGCAACTGACAAGAATGTATATTCTTCAAAGTGTCAAATGAATACCAACTCTGTCATCAAACAATGAAAGCAAAATATTTTTTTCTCCCTTGTCTCACAAATTCCCTGAAAGGAAAAATAATGGAGAGATCACAATATAAATTCCACTGACAAGTATAATACCAACACTATATTCAGTATTCATGACAGTTACATTTTGTGCACTTAGTATTTGATGTGCTTCTACAATTTTGAAAGAAGGGGAAAAAAACTAGGAGAGCCTGTAAACCTATTCAAACACTTGAAAAGTTTGCAATGTGTGTTGCAGTCAGAGTTTATCTTGACACTTTCCCACTGAAAGCCGATCGGATTAGTCATGGGATAAAAACAGCCGAGGGATGATATGTGACCCGCTGCAACAAAAGGATCCGAAAGTTGGGGGAGGACAATTTTCTGAAAATGACATGACATAATTCCCTTACTCTTCCACTTTAATGTCATATATAACATGACTCATTAAAGTACTCGGTTGTGGAGATATGGCTGATTTTATTAGCGCATGTTGTGTGGTTTAAGAAATCAGCGTCTTGAGAAAACCGCCTTCAAAGTTTTCCTTCCAACGCTATCATGATCAAGGGGAAGCAAGACAGTTTTCACCGTTTGACAATAGAAGGTCCGCTCCTAGCAACCTCCGTGATGTTCATTCAAGCTTAGCGCCAGCGGTCTACGCACGACCAATCAGTAACCAGGATGCCACGCATTCACCAATGAGATCACTCCTCGTTGCTAGGGGCGGAGTCTAGCTGACTAGAAGTCTAGTCTTCCGTTGAAAGTCAGAAAATTATGGCTTAAAAAATGCTATATTTTCTTGCCTTTCCTTTGATCATTCAGCTTCGAAATTTCGGCAGATGATAGAAGATACATTAGACTACAAAATTATGTCAAAAACAGAAATCTGAATGTTTTGACAGATTTTGATGATCTGACTTCAAACTTGATTTTCTCGGTTCACCCGTCTGCGTCTTTAGGATCCTTTTGTTGTAGCGGGTCACATATGGTTACAACACCTCATCCTCTCAAAGATTATGTTAGTCTCTTAATTAGCACTTATCAGGGGAAAGAAAAAAAAAAGCAAGAGGCAGAATTGATACAGAATTACAGATACAGACATTTCTTACTTGATACTCCACATTCAGGACATGTTAAGTCATCAGTTTGTTTACAATATGGTATTCTTGTATGTAGTATAAACTGATTAAATTTCTCTCTCTTTAGAGGTCAGTATTGTTTATTGCTGTGTAATAGCAAAATAGTACATTTTCCAACTGTGGAAAAAAAAATCAACCTTGACTCAAAGATTATTGTAAGGGGAAGGAAATTGAATAGGTGTAAAATATTTTAGATATCACATAATGCTACAATTATCATAAAATTTCATTTTGAAGACATAGCAATCTCCAAATTTAAAACTTGGTGGTACAGAGAAAATTTCAAAAGTACAAATATACCGTAAAAGGAAATATCAAAGGTTTGTCAATACACTGATGTCATTTAACTTGAATAAAGAATTTCAGGCAGGAGAGAAGAGATTCAACTTGACAGACACTGCCGAAACCAAAGTCCAATTTTCCAGCCTAAAGTGTATGGGCCGAAATAGATTCCTATCAAATTCATTGTGGGTCTTTGAAATATTTATGAGTTTTGTATTCTATATTGTCTGATAATTGTGGAGTTTCCATTCATCACCAACTTTATCCGCCACACTGAGGCGACACATATACACAATCTATATAAAAACTATGACAACAGTCCAATGAAGCTCATCAGTGCTCGGGTAAGATGCAATATGACAGGAATACAATAGGACATCTATTGCAAGGGCACTGGCGACAGGGGTACAATACAAATGAAAATAGGAGATGAATGCAAACATGAATAAAACTTGGGCTTGGCAAACTATGTAAACACAATGCCAGTGTCATAAAGTACCAATGGCTGCTTCTAGACCTAAAACGCCATGGAATTCTAGAACTATAAATTTAAGCAGGCTCCAGTACTGAAAGGGGAATGTCATAAGGTGCAACATTCCCCCCAACCTTTCATTTCTTTGACCATAGACTGTTTGTCAATGTAAGGATATCAACAAAGACTCATTCTAGAGTTAACTCTGGGTTTGTCATTGAACCAACCATTAGAGCTCTGAATGTAGCATGAGCTGTTAGCTACGAGGACATGATGTAATACGAATTTTATCGAGGGCTGTTAGTGAGTTAAACTTCTAAGAATTTGGGTCCTTGCATGCCATCAGCTTTGAGGTTGATTATATGCGATTGAGACGCCCATCGCTTTGAAAACATCACAAAGGCGTCGCCCTCACTACTCCATGGACCCACACTGAGTCAATACAGCATCTCAGCAGCATACCTATTCTGCACTACATATGGATCTACCTTACAGAATGTGAATCATACAAATCTAAATAAGCACTGGAAACTAGTCATCTCTTATGCTTTATCAATGATTTGCTTTATCCAAAACATGTCTTGTATGATGAGTGTGTTTGTCAAGTACAAGTTTATAGTTAGAATGCCAAGCATTTATCAGTTCTTGGATCTTGAACCTTTCCTTATAGTGACGACAAGATGTAGATTTCCGATTTGTTGCGCATGGTACATGTTGTCTGTACAACTATCCAAACTAGTTTTATTCTCACACACAGACTTTCATTTATTTATTTATTTTTTTTTACACCTTACACCTTACTTTGCTCTGAGGCATTGATGGATTCTCATGCAATACTGTAACAACATATTTTTATTTTTGATTGACACACTCAAACACATAAACATGACTTTTATCTCTAATGCTGTATGCACAGGAAATATATCCTTTGTCCCCCGCCCCTCCCCTAACACAGAAAACATTAATCGCAACAATAACACAAAGGTAAATCAAGATTCCAAGATGGCTAGGCTCGTTATCCTAATCCTATCTGATCCCTGCAGATGATTGTTAACACTTTGAGGAACATGAAAATCTTGCCCTGGGTATATCAGTTACAAGGGGCTCAACTGCCTTTTATGATTATTGCTACCTTCCCATCAATACAGTCACAATATAATTTTTCTTTTGCATCTGAAGGCAAAAATTAGTTGCCCTTGCTAATATCTATTATTCAATCACTTATTTGCCCTTGAAAGAGATGCCTGGAACATTTCTCAAAGTTCCAGTTATTGCCACCAAAAATACAATTTTCCCTCCTGTCAGACTATTGACACACCGGATTAGAAACCAAAGCTCTTTTTAAGAGCTCGATCCTCTCAGGACATAACTCCTATCTTATCTGCGATCAGCAAAACTTCTCTTCCGTTTGAAAGTGAATGCACAGAGTGTTTTCATTTCTGCTGCTGACAAATAATCAAAAAGTTCTTTTCGTAACAGGAAAAGAGGAGGGCCCCTGGTCCCTTTCTCATTCAAGCTCTATTTTCAATTGTAGGAAACCGAAAGTTCCCTGTCGATTAAAAGCAACAGTTCCATTTGAAATGCCTCTCTGTCCTTTAATAGCAAAATTCATTTCCTAATCGCTTCAGAGGAAACAATATATATCTTTATACTGCGGGTGTAAATCTATTGTTGGTAATCTGGGATTCTGTATAGAGCAATACACAGATGTCTATCTCTGCATTTTGTATTAGTGTACATTCAAAAGACTGCAACTAAAACATGATGGATGAGAAAATATATATCATATGACAAGTGCGAACTGCCCAAAATGCATCGAAACTTTGTTTAATAGGTTTTCTTTGCTTGGTTTTGTTTTCTCTTACTGCCAATTATGGGGTTTGATGAAAAACAAAGGCAGAATCTGAAGTATAGGAAATACGTTTACATGTATAATGCCCATGTGAATGGCACATTAAGGGAAGAATCTGCAGTGAGATGGATTCTGTAATACAGACGATGGTACAATATTTCCTTCCTCTTTCAGTTTTAAAGGTACAACTGTAGCACAATGTACATTCTTGTAGCTATCAAAGCAATATCTAAATGTATGAGCACATCAAGGGTGGGGGGGGGGGGGGCTCAAATTGACTCTTTATTGCTGTGATTGACAAGTCACAAGTGGCTTACTTGTGGCTTACTTGCTTATAGAACCTGGTGGGCCCTAAGCAACTTCTATTCGGACTTCAGAATCTTGAAGGAAACAAGTCAAACATTCATTTGACAGATGATACTCTTTGCTCCTACATGTGAAAGCAATGCTAAATTTGTGTAACACTGAGCACTATCTGCAGATACAAAATAGACAGTAGAAAATGGGAAATTTTAGATAGTTGAAGACCATCTTTGTGAACATTTAGTGGACAAAAATCAAAGTTACATGTTGCATTTCTTCTTTTTTTTTTGCAAGTAGACTGTCTGAGTAATATGAGTACTCAGCAAATTTGGATCTGCAGATACTTAAGATAAAGTAGAAAATTGGGAGAGTTTGAGATAATGAAAGTACCATCTCTGTGAAATCTCAGTGGTAAAAAAAAGAATCTATTAGATTTTGCATTATTTCCTTGTTTTTTGCAAGCTAGTCTATTGAACGAGCAAAACATATTGATTCTCCTTTACATGTGCTACAATTGTGTCTGTGTATTCAAAGTTTTAGCAGGCAATACCATGGTAAAAAAAAAAAAGACCCTTGTAGCCTTAACCCTAACCAGGCCGGGCTTTTTTGGGTGTTCTGTGGCCGGGGAGGGGTTGATTCAACCCCCCCCCCCCCCCCGAGATCTCGGCCGTCGATCGCGCAATCGCCATGAAATTTGGCACGAGCATTACCTGTGGCGTAATGTACCAAGCTATACAAAAAGAAATGGAAATTTTCGTCAAAATAATTAATTATGCTAATATATGCATAAAATCATACATTTTGCTCTAAATCAGAAATTAAAGCTCCTAGAATCCTAATTTTTGGAGAAAACATTCTTTGTAGCATTCCTAACAATGTGCTTGAAAAAAAAATTTGGTATCAAAATCAATTTCTTATGTATTTTATTGTTTTATGAATTTCTTATGTATTTCTTTGTTTTTTCGACCTTTTATCATTTTTTTTCTGCAAAATTTATGACAGAACCTATATAATAATAATAATAAATAAATAATAAACATCATTTATAAAGCGCTTATTACGATGTTTCTAAGCGCTTCTATGTTTCTATATCAAGCATAATTATGCTAAAATTAATTAGTTTCAGCCTATAAAAGTGAAAATAATCAGATCTTTATGAATATGAAGAGAAAACTCCATTTGCATAGACTTTATACACAAAATCATGTTTTTGAGCCATTTTCGATCTGACAGGCATGTATAAAACGTTATGCAGTGTCATAACGGTCTGCACGATTTTCACGAAAATGGTGTCAAAAGATGCACGAGACCTGAAAGTAAAAAGTCAGCGAACGGCGCGGTCAAAAAATTTCGCGTGACGGAGAAGTCGCGAAAAATGTCGAGGGGGGGGGTTGATTCAACCCCCCCCCCCGGCCTTTTTAGGGTTAAAATGATATCGAAACAAAATAAATGTCAAAAGAGCAAATCATCCTTCAGAACTCACTTTCTCGTCTCTGCACATCAACAAAGATACAGAAGTTAATACCATTTCTCCCAGAGGATGTTCGATAATCCAGCTTTGGCGTTCTCAAAAATGAATCAACGTCACTTTCAAAAGACCCTAAAATCCGGTTCCAAGGATTGTGTGCACAACAAAGTTTTTTTTTTCTGAACTCTCAGGTATCATCACATAATTCCATCAATTCAATCTTCCTTCAATCTGTGAATAGGACAATTGCGGGAGGAATGATTCACAAAGAGGGCAAATCAATGGCAGCTAGATGACAATCTCCTTGGCTGCCACCATCTGGATTATGCGGCAAGTTTCAGGCATGATGGATTCGATAGCTTCAAATTTTTGCACACCTTCTTTACTCAGGCATGGCATTGTCAAAAAAGTGACTCTGGCTTCCTATTCTTAATGCAATGGATTTTCAATTTGTCTCATAATCCATAAAATGCCTTTGCACACCTATAGCTAATTTTTCCCCATCAACAACATCATATAATTTAAACAATCAGAGTTTGTAGACAAAGAATAGCTGATCTTTTTTTTTTTTAAATCAAATGTTACCCTCTGTACAATGTGAAATGAGTAAGATCGCAAGACTTGCAAGATCACCCCTCTACACTATCAATCTCTTTCTCAAATTTATGTTTGGAGAATTGAATTGCTTTTTTCTTTCCACAGTACTTAATGAGAAGTATAATAATGAAACAAATGTATAACATACACATATTTCAGATACATGCATGTTTGTGTAAATGTTATATGTATGTATATTTGTCACATTGCCTGGCAACATAGCCAAGTATTCATGAGAACATTCCTGAAGAGTATAACAATGAGCTGCAAAGATATAATCCTGGCCTGCAATGAAATACTAAATGCATACTTTAATACTTGTTGCTGCTTAAACATGATTACCAAAGAGATTACAAGGCTCTGTGTCTGACAAACAAGGAGAATTTTTTGATAATGCATAGAAATCAAATACATCCATCTTTTACAAGTACTCCTTGGTGAAAAGTCACTCTGAAGTAGCTTGACTAGTATTTCCTCCCTATTTGCCTTCCACTCTTCTTGAAGGTCTCCATCCCCCCGGGGGCAAATTTTCTTCAGAAGACTACCCTCTTAAAAATCCCATTGTTCCCCGTATAACGCCTCGGATACTTTTTCAAAAGCAGTATGTGATGAGGTAGAGCAGGCGGTGTGAACAATGTTTTCATGTGGCCGAGCATTCTTGCACCTTTGTCGCTCAGCTGTGCACGAGACACAGACAACATTATTGTGGCAATTCATGAATAATTTAGGAACGGTGTGGAGGCGGAGAGTGTCGCGTCCACAGATTAGTGCCGATTGCCTCGTTCGGCCGTTGAATGGCTCATGAGAAATGAACAGTTTGGTTAATCCCCTTCCTGTTTAGTTTGGTTCTTGTCTCTCTGTATGACCCATCTCCTCTTCCTGTCTTCACAACTATTAGATATTGATAACTTCAGCCGAGCCCTGAAATGATGCTATATATGGGCCCTCATTGGTTTCATTACATAGTGTATTTCCCCTTTCAGGCAACAATGACACATCAACCCAACAAAAGGGCCTCCTGACTCAGAACCATCATTGATTATGGGATTACTTTTGATTGCTAACCATTCTCTGATGAGATATTGATAATTTCAGCGCTGCGCTGGGCTGATGCCATCTTTAGGCCTACTTGTACATTTCATGTAATTACATGTGAAGACGTTTAGGTATACTGTGGGATTTTGATTGATTATGCCAGCCAGCACTATCTATAGGGTAGCACATCCTTCACTTCAAGCACCCAGGGGACACTAATCACACAATGGCCCAGTCATACAGAACTGACATTGATTGTAAGATAAGTATCAGTCTACTGCAATTGCTAAAATTAGCAACCATGTATTGATAGTTGTGTTTATATTATTTCATATTATCATAACTCCAAGACAGACATGTATGGAGTTCTAACTGCAACTAGAAATGTCGCTACAGCGACTGGTTATACCCCCGCCAAACAACATTTCATAAGCTTTGGTCAAAACAACATTTGATAAGCTTTGGTCAAAAAACTGAGGAAGTAGTTAAATCCGCAAGATCTTTCCTTGATCTTCTGCCATTAATATGCCGTTACCATGGCAACGTACTTTCGGGTACTGTCGAAAAATGCGTCTTGCACATCTACAACCAAAGGCACACATCTGTACCAAGTTTCATGGAAATTGGGCAAAAACTGAGGAAGTAGTTTGCAACACAAAATTTTCCATCATTTTGGCTCATAATATGTGAGCTGTTACCATGGCAACATACTTTTTGTCACTGTCAAGAAATGTGTCATGCTGACCTATATCCTAAGACAAACATTCAATATGAATTCCATAAGAATTGGAAGAACACTGATGAAGCAGTTTTGCCATGAAGCATTTTGCCCTATATTTTACCAATAACATGCCGTTACCATGACAACGCACTTTTTGCCACTGCGGAAATATGTGTCTTGCACATTAAGATATTCAGATGAACATCTGTACCTAACTTCATAAAAATTGATCAAAAACTGTGGGAGGAGTTCGCGACGCAAGATTTGTACCCATTTTTGCCCATGATATGCCGTTACCATGGCAACGTACTTGTGGGTACTGTCAAAAAATACGTCTTGCACATCTACAACCCAAGGCACACATCTGTGCCAAGTTTTATGGGAATCGGTTGAAAACTGAGGAAGTAGTTCGCGACGCAAGATTTGTACCCATTTTTGCCCATAATACGCCGTTACCATGGCAACGTACTTTTGGGTACTGTCAAAAAATACGTCTTGCACATCTACAACCCAAGGCACACATCTGTGCCAAGTTTTATGGGAATCGGTTGAAAACTGAGGAAGTAGTTCGCGACGCAAGATTTGGAACGGACCGACCGCCCGACCGACTGTCCGCTGATTCCTATATACCCCCTTCAAACTTCGTTTGGCGGGGGTATAATAAACCAGGAAATTAAGGACAGTACATAAAGTTTCTCTGCTAATTTACAAACTACAAATCTTATCTTCACAGCATGTATATGCAGGAGTTTGTTCTTTCCACAAATAAGTACACCAAGTAGTAACTTTCTTGATACCGCCCAATATCTACTCACATTTGCTGCGTTTAGTTCTTAAATTGGGTTTAACTTTCTCATACTTGCAAAATGTCAATTTCATCTTGATATATATTTCCTTTGAATACCAGCTATGATACATTGTAAAAAAATCAAGAGTAGCACAGATATAAATCGAGGAAAATAAAATTATGTGCATCCAGGTATATATATATATATATATATATATATATATATATATATATATATATATATATGTGTGTGTGAATTCACACATGCATGAGAATACTAAAGTAATAACTGATGTACAGTTAGTTCTGTATTTATTCATTTAACATGTCTGTTTCTCTGCGTGCATATGAGTATGTGGTGTGTAATTGGAAAGTACATGTAATGTACACACAAAACAAAAACATTTTTGGTTTGCTTTATCTTAATTAAGCATTCATCACCACTTACTTATTTGACACTGATTTCCAGCATACCCAGCAGCACAGCTGCAGGTGAAATTAGCCTGGCCAAAAGCCCCTGAGCAGGATCCTCCATTTTGACATGGGTTTGGGTCACATGGGTTCTGACCTGGAAGTGAAAAGAAAGTAACTTTTGATTCTTCACAATTCATTAAACTCAAATTTCAATATTCATACATCTATTTATGTGTGTTTAGATACAATAGATAAATATACAGCTTGATATATCCAAAGTACACTGTACATGTACAGGCAAGAAAGTCATTGCTTTTCTATTCTAATTTCTGCTTTTCTACACATGGACAATAGTTATATCCTTTTAAATAGACAATCCAAGAATTGTGAAAGTTTTGCAACTGCTCCTTTTGCTTGAAGAGTTCTGTGGAACTAGAATTTCTTATGTACTCTTTTGCAAGCAACAATGAGGCAGCTACAATTTAATGCACTAAATGATTTCAAGTACAACACCATGATTTTGAGTAATAAAAATGACAGATACTTTTCCTACATTCCCCATTCAGGACAACCATACAATTTATTAAGAGGCATTGCTAACATTTACATAGTGTCCTCATCACTATCATCACCACCATCACATCTCCTACTGACATCATCAATGTCATTTATCATCTTCTTTACCATTATTATTACAAATCAATCGCCATCTCTATCAACATCATGTTACTGGTTTCATTGATATCGTCATCGTCATCATCATCATCATCGTTGTCATCATCATCATCGCCAACATAACCATCATCTTCCATTATCATCATCATCATCATCGCCATCATCGCCAACATAACCATCATCTTCTATTATCATCATCATCATCATCATCATCATCATCATCATCATCATCATCATCATCATCATCATCATCATCATCATCATCATCATTTTCACCTTCATCATCAACATGTAAATGTCAAATGCCCTCCCCCTCCCCCCACAGAATGATTCATATCCTGCCATTTCTTGGAATACTGATGGGGGAAACTTACCATAGACTGATACTGTGCAAGATGACAGTATGATAAATACAAGAAAAATGAAAGAAAGACTAGAGTCAAAACGTGTTCCAGAGCTTCCGGCTCTCTTCTGAGGAAGACAGGATGGCATGGGATGATGAGATGAAGACTTGTGATGTTGATGGTGACAAATATTGTCAGGGACCTGTCTGGTATCTGACCCTTTCTTGCAATCAGTTGACCATGATATGTTCCCATGACCTCTAGTCTCTTTTCTGTGATGTACAGACAATGTCCTATGATTCTGGAGGCATTTGGAGCACGAACATCCCTGCAGCTGGCCCAAGAGTGTCGCCTCTAATCTCTGGGAGATCTTTGAGGCATGATGCTGGACACACAGAGATAACTTTTGGCAGAATGCAGTACATATCAAAGCGGGAGACATGGAGATGTATGGAGGATAGGATAGTTTCGACTCGTCCGTTATGGCGCGAGATCGCTGGAGAATATTTCCATGTGCATCTGATGTTCTGCTGTCAATGCAGGCTTCCTGAACGCAGTCATATCGCTTCGATGTACGAGTCCTACTGCCTGTTACTGAAATAGAAGACATCTTTCTATCTCACAGAAAGACTTTTAATCAATATGCTCATTGGGAAAATTTTGCAATTCTACCATCCCATAACAAAGCCTCTCTGATTCTTCATGGTCTTTGGTTCCAAACGTTGATCAAGTATGGGAAATGTAATGATTCAAATTTCTGTGCCACACAACACTAAGGCAGGTCTCGCAATGATCACTTGCCCTCAGTCATGAGTACTTGATATTCCTCTTGGAACTGTCCTTAATTAACATTAGCTTCAAGGTAGACAGAAGTCACAGAAAAATGTGAAGATTAATCACATACTGTACGCTGTATTGCTCATCAAAGATGCCTAACACAACAATCACAAGTTCCACAATCAAATTCCTCGAGGTTGACACAGGAAATTTTTCATGAAAACCATCAGAGAACTCCTGCACAGTGAACACAACTCCTTGAGAGTCAAAGATGTCACACATATCCTCGAACCAACTTAAATCTACCAACATCCACTCTGTTCCTGCTTATATCCAGTGTGATATGAGACAAGTGGGGCTGCTCCTGCTTCCTAATCCGCCAGTGGCCTCACGCCCTTAATCCCCACTGTTGTCTTCTCGGGTCTTCATTAATAGAACAGGAGCATTCCAGAAGCGTGTCAGAACCGTTAGAGCACCATGCCGCACACCTCTGGCGTAAGTCTTTAGTCTATATGCCTTGGGCTTAACGCTCATCCTCAGTGCTCTCTCATTTCTTTTTTCTTCTATTTTTTTTTATCCCACGCGACAAGCCTAACAGACTGCTCCCTTCTCGTGAGCTCAGCATGAGCCTTTCACTTCATAATAATGACGAGAGTGTGCAGAGAGGAGAAGGGGAAGAAGGAAAACAATCCCTGGCAAATATGACAGTTCGGTAAGTACAAGTCGGGCCTCATGTCAGAGCACCCATTGAAAGCATCCAAACCGCTTCTTGTGTACCGACAAGTGATAATGCACGCACCCCTCTTTTTTCCCTTTGGTCCCTTTTTCTCTCCCCCTCTCTCTCTCTCTCCCTGAATGCAGTACAATAAAGCTAAGCTCCAGTGGACAAGGAACAAAAGATGAGAAAAGTTCGCCTCTCGTGACTGCATGTAGTTCATTCTCTTCTCTATCTCACTCAGGCAGAAATGATGAAGGCAAAGTTAGGAAACCAAAAATAGGAGTTCTCATGGTTTCTCTCGTCCCCTCTCCTCTCTCTCCTCTCGTTTCTTCCCTACTCTCCCCCTCCCCCCTCTCTGTCCAACTTGTGTGGCTCTCTGACACTAGACATCCATGTCTAAGGCCAAACATGAGGTCACATTGTATCTAGAAAGACAAGCTCTGCCATTAAAACCTAGTTTCCTAATGGAGCACTGTTCATAAAATCCCAATTTTCTAAATGATTGATCACATTGTGTTTAGGCATTTTGAAACTTTCCTGTGATGGTAAGACAAATTCTAACAATAGGTGGTATGTTTGTGTTTCACATTCAACTTTATTGGAAAATACCACTCATGGCCCTTCTTAAAATTTAACAGCTGTTATTTGATGACCAAACGACTTTCCTTCCTGCTAAGATGACCTCTGCTTCTGTTAGGTTTTCTTTTGCTTTCTAGAGGAGGGTAATAAATAAATACTTGTACACAGCCGTCTGCTTGGGTACACCAGTTTTTTTCTCATTTTTTTAAAAGGAAAATGTTACTTTTGGTTTTGAAAAAATCTTTAAAAATCCTCGCAGGTGGAGTTGAACAGGTGAAATAATATTCCCCTCCCAAACAGAACTTTCTTTTCATATCTCTATAATATACACAACTCGAGATTTCTTTGCAAGAGGGGGGCATGTATTGGAACAGGTATCCATAGGAAAAAGTGCGGTGTAATTGTGCACTGGTTCTGAGACACCCTTAAAGGCAAAACTGAAAACAGCAACTTCATTCTGTACGTCCTCCCAAACACACTACTCACTGTGCATATTGACAAGCTGTCTGATGGCAAACAGTGGCACAGTGGCCCTGCCTGTAATGATCACCTCAATAGAGGGCAGTAGTCACACACATACCCACACTGAGCTTCTCACTTTTCTTTTAACACTCTAACTTGTGCTCTCTCCCCTTAGTACTGATGCAGACATACTGTCACACCTTCAACCTATCTGCTTGTTTTTCTTTCATCCTAGTCTTTATCTGGCTGATTTTCAATAAAATTTCCCCCTTTCTCTCCTCTTACATGGCACTAGAAATCCAGTATTTTATTCAGTCAATATCTCAGCAAAACTTAATTTCAAAACTATTGTTTTCTTCTTCTTTTTTCAACAACAAAGTACCCAATTTAGATTGTTCGGTCAAAATTGTCCATTTTTTTTTTTGCAATTATGAAATAACTCTGGAAACATCTCTTTCAGAGAATAATAAAGCTTAACCCATTGAAGATGGACTGACTTTGCTATAACAGGCATTTCCCACAGACACCTGCCCGAGTATTCTCAGGACTCGTCATCAACAGGTTAAAATTAAACCTTGAAATAGACTGCATACCAGCATGAGACAATCAAATGTAATCTGTTCTCTCTATTTTTTTTTGGTGGTCTTGCTTTTCTTTTAGATTCTGCAATGATCTCAAGAGAATTATGAAGCAAAGAGAACAGCTGATTATTAATAGTGTACTTTGTTGTTACCGTTTAATTGAGGGCATTGTCTTGTTTGTGAGACTACAAGTAGTTGAAAGTATTCAAATGGACTGTACGGTCTGCTGACAGTGTGTGTGTGAGTGTGTGTGTAGTCATGAAAACAAACCATCTTCAAACCGTGAAATGCTAATTGTGTGACCTTATCCCCACTAAGAAGGGAGGTAATCATCTTAACTACTCACAAGGAATGCTCTCTGTCAGTCCCATCCAGTCAAGTAGCTGCTTCCAGACAGTTACTGACAATGCACTATACAAACAAGCAGCTAAGGAGTCATTCCATTACGGATAGTACTTTGTAAGGGATATTCAACTTGGCAGTCGGATTAAAACCATTAAGGAGTCGTAATGCTTGGTAGGATAGAGACCACATAGAGGGCAAAAATCCCTCCCTACACATATTTTTGGCCTCCTTTTTCTCCCCTTGTAGGAGTTTGGCGTCAAAACAGCGGGAGATGGAGGAATCCAAGTGACCGGCAAGACTTTTGGTAAGATTTTGGTATATTCTCGACTACTACAAGTCGTATTTGTATCTATCCTTACATCAACACTCTTTTTTTAGGGGTAGATTACGACTCTGACAAAGCTAGGTGAGAATTTGAATGAATCATACTAAAGTGAATAATGGTTTGAATTACTTTTTTGCATCTTTGTTTTTTGTTTTGTTTTGTTTTTATTTCAAATAGCATCCAGAAAGCCAAACTGACTACTAATGACAACTATTACTGAATTGATAATGGTGTTTGTAAGCAAAGGAATCAATATTCACTGATATTGTGGTCACCATGTGGTATTTCAAAGTAATACAGAAACTGTAGTCACAGGTATTTCTAAACGCTACTTTTTAATTTCTACTTTTGGTAAGATCTTGGTATATTCTTGACTACTACAAGTCGTATTTGTATCTATCCTTACATCAACACTCTTATTTAGGGGTAGATTACGACTCTGACAAAGCTAGGTGAGAATTTGAATGAATCATACTAATGTGAATAATGGTTTGAATTACTTTTTTGCATCTTTGTTTTTGTTTTTTTCAATAGCATCCAGAAAGCCAAACTGACTACTAATGACAGCTATTACTGAATTGATAATGATGTTTGCAAGCAAAGGAATAAATATACACTGATATTGTGGTCACCACTTGGTGAGGCAAAGCCCCCCAAAACTTTATACATCTTGTGGATGTCCTTTATCATACAGGACATCTGTAACAATTGTGTGGCAGAAGTAAATTGTACTCAATTTCGAAATATATTTAGTTCTTAACCAGCTGAGGACAAGTCCCAAGTATACTCGAACAAGTGTCTATGGGAAATGCGTGTTGTAGCAAAATCAGCCCATCCTCAACAGGTTAACATGCCCCCCCCCCAAAAAAAAAAAGAAAAAGAAAATGTCCCGACTATTCAAGACTATCTTTTTGACAAATATGAAGACTTAACTATGGCGAATCATCAACTACCTAAATGTCTGACAGCTGCACCCTGCAGGTAACTGACTGCGGACGAAATAAAGACAAAGGTATGTTCTAAGACATTCATCTAAAGCTTGAAGTACACTGTATTTCTGTAGCTTGAAAGCAACTTAGAACTATCCGTAGACCCTTCCCCCTGTCAAGAATGCATGGGGCTTGAGAGTAATGACCTTAAAGTGAGTATCAGAAGGCTATCGAATCAGCCTTGCACTTAACCGCCCATTGTGTCTGGATAATCCATTTCCGCTGACCCTTGAAATTGCACCCCATTGTCCGCTAATAGCCCACCCTTTAGGGCTGGTCCCAACATGTTAATGACAAGTGCAACTTTACCCCGAAAAGTCACCCTCACCAAATAATCGGCTTTCACGGGAAGTCTGTCGGAGAAAATTACCAATTTTATAGAGTTGCATTCTTATTTTAGGTAATGTGATCTTAGGAAATATTTTGGGATGATTGAAATCTTTCACTTTTCTCAAAAGTCAAATGGCTTCATTTCATTTCCTGTAGACATACACAAAGATTCTCAGTCACTTCTAGTCAGAGTACACTCATGGTTAACTCTTTCCTAGCCATGGACTTTGGAGAGTGTATGCAATGCTATGGGGTTTACTGTGCCAATTGGTACTCACAGCACAAAACGGGTTAAGGGGCCACCTGCTCTCCCTCATTCCTGAAATTTCACCCCATTGGACAAAAGTACCCCATTGGGCAAAAGTACCCCGTTAGCCTAGTCTGAGTAAGATTACAACTAAACCTCTGCTCTCAGTCACAGAAACTTTTTCTGCTCGTTACAGCTATTTTCTTCCTGGAAGCTCTCTTTATAGGTTAGATTTTGGGCTGATCAAATCCCTTATATCCTCAATGAACCAAATGGTTTAATGGTACATTCGCCACATTTTCAACATAATTTTCAACCCTTTCCTATCAATAGAGTCTGGTACACTCAATCTTTGATAGTTTGTGCAAAGATACTATAGGCATACTGCAGGCATCAGCCATTCTGCTAAAAGCAGAAGTATAACACTGCTGTTTTCTGCTGCAAACCTGAACTGCGAAAATGAATTACTTCCAGTGAATTTCTTTTGTTTTTTTATTACACTGTACTCTGTACTTCTTGTCTTTGAAAGCATTATGCTACTGGTATAAAAACATTAGCAGATGTTAAATAAAAATAGTATACTGATATGGACACAAAGTTTTGGCCAGGATGATTTTTAAACCTGAGCAGCCTCCACTCACTCATTCCTACAGACATTTTTAATGAACACGTCAAACTCTTAGTCACAAATATGTAAGAATGGGACATACAAAACACAACACAGATAATCATAAAAACATTCTATGATGAAAATGCCAGACTTCTTATCTACAAATATGGTGGAAATGAAAACACAAAACACAACAAAGCCCACTACAAATACTCAAATGTAGCATTGTGTTCTTTATCAAAAGAGAGACATTGTGAAGTTCCTCCAAGACAGAATGCAGCATTAATAAAATATCGCCTTTTCATCACTTCAATAACCTTGATGACAATGCCCAGTGGATTTACCAATTGTATCACCCGTGTTAATCAGCCATGTTTGTATGTCTTGAATGCACACATGTCCATCCAGGTGGCTAAAATGTGACATATCATCTATTATTCATCACGGCTCTGATGGACCCCTGGTGATACATTCAGGCCACCATTGTCTTGTCCTCACACCTCGATGGACCTGCTCACCAGCAGAATTAGAGAGGAGAGCTAGGACATCATAAACATACAGACAGACCTGAACACACACGCACACGCACTGACATACACAAGCACACAAACACTCAGATAAATGATTACAACAACACCAATAAAGCAAATGATGTCTGTTTTTTTTGTCAGGTCCCTCAAATGAAAATTGTTCTGCGACCATTTGCGGTCCACTTTATTGTTACCTATTGCTCTCTGTTAATTGTTTTTTAAGCACCACACAGGGCTTATGCAAGACACAGTTAAGAATTGCTGACACCTTTTTATTTTTTGGGTGCACATACACTCACATAGATTTTTCTTTTCGTATGCTTTATATAGATTGTGATAAATAATTTCAGCTTCACATACACTCAACTACACACCCTAACACACAGACACAGACACAGACACACACAAGAACACACTATCAGGCACACACAAGCATGCATACACTCATAAATATCTGCTACTTAGATACCCAATTACACTTGACCATTTCAGTGCAGAGTGCATCAAATTGAATTGTGACAGCCAAGCACTGTCATGCCACACACCACTTTGAATCTATAGTGCTACACGGACATAATTATATCTACATGGTAATGCAGATACTGCCACACAAACTAACTTGAAGACGTCACTCTGAGCATGGCTGGAGAAAGGTTTCTATACCGGTATTTGAATGAGTCAAATGTGGCAGTTGTGGAATAAGGACTTAGTGCACTGTCAGGACTGACTTAATGCTTTTGCTTTGGCTAGGGTGAGAATTTGACAGGAAGGGGAATAACTTGTGCAAAGGTGTAAAAAGAAAAAAACATGATAAATGCTGGTTCTCCTGAATTTCATTTATTTTTTTTGGTCTTTTTTTGTACTTAAAGTAAAATTTCATCCTGATAATATGTTGCTTTACATGTAATAAGGAAAATCATAAAAGTTAATCAGTGAAAATTTGGAGAGAAAAAATCAGAAACATAAACCAAGTTATAAATTTTAAAGGTTTAGAGGGTACGACAAATTGGCAATTTTGTGTGATCTAAACGTTGAGCAGCTCATTTTTTTGGTACACAAAATTCCATTAATTCCATTTTTTTTTCCTCAAATATTTGAGCAGACAGAATTTACTAATATTACTCTTATAACATACCAAGAACAGGTCTGCAGAAAACATTTCCCAGGAGAAATGGGAGAAAATGAATATTGGTGAATTTTTGTGTACAAACTGAATGAAAAGTTGTTCAACACCAAGGATCACACAGAGTTAACTTTATGTTCTACTCTCCACAATTTTGGAGTCCATAACTTTTCTTTTTGGTTTCACGCTTACGATACTAACTCTATCAGACATTGAGTCAAACATCGAGATATGTTTGAGGTAAAGAGTTTAGATGTTTCCTTCATAATAACACCATGCATTCAATGTGTGTCAATGTTTATCAAGTTTGTCCGTCTGTGTGTGTGTGTGTGTGTGGGTGTGTGTGTGTGTGTATTTGCGTGTATGTTTGTTTTTGAGTTGCACTTGTGTTTTTGTGTGTATGTGTGTTTGTGAGTTGTGCTTGTGTGTATTTGTGTGTGTACATGTATGTGTGTATGTGACTGTGTATTTTGCTTCTACCATCCTTTTTGTGGCGCTTGATGATTGCAATGAGAGGAAATGGAAAAAACAAATGTGAACTCTAACGAAGTAATAACCATAAAACAAAAAAGAAAAAATTGGAACAAAACTCACAAATTTGTCCCTCGTCGCTGCTGTCCTGGCAGTGGGCGACCCCATCACAGACAAGAAACGACGACACACACTGGAGGATATTGGTGCAGGCAAACATGCCATTCAGACACGGCACCGGGCAGTTCAGCTCGTCGGTGAAGTCTGCACAGTTTTGGATGTTGTTGCAGCGCTGCGTCGAATCGATGCAGATGCCATTGGTGCACATGAAGTCATTCGGGTCTGGACACACCAGCACTAGTGTGAGGAAAAGCGATATGGCATCAAAAAAAAAACCTTATTGGTTCAATGATCATCAATCCATTATATTAATAATTTATTTCATGTTCCAATCGTTCATTTTTATATTTCTGAAAACAGACAGTCAAGGCAGTTGTGGAAGCTCTACCATATATAAGGGCAATGATGATGCCATTATTGTTATGCCCAAAAGGATTTACAATAGCAATAATCATAGTCATGATTAATCATACTTGTAGTACTATCACATGTATAATTATGATTTCTGTGATAACTGACGCTAATAACTTCCACAATTTTCCTTGTCTTCACAAAGGAGGGTCATGACTCTTCTCTACTTACAGTTAATTGCACATGTTGGTCCAGAGAAGTCTGCTGGACAGGCACAGCTGAATGTCGGTGGACTGACTGAAGTGTCTTGGCTACAAGTTCCTGCATTCAGACATGGACTGGGGTTGCAGGGATCTAAAAAGAGGGCGAGTACAGAATGGAAAAAGGGGACGAGAAGAATAAATGTAATTTTGGCACATTACAACAATTGTAGTGCTGATATTTGTTGTCACAATTTCCTAATATTCACCTTTCAGCTTCGCATTTATATTTCTAAATTTGAAATATACAGTCTTATACAAAATACTAATGAAAAGCCTTGGATGATAAAAGCTATGGACAAGTTTCTAGCACATTCTAACCTTTCTACTTGATTACTGCCTAAGTAAACTAGAGCATTGTGGTGTTAAACCAAGGGAAGTCATGGAGTAATATTGATCATTGCTATAGGAATCAAACTGAATGAACACTTGGTGAGCATCAGATACATTATGAATGAATCAATCAATCACTCATATTATTCCAGTCATTATATTGGTTACATTCACTCACTTGTAGATGAATAAAAAGAGATAAAACGTTTCAGAAGGCATACTAATGGGTGAACATAGCCTCTTACACATATACAGACACTATGAGATGAAAGAGTTTGCTCAGACCAATACCAGGTAATCACTTTTCACTTGTTGTTTAAACAAAAGCAAATCTTGTATAGTCACAAAGTCATATGAAGTAAGACTTATGTAAAGTAGTAAGTAAGACTTACATAAAAGTAGTTTTAGGTAAGACTTATGTAAAGTAAACATTAACATATACATGTATGTAGGTACAGTATACTGACAGCAATAAAAGTAATAAAAACATAAATTTTTTAAAAAGTGTTGAACAAATGATATGTGTGGATTAAAAGTTTACAGTTACTGCCGTATTCAACAAAGATGACAACACAATGCAAAATATGAAAGACAAATACAAGATATAAAATATGTGTTATGTGACTTCTAAATGAATCAAGGCTTGTGGAATATGCAACGTGGAAAAAAAGTGCAAATTTGAATGTGGCATTAATATGGTTCAAACATCAAGCACATAGTATCATGTTATAGGCATACAAAGTGCACAAGTGTTTTTGACCAGAAGTCAGATAGAGATCATAAACACAATGGTAAAATCATGACCACCTACATGTATGTTTATCTTTATTCAAGACAATGGCGCAATATGAGATTTTACACACATGACACTTTTATTTTTGGTTTGAGCATTTGTATTGCTCTTGAAATGATAGAAAGGATTATCATCAAAACAAATGTACATTTCACTAGACAGATTAAGTGACTGCAATCAATTGTGAGATTTTTGCTTGCATGATTCACAGCATGCACAAAAAAAAAAAAGACTTGATAAATCTGGTGGAATGGACTTGCATGGAAAGACCACAAAGAGAAGGAGAGCAGTTGACCATATTTGATCAAGTTATCTCGACTTTTCAACTACCTGGATGAAACAAAATCTACATGAACAGAAATAATGATATATGATTTCGATAGATTTTATCATATGATGATAATGATATAATAGCTTCAAAGCTGATCTTATATGGATTGAGTGACATCTCCTTGGATATCATATCTGCCAGTTCAATGACAAACCATGCGTTTTGTACTATAAGCCAACTGAAAAGTACAAGTTTGATTGTAGTAATTGCACACTCTTCGTAGATTTTCATTTTGATTGTACAAGAGATCAGTCATACAATACAAGATAATGAACAGCGAGAAGACGAAGTATTCATGCATTATTACAGAAACAAGAGGTTGAATGGGTAAGGCAAAATTGAGTTGAGTGAGGTATGATGGTGAATACACACAAAAAACCAAACCCCAAATTTACAGATGATGGTTAGTGTCTGCACTACAACAGAAGTAACGTTGTTTCACCTCACAAGAAAGGAAAGCTACAGAGATCCATGTTTGGGAGAATTAGTGGAATTTGCTGGCTTACAAGCATGTACATGGTTACAGACAGTTGTAAATATTAGAATAGCAGTAGGTGCAGGTGCAGGTGCAAACAAACACTGTGCTGTCAGTTGTCGCAACTGAAATTACGCCTCCAACACACCTGGAGACAAAACACACAAAGACAGGTGACAAAACATTTACAAAAACATGCATGACATCAATGAAATTAGCATTATAGATATCAACAAATCACTGTGCTGATGGAGAGTTAAAATGAAAATGAAGACAAAACAACAATCTTTGGTGACACAAATATGGCAATTAAAGGCAATATTGATGAGGTGATGGCGGGATGGTTAGCATCAAAACAGCGATGGAGGCTTGGAGACAGTCTCGACTATCTCCTCCTCTTCACAAAACTTACTCTGAAGCTGGCACTGATCCCCGACAAACTGGTCGGTGCAGGAGCACTGGTAGCTGCTGCCGTCGTCATGCGGGGTGCATGAACCACCGTTATAGCAGGGGGCTGCGCTACACAGGTCTACCGTTTGAAGGGAAGGACACTAGGTTTAATAATCTCGGCCAAAACAAGAATCCAAGGCATTGAAGCAAAATCACGGAACTACAAACTAACAGGAAACACTGGGTCAAGCACTAATGTCAACAGCTACATTAAAGCAATTATTAATCAAGGGATGAAGAATAGACCTGGAGCCTGCTTCTTATAGTTGTTAGTAACATAACTATAAAATGTTCTAACAGATTGCAGGCATTTCCTATTCTGAAAAGCTTCATGTGTACTTCATCATCATCTGGAGGAAATCACACTTTTACAATTTCAAAACGAAAGGGAATAATTCATCTACTCAAACTGTGATAATTTTAAAATTTTGAGATATATTTTGCATAACGTGAAGTCAGTCCATATAAGTATGGCTAGTGACAAGTCAATAAGACCCTCATATATCGTTGTCTCAGCACAGTTATCATTGTCTTCGTTCATATCTACCCCTTCACATTCATCAAGAATGGTAGTGTGCATTTCTATCGATGCATGACTAGCCTTAATGTTTTCTTTAAATAAAATATATAGACTTGTCATCAAACTTTACAGGGGATGTTATAGAGTGTGCTCTCACTTTTAGCATTGTGTTTACTACTTCAAGAGTCTTTGTAATGACTTTAAGAAAGGCAATGTGGTTAAGAGATTGCATCAGCAGTTAAAGTCTGTAAAACAGAGAACTTTTACAGTATCTCCAATCTAAATCTATGTCCATTGCATCTATGACAAAGCAAGTACGAACACTCAGAACAAGCACAAATCTGGAGAAGAGAAATACATGTTCCTCTTCTTACAATGCTTACTATTTACTACATTTCTAAACATTGTTAAAAACTATTTGCATGCTCAATGTCTTAATCTATACCCACATTCCCAACATTTTTCATGTATAACACAGATTGAGCACACTTCAACAAAGCCTACACGATTAGATATATCAATGACCATCTGAAAATAATGAAAAAACATAAATACAACATATAGAGAAAATGATCACTTTGAACATACCATAGAGAGTGAAGGAAAAGCATGCACACCCCCAAGAACGATATCTAACGTAACAAATTCTAATATTTCAAGAAACAAGACCTGCAATCGATTTCTGCAGATGATCATCACCAACAGGACTAAAAAAGAAACAACTTATGCAACATACTAAAGAAGCCACAGTTCGTTCCAATGAAGGTGGATGTGCAGATACATCGGTAGCCGCCTTGTTGTGATGGATCAGTGATACACTGTCCTCCATTCAGACAGGGCGCTAGGCCACAGGGGTCTAAACAAAAAAACAGAAAACAATAACAAAATCTAATTATCAACAGACACCAAGTTCATCTCCCTCTTTTGTGACAGAATTGGTGTCATTATTACCTCTCAGTTGCCCCTAAACAAACATTTTCCAGAAAAAATTTATTATAACTACTAAAATGTCCCTAATTAAACATAACAAAATACATTTCTGATGGGCCTGCATACCTAGAGCACAGCATTAAGTATAATTGCTTGAGAGAAAGAAAATATCCCGAAAGAAAACTAAAACATTGGCAATTTGAAATTGGACACAATAGGCATCATTTTCCCCTTAAACTTTAAGCCAAGAGTTCAACATGATGTTCCTTATGAATAAACATAACTTAAAGAAATGTTGCATAATCCTTTAATCTGTAAAATGTGTCTTTGATTTACATGTACACACTCACTGCAGTATTGCATTTTAAAGTGAGGCATAAAAAAAAAATAGTACATGATGTCTACATTGGTATACATAGTGAAGCATAAAAGCATGAAAATGGTACATGATGTCTATACGTAGTGAAGCATAAACACCATAGATTTACAGTTATACAAAATTTTACACATATAGTGATGAAAAGGCATTAAAATTGGCAACTGCAAATGAAAACAATGACACTAATAGAAAAATAGATAGAAAGCTCACAGACTACATGGAAACTACTCAAAGGCGCCAACATACCAAAATCTGTGCAAGTTGTGCCGGAGAAGCCTGGCGCACAGTTGCACACAAAGTTGCCAAAGATGTCGAGAGCTTGGCAGATTCCTCCATTTTGGCAAGGGTTCAGGGAGCAGCCATCTTGGTGGAGAGAGGTGAGAGGTGGGGGAGAAGGTGATGTCTGGATTGTGGCTCAACATTACAATCTTATCTTATTAGGATTCAAATCATTTCATTCATGATGATTAGCACAGATGCCAACTTCTTGACATAAAAGACGGGATATCCTTTAAAAAAAAATCAAATTTTTATGAAATCTTGACACCACTACTACCCAATTGGCCCTGGGCCAGTGAAATGTCAGAAAAAAAAAAATTTCCCTGCCAAGAACGGGCAAGTAAAATGTTGCTTCTTCATCAACATTGATGAGAAAACTTAAAGCATCTGCATATTTTCCATCCGCAACAGGCTTGTCATTCAACGTTTTTGTAGGGGATGCAGGAATATTGCAGTAAATCTTTCTATATGATGACATGGTGTTGGGCAGTTTTCTGCAGTTCATATTGGCTTCATTATTTTTTTTAAATTCATTTGAAAGATTAAAAGTTGTCCTTTCAAGAGGCAATATCGTATTTCACTCTTGATTATTGTACTAAAAACTCTAAAATTGTACCGGTTGCTGCATTAGAATGCTACATGAATAATAAGCATTATCAAATTGTTATGAAAAGGAAGTGGCAATGCTGCATTCAACATGTCAGGTATTTTCTTATGTTTTTCACACTCTGTAAAATGTGAGGAGCAGTGAAAGCTAGTCGTAATAGCTGTACAATTTTCACTTCGCAATATTCATGTTTCTCGTTGATATAAACTCTTAATGTTATCTTATTGCTATCACCCGAGTATGACAATATTATGTTTCACTACTCTTAAAATGTTGCCAAAGTATTCCATTCCTGTGCTGTACAGACAAATCTCATTACTTCTGAACTTGACACACTTGATAACCTTCTCTATTCATTAATCATTCCATTAATTGTACCTGTATCTGTTCCATTCATCTATTCAGTCAATCATGCATGCTTAAATTGACTCATTCATTCCCTCGCACATAGCACAGACATTGATTGACAAATCTACATGTATACATGAATTTAAACACATATCACACTGACTCCTGACTACCGTGTCTTTGATTCTACACAGTGGCACATTTTTGTACAAGCTGTTTTGTGATTTTTCTCTCAGCTGGTTATCACCTACCAAACTTGATTCTCTCTCTCTCTCTCTCTCACAGTCACACGTACATACATTTCTGAACTCATTTCTGAACTCACCCTGGAATGAGCAGGTGGGCCCCGTGAACGATGGGGGGCACTGACAGGTGAAATCGAGGCCCTGCGAGGTGGGCGTGCAGGTGCCCGAGTTCTGGCAGGGATTCTGTTGGCAGGGATCTACAGGATTGGACAGACAGCCATGAGACGGATTAAAACTGCTGCGAATTCTGTATTCGCATGCAAAGGATGCAGACATACTCACATATTTGATTTGGAATGGTGGACTGGACTTGCACTTAAACTACTCCTCATCTCAAACATTTAGCGCAAATTTGGCGTAAATACTCAATCTTGAGTGATACACACCATTACAACAAAACAACAACAACAACAACAACAACATTTAAGCTGTGGAGTGACATGCATGAGATGTAAAACTATTCAAACAGTAACAGAGGCTTTCCGTTTTGCTTTTTCTCTTTTATGAAAAAGATTGTATGCTCAATCTGTATGACTGTGAACACCAATTGAAAAAAGACAGAACCCACATCACCTACTGCTTACAGGGGAGTCAAATCCCAGGATAGTTCCTTCTTTTTTCACTTTGTGTTGAACCATTTCTGAAGCAATCTACTTTGGCACTGCTGTTTCATGACACTCCTATTATTGGTTAAAATTTGCGTATGGCAGTAAATCCAGTCACTCACAGATTCTAACTTTCTTTGATGCACTTTGCAATCATTAACTAGAAATGTCGCTAAGGTGACTGGTGTATGCCTCCGCCATAATGCATGGTTCTCCTAATAGGTCTATAGTACAATGTCTTGACAATGTGTGATGAAAGTTTCACACAATTGGCAAAATATTAAAATGATAGGTTTGCCACAAATGTGCTGAATGTTCACTTTCCTAGAACTAGGTTCAATTGGATGAATGATTAAAACGTCAGAGTGCAGGTATTTGGGGAAACTGATGATTTTTACTTAACTTTTGACCCTTTTATAAGTTTATGCATTGAGTAATTTTCAAGGTATTGAGAAAAAGTATAATTTCAGTATCAAATGGTAAAATAGTATTATCTAAACCTGGCCTTTGACCTTTGACCTCACAGTTCCAAAGAGAATCACTGTTAGATTGAACATGCATAAATATGTAAGTTTCATGATAATACCTTGAGTTACATGTACTTTTGAGATATGGAGAAAGAAGTGCAATTTAGCACTTTCACTTGACCTTTGACCTTTTGACCTTTGACCTTTTGGCAAGAAACTTCCCACAGAATATATATTGGGTTACACATGCATACATCAAGTTTTTAAAAAAATCATTCAGGCATTGCATGAATATAAGGAAAGCAGTGATATTTTGAGGAGTTGACCTTGACCTTTGACCCCCTGACCTTTGACCCATGACCCTCAACTTCCCTAGATAATCACTGCCCATCGGTACATGCATACATACTAAGTTCCATGAAGATACCTCGAACCACTTGCGAGATATGGAGAAAAACATTAAATTTCAACCTTTTTTTCACAAAATAACCCGTGACCTTTGACCTTTGACCCCGTGACCCTAAAATCCAAACAAAGTATTATCCCCCCAGGATATACCCTCATACCAAGTTTGATGCAAAACCACCTCACGGTTCTTGAGATATCGACAAAAACAAAACGGGACAGACGGACATACAATTGTACAGACGGACGTATGGACGGACGGACGGACGGACGGACGGACGACCCGAAAACATAATGCCTTCGGCCACTTCGTTAGCGGAGGCATAAAAATCCCTAAATTCTCATTTTCTCAGCTTCATTTCTACATAGGCAAGACTAATGTAGATTGTAAGACCATTGTGATACAATGTATGCAGCTAAGATTTATCAAACTAATTAAACAAAGCCTCGAAAGGTGATATTAACAAGCATACATAATTTGATTATACCTGGCGTCTGGCACTGTGGACCCAGGAATGACGACAGGCAGATGCACTGGAACGTGTTTCCACTGGCAACACAAGTGCCCCCATTAGCACAGGGATTGGGGTCGCATACCTCTGTTTGTGGAAAGCAGAGAATCCAGAAAATTTTCATGGTACAGTTGTGCAACACATATATGTCAGTACTCCCACCCACGCATCCACACAGCACAAACACACGCCCTCTTGCAAGGGCAGCTGTGGGTTGTTCACTGATTTGTTTTAAAGGGGCAGTAGGCCTATAGGAGCAAGAATGGGGCCAAGTCAGTCTCATCTAATTACATACGGGACATTCTCGGAAATCCATAATGATCATAATAGAGGAAATATTAGAGTGTTCCCTGGTTTTGTCGGGTTAGTCTTGCAAATATGCTCAGCAACAATGAAATGTATTATCAGCTTTTACTTAAACACAGGTTTGAATTACATACATTTTTTTTCTAAGTTCATTGCCATTCTTAAAGCTGAGGCTGTGCATACTTTGAAGCTGTAGCATTAGGTCTCTTTTCATCTTGTTATTTTTTTTTTTTATTTGAGTGTGATAGCATGAAAATACATTTCTTTGCCATGTCCATGATCACCAACATCAATACATAATTTGTATTAATCCATGAACAAATTTGCAAGATATAGATCTTCCAGTGCCTTTCAGTGAGTAAAGATCAATGATGCAAAATAAATAAAAAGAGAAAAGAAAATCTCCAGGTAATACTGGTTTAATGATGGCTTTCTTCAGGCTTGCCTCTCACCTCTGACAGTGCAGGTAGGACCCGAAAACCCAGGTGGACACTGGCAAGTGAAACTGAGGGCATCGGCAGTTGGTGAGCAAATTCCACCATTGCGGCACGGCAGCGCAAGGCAGACAACTAGTAAAGTAGATAGGAGAATGTGGTGATGACAGGCTAGGGAATGAAGGAGGAATGCTTACCTCCACAACTACAAAAATGTATCTTCACTTTCAACCGTATCATCTTCAACTGTCACTTTCATCATCATCTATGTGTCCATCATCTTCATCATAATGTTGCTGATATAATCACATGATCTCCTTCTTACTCGTTGTAGCATATCTATTTTTGGAATATTTCAACTCAAATGTTGGCTTTCTTATCATGATTGCTAGAGAAATGATACAGCATGAATCATTACCATTACAATTCTAATGCTCTGGGCATATGCTACTCCAAATTCACACTGATACCAATCATTACTATCAAAACTCACCAAAAGTTTTTATTGTTATCCTCATTAGTTTTGTAATACTTGTGCAGAGTCAGATAAATATTGCAAATAATGAATCTACAGTATATTCAATCCAATCCATGCAGAAATAAAGAATTATGCCATTCCCACACACACAAAAATTATGCACAGTGACATAAATATATGAAGTTACACTGTACGCATCTCCTTTGGGACCTTTACAGCATACTGAGGGTATAGGAAACACGTACTCATGCCGAAACATACTTATGTTTTCCATAATTCATTTGCTCCTCTGTGAGAACACATCAAAAAATGGCCAAACTTGAGACAGTAATGACAGACTGATGCATAGTGATGTTGGAGTAGCCTACCTGCAGTTTGACAGTTGGATCCTGCCCAGCGGGTCTCGTCACAGCTACAGGAGTAAGACAGCCCATTGTTGGAAGTAGCACAGATGCCTCCATTAAGGCAGGGTTGAGATACACAAGGATCTTAGGCACACACACACACACACACACAAAAAAGCAGGAAACAAGCATCTTATGTAGTTTCTTCAAGTTAAAACCTTACAAAACCCTATTCACACTCTCTTAATAAATGGATGGAGAAACGTCTTTTCAAAAAAGTAAATCAAAGCTGATTTTTTTTTTTTTATATTCGATATCTCCTCCCCACCCTTAAAAAAAAAGAAGGAATGTGGACATTTTGAGAGATCTAAGTTACACATGATTTCCAGAAAATCTTTCTTTTGCCTTTTTTTTTTAATTGGGGGGGGGGGGGGGAGGAGGTCAGATTACAATGGAAATTGTACATACAGCAGCATGTACATAACAGCTATTAAACATTAAAGGCATAATTTACCATTTGCAGATGAAACAAAAACCCAGCATAAGTGCTTCAAAATAGTTCTAAAATGTGAGTTAGGGATAGAAACAACCACTGTAAAGATTATAATTGGTAAAATCGATGTTAAGCACTGTTAAATATACAAAGTGTGAACAACACTTATAATAAAAATGTTCCCAGACTAAACTGTCTACAGTTACGGTTTACTAAGAACAAGGCAAGTGCCAAATTGTGTCTCGCCCATTCGCGTACAAGAAATTAATATTTTTCTAACTCCCAAAAGTTCATTGACCTGCCTATGACCTTTGACCTTGAGGTGACCTTCAACTCCCCAAGGGACATTTACCATCCAAGTTTGGTCACAAACGGACAAAGGGATCAAAAGTTATGCACCATAATCGAAACGCGCCATAAAAACTCAACAATGGGCACTAAAAATTTGTTGACCCCTTTCTGTGACCTTTGACCTTGTGATAACCTTTAATTCCCCAAGGGACATCTACCATCCAAATTTGGTCACAAACAGACTTAGGGATCAAAAGTTATGAGCCACAATCGAAACGCGCCATAAAAATTTAACATTGGGCCCTAAAAGTTTGTTGACCCCTTTCTGTGACCTTTGACCTTGTGATGACCTTCACCTCCCCAAGGGACATCTACCATCTAACTTTGGTCACAAATGGACAAAGGGATCAAAAGTTATGAGCCACAATCGAAACGCGCCCTAAAAACTTAACATTGAGCCCTAAAAGTTCGTTGACCCCTGTCTGTGACCTTTGACCTTGTGGTAACCTTCAACTTCCCAAGGGACATCTGCCATCTAAAGGCCCCGTCACACTACAGCGAATGCCAAACGAATGCCCAACAAATGTCCAATAAATTTGAAAATTTGAAGAAATGTCCACATACATTGGTAATACTAGAATACATGTAGTTCGTAACATGCTTGGCGTTCTTTGTATTCATTAGCTATTCGTCGTGATTCGCAGAGATACGCTGGAGCCGATTTTTTTTTTAAACATGTCCAAAATCTCCAGCATATCTCTGCGAATCCCTACGAATAACTAATGAATTCAAAGAACGTCAGACATGCAAACTGTCTTCACATTTTCAAATTCGTTGGGCTTTCGCTTTGCATTCGTTGGGCATTCGCTGTAGTGTGATGGGGCCTTAAGTTTAGTCACAAACAGACAGATACATCAAAAGTTACGAGCCATAAACGAAACGCCCCCTAAAAACTTAACATTGGGCCCTACAGTTCATTGACCTCTGCCTGTGACCTTTGACCTTGAGGTGCCCTTCATGGCTGATAAAATGTGTAACTTTGTATAACCACTCTTCCCTCCAAGTTTGATTGAAATCCTCAGTAGAGAGTTATTCAAGTTTTTGTAGCGTTACGGACAGACGACAGACGGACGGATGGACGCTACGACGGACGGACGGATGGCGGACGGACAGACGGACGGACGGCGGACAGACAGACGCCACAGGCGATCCCTTAGTCTCCCCACACCTCCGGTGGGCTCGACAAAAATACAGATACCTGTATCTCCCTATATTTTAGGCTATATCAAGAAAATTTTATATGATAGGATGTTTTGTGGTACACCAGACCTACATACAAGTATATGCATTAAATGTCATATCTTGACAATTTTTCAAATCATTGTTCCCGATGGTTACCACAGGACCTTTAAAGGTTCACACAAGCATTGCATACGTTCAAGCCAAGATTCAGAATGGGAAAATGAAAATGAATAACTCTGGGAGAAATGGATGTGGTGATGAGGGTTGCGGTCTACTCACTGTTGTACTGGCAGAAATCACCACTGAACTGAGATAGACATGCACACGTTCTGGTGGTGTCCGACAGCTGCAAGCAGGTTCCTCCGTTTTGACATGGGGACTGGAAGCACAGGTCTATGGGAAAAAGAGTGACACGTGCAATCATGTGTCAAAGCTCATGAGTGTTAGCTGACAAAGGACAATTGCTTGTATTCTTCTGTTCTGACACAACAATTTCTATAAATAAGAAATACTACTTACATAACATATTATTTGCATTTTAATCAATTTTTATGGTATCTATCATAAATCATCATAAAGTCTTTGTTGACTCTAATTGTATAACATTAACAATTTGAATAGAACTGTTTGCATACATGATAACCAGCCATGTACTGTATAACCAGAAATTTTCAAATGCATTAAACAACTTCTGCAAATTTTGCAAAGAGCCAAGATTTGCAAAAGTCAAATGCACGCAAAACTATTTTTTGTGTGTGTCTACAGATTGCATTGACTGCCAGTGGCAATTTGCAAAAGTTTTATGCTGCAAATGCTTCTGGTTTTACAGTATTCATCAAAATTGTGACAGATTTACAAACATAAGGAGAGCTGGGAGAGGAATTCACCCAAAACATCTAATACATTGATATCTTTTCTAATCCCCTTTGGCAGATTCAAAATTGTGGCAATACACTTGATATGATAAATTATTAACAAATACAGGCCACAATATGCTCATTAAAAGTTGAAAATCCTACATAATGTCTTGTGAGTCTGAGGATTAGTATACAGTATGATTAAAAAGATAAAAAAGTCAAATTTTGCATTATTGTTTATCGGAGCCCTAATGGATGCCGTTAACACTCACTCTGCTGTTCACAAAGGGTACCCTGAAAACCTGGCTGACAGGTACAAGTAAAGGTCTGGCCGAACTCATCTGAGAAGCATGCACCCTGGTTGAGGCAGGGGTTTGGGAAGCAGCTGTCTGTTGGGTGAGAACAGGGACAGGAGGAGGGGGTGGGGGAGAGGGAGATAGATAATGATGATGATGACAATAATAATAATAATAATAATAATAATAATAATAATAATAATAATAATAATAATAATAATAATAATAATAATAATAATAATAATAATGATAATAATAACAATATCAATTTATAAGGCGCAAAACCTATAGACATATATTTCTCTGCGCTGCAAAAGCTTCTAATGTGCTTGATGATAATGAACAGTTAAATGAAAAGGAATGTTTTGAGTCATGATTTAAAGACTGCTACAGTTGGGGATTTCCTGACTTCTAATGGTAGGTCATTCCAGAGTTTGGGAGCTGCACAGGCAAATGCTCTGCCTCCCAATGTTACTTTTGTTTTACGTGTTGGAATTTGTATGAGAAAAGTGTCCTTGAAACTGCGCAAATTATATACATGAAGACGAGCCTCGTTTATTCACCATGAACCAACTCTATGTGGACAGCTTGGGCACTTCCCCACTTCCCAACACACGCACGTGTCCGAACATATATGCATGCACAAATATTCATAAGTTGGCAACTCTGAATTGACATTGTATGGTTGTAAGTGAGTGGATGAACATCAAGCTCAAACATGAATGGTGTGAAAACTTGACAATACTAGACAAAGATGCCAGTAGCTTGTGAATTATTCTGCTTTCACTCTAGTCCTCAGGTTAAAGCCTGGCCCTGTGTCAGGTATGGACCACCTACGGAGGTGTCAGAGTTGGACCAAACTTGAGGCCAGTTTGACACTATTTTCTTACACTCCTTTTTGTGTGCATTCTGCCATAAAGTGTAGAGGGTGTCAGAGATATTACACAGTTTTTATTCATACAAGCCCCAAATTCAAAGCATTTTATCAAAACATAATACTATTGATAGAAACAAGACAAAATATTCCATTGATTGCTTTTTCCACCAATATTCTAATTCAACCGAGTTTAGAAACTTTGAATCTATTAATGAAAACACTACTGCCAATGACTTTAAGCAATCAATAGTCTGACAACCTGATGTATGCAAAAGAGTACTGATAAATGACAAGAAGGTGCACTGTGAATAAATATGAAAGTGGGTAATTTACATCTCAGCATCTCTCTGTTAAAACTATTCATTCTATCATATTATGTGTACTTGGGTGAGAAACACTTACGAATGATTGCTGATCATCTTATTACATGAAAACTTCTCAAAGTTTAAAGCATGAATATAAGAGACATCAAAACAGTGCATGTATGTTACTAAACAAAACTTCCTGCAGGAAAAATGATTCTTGGGTTGGGGAGCAGCATGATAGAAGCAGTACAGTACTGACAGTGAATTATTTTCCACACCAATATTCGAAAATATTTCCGAATATTTGCGAATCGCACATTCGCGGAATATTTGGAATAATTGGCGCTTGATATCCGAAGTGAAATATAGTACATAGCGCCATCTTTCCACATATTTGCAAATATTTACAAAGCACAAATATGCGCGCATATCGCAATGCGCAAAAATGTGCAAACATTTGCGAATATGTGGAAAATTATTTGCTGTCGGTACTATACAGGACTTATATCATCGGTGACATAGAAACATGTGGCTTGACATTGAAAATACTTCTAGACATCTCAGACATTAACAAACAAGATGTATTACCAATTTAATGTTGCAAAAGCTGGAGGACAGTAACCAAGAATAAAGCTTGGCTTGCACTCTCTTTGTTTCATTTTAACTAATAACTCTTTCCCATATGCCATGTTTGCATGCCCAATTCAGTCGACAGCATGTCTACCGACACGTACTTCGCATATTCTGCTCAAACACACAAACTCGCCCAAATCGATTGATAAATTGCCAAATGCCGCAGTAAGATGAAAGCGTTTCTATTCCTGTCACATGTAGCATGCATTTTACATGGTGATTGACTACCAGGGGGTGTTCCCTTCTTGATTTGTGAGTAAATTAAACGTTTCTGTCACTGTTTTGTGTGCAAATTCATGCCTCTGCAATAATGTAGGTACTGTCATTTGAAAGAAAAGTTCTCATAGATTTGTCATACAATTTACACCAAAGCAAAGCTTGGCATTTTCTCAACAACTTTGGTCATTACATGTCCAGGATAACAAAAATTTATAAAAGTCACATACATGTATATTTGAAAAGCAGAACATTTTCCCAAAGCATGATCACATTGCAGTCTCAAAAATAATGTAACACAAAGGGGGTTTACACCATGGCAGTCATTTCGTCCGACGAAATGACCATTTCATTGACGAAATGTTCACTTCGTTAACGAAATTATCATTTCGTTGACAAAATGACTGATTTCGTAACGAAACAGGCCATGCAACACTTGGCGCTCCATACAAATTGTCCATGGTTTAGACCATGGTTTCAATTGCACCACCTTCGTGAATTAGGGGCCAAAGAGTTTGAAGGGGGTGGGGAGGAGTGGGCCTGAGTAGTGAAGATTGGTGGAGTTGGTTATGTGAATTATTGCAGAGAGTTTAGTCTACATGCGATAACTCACCTGCGAATTGACATTCGGGCCCCTTAAAGCCGGACGAGCACAGACAAGTGTATGTTCCGAGTAGGATGTTCGGCAGACACTGAGCTCCATTGAGGCATGGGCTGTCCCGTACACAACGGTCTGAATCATGTCAGGTCAGAATGTGAAATACAAGTCAGTCTTTGTAACTCAAACAAATCAATACAAAAAAGAAAAAAAAAAGATTGCCGGTGGGGGAGGAGCTGGGAGATAATTGAACAATTTGTGGGCGATGGACTCCTGACTGAATTTAGACCTTACTGTGAGGGGTCTCTGACTGCCTTCACATTATTGTATCACTCTTGTGTGTGTCCATTTATGATCAGTAATCTACAGTTATCCATAATGATGGCTGCAGATTGCAGTACCCCCATTTTTCTAACTGCAGTCATCTCTAATCGATAAAAACTTTCGTGCAGTTCATTTCCCCACTTACAGTACAGTGCAGTGGATTTAAAAATCTTGCAATCAGTTACTTGTGATCAAGCTTTCTAGACAAAGCTGACAATCTCTTAACTTCAAATATTATAGATAACTTGAACCTCACAGACACACACACATAGACATGCTCTCTAACTTTGCAAACTATATGAGGTAATTCTTAGCCTCTCTGGCACACTGAGTCAATGAGGGATTAAAAGTCTATTTGATTAAAATCAGTTTTGAAATGGCTGAGATATCCAAAAACAAAGTAGAACAAAGTGCTCTTAATAAAAAGTTGGATCCACCTTTTATTGGGGCCACTTTGTTTGTGGATATCTCTGCCATTTCATAACCAGTTTTCATGAAATAAACTTTTAATTCTCTTTGGAATGATTGGCTCTTTAATATGTCATCTAAGTGCTTTCTAATTATCTTGCCAAAAAAAAAGTCAAAACCTGAATCCTCATCTCAACCAAAACTATACCATCCCTTTAAGCTGACCATCTCTCAGCTGATGAATCTGTTCAGCCTCACACACTCCTCACTCACCGAGGTCCTGGCAGCGCTGCCCGCTGTATCCCAGGGGACAGGTGCATTCGTAGCTGGTCGATGTCCCAAGGCGGTTACATGTCCCACCATTGATGCAGGGAAAGGAGTTGCATGGATCTTTGGTTTTAAATAAACACAAACAACCAGAAGAACACATAACAAAAATGAACAAAACAAAACAAAAACAGCAATGAAGTGCAGAAATGACATCAAATTATGTTCCACAAAGTCTTTAGACTTAAAGATTCCAATCAACCGGTTGACCCTGTGAGTAAGTGTTATCCAAATACTGTTCTGGAATGGACCACATTGTATCAAATAAAACATTAAGTACCATTATTGCACCGGTGAGGGTGCTAATGAAAACCAAAGAAGAGATGGGAAGACAAAATATGAGACTGGACTGGCCAAATGTTACGAGAAGCAGGAAGAGACATAGAGGAAAGGGAAGGATGGAGGAAACTGGCAGTGAAGTCGTATGTGGTGCCCTGATGGTCTCCTTGACTACGGGGAATGTAAGATGTATGAGGGTACTTTTTTTCTCCTCTTCTCTGAAGTTACATGAAATAAATCATGAAATTTGTATCATATCATAACTTTTTCCACAAGGAAATTTATAGGCAAGTACGGCCAATGTTTTAACCTGTTGAAGACCAGACGAGTATGCTTGGTCAGGTGTCTATGAGAAATCACTTTGCAGCAAAATCAGCCCGTCCTCAATGGGTTATAAAAACAACAACAAACAAATAAACAAACAAACAAACAAACAAAAAAGAACATTATGGGCTGCTAAATTACATACTTCACAAAAAATACTCACCTGGTGCTATCTGACAAATGGTGCCAGAGTAGCCATTAATGCATGTGCATCCAAATGTACCATCATTGTTGGCATTACACAACCCACTGTTCAGGCACGGATTGTTTGGTATGCAGGGGTCATCTAGTGCACACAAATAGTGAAAATGTGTTAGTGCTAGTTACGGCGGAAATCTTCATTTTTATACAAAATGTAAATCAAAGGAAAAGACAAATGACAATACACTTCCTTGAACTTTGAACTACTCAACAAAATGATATTACAAATGATACACATATTATTTATCATTATCCAGACACAATCAACACAGGCATATGCAGCTTCAAAAGAGTAACACATCTATAAAACCTAGCTTTCAGCAACTGACTTTTAGTTGTTGTCTGGATATTTGTCCACAAAGGGTACATGACATAAGTTTCATAGAGACGAAGGACCTGACACTGATTCCACATCTAACATAGATGTGTCAAAGTGAATGCCAAAGTATACTGAACTTAAGCCGATACAAAATTTCTAAAGAAGCTGTGCAATAAAATGTATAACATGTGCAAATTTCTGTCAATTGTAAACCAAAAAATGTGATAAGCAACAACTTACATCATACAAGGGTTTATACTATGAAGGTCATCTACAAATTTGAATAGGTATTTTTGACAATCGAAAAGAAAAAACCCCAACACCTAAGTCCACTGATGATAGCTAGGAGTAAATCTATTTCATCTTTTCAGGAAACCAGACATATATTACCGTTCACCATAAAACATGCAAAATCACTCTAATTAAGATTCACGATTATCTCTTTGTGGCAGTTTAATTTTGATCTTAATGTAATAGACAGAAAAATGGATATATAAATAGAATGATAGTTAGATGAATACACAGATAAAAGTAGATGGACAGATATGAAAAAATAAACAGACAGACAAGCAGATACGTAGATGGACAGTTCGATAGGTAGATGGACAGACTGATAGACTGCTAGATGGAACAGACAGACATGCACAAATGTAGGTAAAAAGATAGGTAGATAGAAAGTATGAAAAAAATAAGTTTTACCAATAGTGCATGTGGCCCCAACCCATCCGGAGGCACAGCTGCAAATAAAGCCGGCCCCTTGTTCAAAGCACACTCCACCATTGAGGCAAGGGTTCACAGTGCATGCAGATGGAGCTACATGTAGAGTGGCAAGAGACAGATTCAGAAAGAGAGGGAGATACTGTAAAACGAGGAATGTTCGCGTGCGTTTTAATTTCACGAAATTCGTAAGAACCAAGATTCACAAAATTAAAATGCACGGAAAAGTTCTTGTCTGCACTACATGTACATATATGCATTGAATGTTTAGAGGCACCTTGCGAAAATTTCATGCCACGGAAGAGGCCGTCGGCTCCAATTCGCGAAAATTTCGTGCCGTGAAAATGTCGTGTTTTACATTAGACAGATAAAAGGGTGAGTGTGATGAATCATAGCTGTATTGTACTAACCAATTGGAGAGCTGTGAGATTATGACACCATCGCTTCATCTACATTATACATGGCTGCCACCAATATCACTGCTGAATGTGCGAACATATGAAACCTGAAAATTCCATAATCTTGTTGCATTTATACAATGTACTTCCCATTCTGATGAAAGTTTTCCCACTCTGTCCACATGATTTTTTCTATGAATATGCACTTGGACATGGGCCTTGAATTGAACTTCAATCTCAATGTGTGGAAGGCTAATTGAAAGGGCCGACTTGATGGGGCATAATGACATGAAATAACTCAGTAAATGCATCAATTTGATGGATATGGCAGCATGATCACATGAGTATTGATATGCATGTACAACAACCAATGAATGCCGCTAGATGATGTGGCTGCCTGGTATGATGAGTGCATGTGTTCAGCCTGATTCAATGCCCACTTCAAGTAATTTGACAATAAAAGCATTTTACCCTCCATACACACTGATGTAAAAGATTCCTTTGCTCAATTGTGTAACTGTTGATAGATCTAAAGGCAACAGGGAATTTACCCACTGGCTTTGAAATCTCATTTGCTATCTTGCAAATCACTGGCAAAAGCAAAATTTAATCCTGTTCTTCCCACTCTAATTTTCTGATAATTTTACAATGAAAAAATCAAGTGTAATAATACATTTCACTGTTCATACCACTTGGTAACCCTGCACCACATGCTGAAATTTGTTTTCAAAAAGCATGCTGTACAGATTAATCTTGGCCCAAGCGCAGGGGAAAATGAGAACCATAAATCAATTCAGCTATTGAGATGTGACACTCAACTGGCAATGAATGGATCATCATAATCCCCCAAACATGTCAACATCTAATGAAGATTAGTCATGCCAGTGATGCAAAACAAATTGCAGTTCAATGTATCGCAGATAAACGTAACTAGTCATCATTACTGACAAAGAGATATCAATCCATTTCATACATGACCTGGTTGTACCATGTACTAATCTGTGGCACTTTATAACATGTTACAGACAACACGATAATATTGAGGTACTCTGTAACTGACTGTGCGTATGACCTTGTGACATGAAGCGGAAAGCAATAGAGGCAATTATTTCCAATCACATACCATTGCACGACAAAAGCTGGCATTCACGAGTGTTTCCAGACAGTGAAAAAGGGACAGATGCCGCCGGGTTACGCTGCAGCTCAAAGCACACGTATCCAATGTCAGCACAAGCCAAGCCAGTGAAATCCAGAGTGGCCTGAAGTAACCATGGCAATGAGAATAAGATATGCGATTGGTCTCAATGTGGGCATTATTTTTGAGCTTCACAATAACTGGCATGAAGCTAGCATGAAAAGCGAATACATTTTAAAAGAGTGAATAGGTCACAGGCCTGGTGGCTTTTCATAGGCTTTTGTGAGTTGCTTTTATTCTAGTTATAAAGTTTTTAAAAGAAGAGATTTTTGGCATTAAAAAAAAATGATGTCTCGAAATTGGTGGTGCAATAATAGAAAATCAAACTTTCAGGAAAGTTACTTTCAAGAAAAGGTCTATTGAAGGGCACTGACTCAACACTTATTGTATATAGGATAAAGAAAAATTTGCAACTCTAGGGCATTTGCCATGAAGGGATTATCGGATTATCCTAACACTGGGCATATTCATCAAGGACACTCCATTCATGTAAATCTAATAATATTAGCATTACTGCCGATTTGCTTGAAGAGTTTTTGTGGGCTTTTCCTGTAATCTCATGAATAAAAAAAAAAAAAGAGAAAACCAAATTCAGTCTCCAAAACATAGTGCCATATAAAGAAAGACTTACTCTTTGAAGCAAATTTCACGCTTACAAGCTTTATATATGTATGTGGAACAGAATAAGGATTACTTGAGTCCTTTTTAGAAAAAGCTCCATACCCTGAATTAACCTTGCTGATCATACCATGTTATCAGGGTGACTGTGATATGTGTGCATATGTCTGTGTGTTTGTGGATCTTGTACGGAAGATGTGTGTTTTAATGGTTTTATGACATGCAAAAACATGTTGATTTGTGTTGATTCATGATACCCTCAACATCACTTTTGCGGCAAAACAAATATCTAGAAACAATCCATCTATTAAAAAAAAAAATTCTTCTATTCTTCTTTAGATTACTTGGATACGCCAACAAAAAAAACCCTTCCAAACCAAGATTCTGGTTGTGACCTCATCTGTCAATCATTGCTAAAATATTGATATGACTAACAAAAGACATTGGAATGCACCCTCCCCGAGACCAAGCATTACTTGCATTTTCCCTCGCCATGTCTTTTGTTAGTCACATTGATATCACAGAAACATGCAAGTTATGCTGAGTCGAAAGGAGGGCGCATTCCAATGCCTTTTGTTAAACATACTAGTACTTCAGCAACGATGGACAGATGAGGTTACAACCATTATCTTGGTTTGGAAGGTTTTTTGTGGGCGCATCCAAGTAAGAAAAATAGAAGAAAAAATGTTTAAAGATATATGGAATGTTTCTAGATATTTGTTTCACCGCAAAAGTGATGTTGTGGGTATCATTAACCAACACAAATCAACATGCATTTGTATGTCATAAACCCTTTAACACTGATTGAACATCGTTATAGATGATGAATTAATACAGTAGATTTGTATCTGATGCTCAAATCTTTCTGATCTTCTGCCACAGCTTCAATGCATGGTAATCCAACTTTCCGGTAAGGACACTTTCTTTAAAAAAAAGCATTGCCAAATTATTTGGCATTCACAGACAAATATTAATCACATGGAGATTCTTTAATCACTCTTAGTTGTAAAGGTTTACTGAACATGGGAAGGGTTTGCATGCTTTTATTCAGGATTCAATAAGGCAAGACATACTTTTCCAAGCTAGCAATGGAAAAACATTATATGGTGTTCTCTTCAAGATGCATGAAAATAAGGTAACCCATCATTGTCATTGTCTGCTACTTATAGATGCATTACTTGAATGGTTGATATGCCATTTGTATTGTGTAATCATTGCAATGGACCAAGAAGAAAAAAATGACTAAATGGGAAGAGAACATAACATCAACAATAAGAAACAATTATCACGGATTGATACTGCTCGAGTTATTCACTCACCTGCAGATTGGTGAGGTCCAGCGTTCCCCCAGGTGTGAGGTCCAGACCAACCTGTGAGCCGGGAATGACAGCCAGCACTGTGCCCGAGGACGGGGCACCGTTGATGTTTGGGCTGGTGAACACCGCCACCTGCCACAGGTTGTTCCCGCTCACGCCAGCAAAGTTGCCGTTGGACACGGCGCTCAAGTCAAAGACGACCGTGTTGGTCTCCCCACTGGTCAGTGGGACACCACCGTTGAAGGAGGTGGTGGTGCTAGTGATGGAGATACCTGGGAATTGGGGAGTTGAATTTGGCGCAGAATAATACCCATATGTGCCCACTCCCTCTCCTAATTCCACCTCAAGAAATAGCTTAATGTTGATAAACCATGATATCTACTATAGTCACATCAATGATGATATACAATGTAAGTAAATGTAGTAGTAATGGTAGTGGTGTGAATAGTGGTGCAAATAATCAGAGTAGTAGTGTGTATAGTGGTCAGAATAACATGAGTACCAGTAGTAACAGCAGTATGAATAGTATTAAGTAATACATACATGTAGCAATAGTAGTAGTAGTGATAGTTGTAGTACAGTAGTAGTACATGTAGTAGTAGTAGTAGCAATAGTAGTAGCAGTGGTAGTGGCAGAAGTAGTAGTAGTAGTAGTAGTAGTAGTAGTAGTAGTAGTAGTAGTAGTAGTAGTAGTAGTGGTAGTAGTAGTGGTATAGTAGTAGTAGTAGTAGTGGTAGTAGTAGTAGTAGTAGTAGTAGTAGTAGTAGTAGTAGTAGTACTGGTAGAGCTAGAAGTAGTAGCAGTAATATTATCAGTTCTAGAATTAGTACTATCAGTCATGACAATAGTATTAGTAGTAATAAAATGACAATATATATTATAAGATTTGAAATGATACTAAAGCAAGATATCTAAATTCTCACAATTGATCACCAATGTTACTATTATTAACATCATGATTAAAATAACAATGATGACAAAAGGGTATTTTCTTGGTCAAATGGTGGTATTTCAGCTACTAGGAAATGATCAACACCTTGATGGTAACAATCATAACACCAACTACAAGAAAATAGGTACCCATAGAACAGATCTAACCAAATTAGATTTCAAATCCATTTACAACACCCATCATCATCTTGATAATAACCATAATAGTAATAACAATGACAGTATAAGAACACTTGCCCTTATGGCAGATGCTACCTAATATGGAGAAAAAGCGATTGAAATACTCAGAATCAGAATTCACATCAACATGGTGATGATGATAACAAGGAACAAGAATAGTTGCCCATGCCGAAGATTTTAGCTGAAGTACAGCAATACTGAAATACAATTGTTGTCCAAGCCACCAGATTTCATCTGTACGCCGAGAATTGGATAGGACCTTCAGTCCCCCACTTTGTATCACAACAAGTGTCATACCTGATGACTGCACGCTGCCGCCTTACCCTAAAACCGTAAAGGTATGAGGACAATCAGTCCTCCTACGACCACAGCACAACTTTGCTGTCTTTACTATACCTGTTTTCTCACTAACCATTGCAGTTGATTGGAGTGCAGGTAACATCCTCTGCAAAGGTGACGTCAAAGTCGACGCCCGGGTTGGGGTGCCTTGTGAGTTCCACGCAGAAGTACTGGAACTGTGAGCAAGCCACACCGCCCAAGTCCACATTAGTGTTGATGTTGGCAATCTGCGCTGTGTTGCCTGCGCTAATGGCTGTGCCGGCCTGGTCGGCGGTCAGGGGGATGTTGTTACTGACAGCCAGGCGTGGGCCTGACCCATCTGCCTGGTTGCTGACGAAAGTGTTGACAGCCCTACAAAAAGAAAACAACACAACGACAACCAGTGCAAGCTACTGCGGCTTTCAAACTATACATTGTAACAGCTACACGTATCTATGTGGTATCACATCTGTGAGAAAATACAGTACTGACAGCACATGTCACTCAAAAAGTTAATGTAGGTTCACAAACCAGCAGCTACACCACAATACGTGTATTTACAACAGGGCCGGCACTGCATTTCTGAAAGGGGGGGAGGGACCAGTTTATATTTTTGGTGCCCCCCCCCCCCAAAAAAAAAAGGAAAAAAAAAGGTCTTCAGCGCACTTTTCTGGTGCCACTTCCAGGGTTAATCAGCAGTCAAAGACAAAAAGCTTAACCACATTTTTCTGGTGCTAATTCCAAAGTATAAAAAGTGGTTTGACAAAGACCTTATGTTTTCCTATGTATTATGCAAAAAAAAAGTGTGCCAGCCCTGTACAGAACTGCCATTCTGGCCACCTCCCAGTAACTGTTTAGTAATCACCACAAAGACACTGTGGGATAGTGGATTAAACATTCTGCACCCTGAGCTCTTACAGTCAGACCATTATGTTATGTTACTCCCGCACGCAGTGCGCACGGGGCTGCTTCGTGCGGTTTCGCACGGGTGCGTGCGGCTCCGTGCCATTTCGTACGGCCTCGTGCGGGTGCGTGCGCTTCTGTACGCCCCCGTGCGACCCCGTGCGACCTCGTGCGCCTTCGTGCGCCCTCGTGCGCCTCCGTGCGGCTGCGTGCCAGTCAGTGCGCCTCCGTGCAGCTGCGTGCCACCGTCGAGTGCGTGGCACGGTACCGTGCGAGGTGTTGGCACGGTACCGTGCGTGGTGTTGGCACGCTACCGTGCGAATCCGTGCGAATCCAGCATCCTGCTAGTCCCGATGCGGGACTCTTTTCTTTTTTCTCATTCTCTCATACGCCATCATTGGCGGTAGCGCGAGGTCTTCTCGATCGCGACAGTCCTCGCATCGCGCGAGTCCACTAAGGCCCCCCCCCCCCCCCCCCCCAAAAAAAAAAGAGAGAGAGAGAGAGAGAGAGAGAAAAGTTGTATTGGCGTAACATGAGATTTTCAAATAGGGTCGGGCGGGCTGATTTTTTTTTTACGTGCATTTTACGTGTACAACTCGTGCTCAGTAAACAGTCACAACTGCCGCACCGAATGTGCTGCGTTCCTCTATTCTACAAATCATTTATGGGGCCGATTTTACTGGAATTATACCCCTTCACAGAATTAAAAGATGTTGAAATCCCTATCCTGAATGTTATCACTTCATATTTTACTATTTTGAATGAGATAAGATAGGTGCAAATTGACCTCATGTGTACGATCTTTTCATCGCACACGGCGATCTCTATACAGTCCCACATATAGAGATGCGCGTAAGTTCTCCACAGAAGAACCTATGGCGAAACGCTGCACAATACTAGTACATTGCAGTCTGAATGCAAAGTATACACTGTATAAATCTTGATAGAACTAGCAGCACCCGTGGAAAACCACGGGTCTTAGGGGTGTTATTATTTTTTCCCCTCATAATAAGGATTATATACGATTTTGGACATTTCTATTGATGAAATAAAAGAAAAGTTTTCTCATCCTTTCGTTGGTAAAGTGTGCTCTCTTCTACCCATGACCACCACCCCCACACACACATTTCCACCCCCCCCCCGAACAAAATACAAAAACAAATATTCAGAGAAAAATAACCAAAACGACAAAAGCAAAACGGTATAGCTGAGCTGAGCAGGACCTCATATATAGACCCCTAGTGTTTTTGTTGCTATTGTACTGAGAGAAATAAAATATATTCGTCTTCATTTGCTCTCTTCTTTTTGTTTTTATCACCAAACCTTGGTTTAATAGATCATAGAACACCCCCCTTTTTTCCCCACGTCCGCACATGTCTTATGAATATGTATGTCTACATATTCTAACCCGTTTATCTCCTTCACCCTGTACATTATCATTACTGTAATTATTATTATTATTGTTACGATTTATATTATTATTATTGTTGTTATTATTATCATTATTGTTATTATTATTATTATTGTTATTATTATTATTATTATTATTATTATTATTATAGCAGCACCCGTGGAAATCCTCGGGTCTGAGTGGTTTTATTCTTTTTTCTCATGATACGATTTTGTACATTTTTATTGAAGAAATTGAAAAAGGAAAGTTTTCTCATTTCGTTAATTGTGACGCGCTGTCCTCTAAATGACCACCCTTCCCAAAAATTTAATATTACATTTGTAGTACGTGCCCTGCGATCCAGTCCATTGGTTGGGATCGTTCCCGCCATCATTATCATAGTTATCATTATTATTATTATTGTTCTTGTTATTGCTATTGTTATTTTGTGGGAGGGGAGATCATAGTCATTCGGTTTTATCATTTTATATTATTCATTGACATGGGGATGAATCAAGGGAATTAAGGAAAAAAGTTTATCGGTCAAGGATAGTGAATATCTTTTTTTCCGTCATGTCAAGGTTACTCTACGACTGATATACATTTCAAATAGCTTCATTATCATTGCAAATTCATTTTAAACATCAAAACAATCCTGTACCTGTTTGTGTCTCTTCCGCCCACTCTTAAGTTATAGATCATAGCATCCCCTCCCCATTCATTTGCATTGGCCTATTGTTTTATCATCATTATTTCAGTGTATTATTGTCATTGTTATTATCATTATTATTACTAAAATTATTAATATTATTTAGGGGAGAGGAGAGAGTAGACAGATGGTAGAGTCATAACATAGGAATGATCAACCAAAGGAGGCGGAAATGTTAATTTGTTAAGAATTGTAAAAATCTGTATCCCCCATTTTTCTGCTCTTGATAAAAAGCTTTTCTGAAGACAGTCCTGCGCAAACTGTCCAAAACTGCTCACTGCACTAACATACGTAATCTTGTGCTGAGGACTACTTCATATATAGACCCCTAGTGTTTTTGTTACTATTGTGCTGAGAGAAATGAAATATTTTCGTCTTCGTTTGCTCTCTTCTTTTTGTTTTTATCACCAAACCTTTGTTTGATGGATCATAGAACCACCCGCGTATCTGCTTCAGACTGTACATTTTTGTTATCATTATTATCATAATCATGAATGTCCTTCTTCTTCTGCTTCAGACTGTACATTATCATCATTATTATCATCATTATTGTTATTATTAGTATTATAACTATCACTATTATCATTTTTTTTATTATTATGATAATTATCATCATTATAATCATCATTGTTATATTTGAGGAGGGAGAGATCATTGTCATTGGAATCCGTGGGTCTCAGGGCCTCATATTTTTTCTTTAATATTTCTTTTCCCACGTTATGGGAGAAAGAAGAATATTTTTGTCGTCATTTGCTCCCTCTTTTTTATTTTTGTCACCAAAACTTGGTTTGATGCACCATAGAACCACACATTTGATGTCCACTTGTAACTTCAAAAATTGGCGGTCAGCAAAGCGAGGGTTTCCCCCGCGTCCGCTTGTCTCATGAATATTCATGTTTACAGCAGCCATGCATGCATGCAGTAAACGAAAGAACAGCGGCGCGTGTACTCTGATATGGAAGGGTACGATCGGCAAGGACAAAATTTAAGTGGATATTTAGCCGTCCTGAACAGTCTGAGTACAATGATACCCGACTTGAGAGTGAACAAAATGACATACCTGAGCTGCATAGTATCCTGCAGTTGTGCAAAATACAATAAAATAACAGCGTTCGTTGTTTTCATTTGGGCACGCCAATAATGGCGAACGTCGCTGTACGTAAATGCCCTTGTACTTGTATGACCGCGCCGTGTATTATACCATAATGAGTGTACATATCACGCGCACCCAGATAGTGTTTCGTGTGACCATCGTCAATACATACACAGGCGCAGGCCACACACTGGCATACCGTACCCACCCGAGAGTACATTGTGTGCATGCCTGCGTGTCCGCCGGAAGATGTCAGAAATTTCGCTGCACCCATTATCTTTAGTATCCCACTGTCTCTGCAAGCTAAAAGATGCACTACTGTGTATCGAGAAAGTAGGAGTCCAGCGCAGGATTGGTGAATATTAAAACATTCGGCTCTTTCGTCACGCACAAAAATGCATTATGCATCTATCTGATTAATTTTTCTTTTTCATCCTCGACGTCGACACGGAGGCTGAGAGGGGACGAAACCCGCGCCATTCGATGCAGGATACTCTCCTGCGGCCGACGGCACCGGTCGCAGCTGCCCGGAGCCGACGGCTCGGGAGGAGATAGACAAACCAGCAACGCCGGAATAAAACAGGAAATACAATGTACATAAGGTCGCGACAACAACAACAACTTCGCGTATTATATATATAGATACGCGTCCGTGTGGGAAACAGATGACATACTAGTACTTAGTACTGATCAAGCGAGGCTATGCGAGTCGAGTCGCAAGCTAGATCTCTTCCTCGTACATCCGATGTCCCCAGAGCCTTTTCCACTTCCGGGTTTTTGCGATCGTGATCGCAATCAACAAGATACTTGATATCGATAGCAAAAAAAAATAATAATAAAGAAAGTAGGGTCGGGTGTGTTACGCCAATACAACAATTTTTTTTTTTTTTTTTTTTTTTTTTTTTTTGGGGGGGGGGGGGCCTAATTGCTGCCCTCGAAAAAAAAAAGATCTGCACGGGGTCTCTCCTTATACTACACGCCCTCAACGACGGTATTTCCGTGTGCGATATTGCTCATACCATACACACCATACTAGTACACACCGTATACGAAGGCAGTCCAGGTACTGGTAGTGGACTAGCATCCTGCGTGCGAATCCATTGGGGGCCGTGCGTGCATGCATTGTACATAAATATCCCCTTTGTAAGTGTGTGCTCATGATCATGACTACTACTACTAATAATAATAATAATAGTGGCTACTTGTATAGCGCACAGGTCCACTTTTCAGTGCTCATGGCGCTTCAAAAATGAAAAGATATCATATATTTACATGCATATACATATTCAAACATTTCAACAAATAAGAAAATGGTAAACAAAAACAATCCCATATATACCAAATAAAGAATACAACATATACCAATTAAAAATACAATATTGATCCAATATTAATGACATACAGCAATTACAGTCCTCAGTATGAAAGGAACAGATAAGTTTTAAGTTTGGATTTGAATGACTCTGTCGATGACAGTTCCCTTAACTGAAGAGGTAACTGATTCCACAATTTTGGTCCCATAACGGAAAAAGCACGATCACCAACACATGTTTTACTCTGGGTGTTTGGAGTAAGAATGCATCTGCATCTGCATCTGCATTACTAGTATGTGTGCGCCTGCGTGTGGCTCCGTGCCCATGCCTGTTTGCCTGCAAGCGATCGCGAGAAGACGATACTGCAAATATATATATATATATATATATATATATATATAGATGTGTGTATATATATATATATATATATATATATATACATACGTATGCAACAATATGTGTACATGTATGCATATATGTATATATATGTATACATACATATATATATACAATATATATATATATATATATATATATATATATATACTATATATACTCCACGTGTTGGCAAAATTTTTAAATTTGTTTATATGAAATTGTCATATAATATGCTTTGGCCGGAAATGAAATAAAAATGAAATGAAATGAAATGAAGATGAAAAGATAATTAATAAAATTGCAACAGAGTTCATGCTGTATTCACCGATGGTTTATTTTTTGACACAAATTTTGACCTTTCTAGCACTCAAGTATCAACACTTGAGAAAGGGCGGCGAGACGCTCGAAAATTTGTGTCAAGAAATAAACCGTAGGGGAATATAGCATGAACTTTGTTGCAATTTTGTTACTCATCTTTATATATATATATATATATATATATATATATATATATATATATTTGGGTGAGAATTTTGTATGTAAATACCTATAGTGTATTCATATATGACTGTGTATGCGTATACTCTGCTTTATATATATATGTATCGATATATATATGTATATATATATATATTCATATATATATATATATATATATATATATATATATAACGTTCAGCGGTATGTTAACCTTCATTGTTAACCATAGATGAAGCATTCCCCCATCTTGCCTCAACACACACACACACACACACACACAACACATCAGACATTCAGTGCATGCGACCTTACACCCAACAGACTCAGAGATGTATACTCGTAATTATTAAACCTTCTTCTTGGCTCCACCAATTTAGTTGATTGGTATTTATTTTTCTCATATCATTTCATAATGAATTCGAAATGTGCCTGAAATCTCAAATGCACATATTATCATTTCGACTTGTACATGTAGGCTACATACATGTATGTACTTGCATGTTAATTTTCTGTTCATGTTTTCTTCATAAAACGTCCATTAAACAACTACAGTGTAATAAAGAAAAGTATATAGAACATGTTTTCAAAGGACTTCTGTCTAAGTCACCCACTAGTAAGAATTGTGAGTATCTACATGTACACAAACATTAACTCAGGAACAACCATTGCGATTCACAGGTTACTTTATACGAAAGAGGTTTCGAATTATATCTCAAATTTATATCGATATTGTTAAAGAAAGGTTTGCTTCATTTTCAAAGTGAGGATACATAATTATATACAATATGCAGCACAGGTCTCTCATCCAAAGTAAGAAAAAGTTTCGTAATGAAGGATATGATTTAAGTGACATAGGCAATTCCAATACTTATCACAAGTAAATACAAGTACGGGCAACATCCCAACCTCGTCTCTCAAACCCGCACGTGCTACTTTATCTAATAATACATGTGAATTTCAGTGTCATAGCGAACAGATATCCACGATAAATGTACAGTAGTTTTGTTATATACATGTCATGTGTAGCCTCAGTGCTCGTGCGCAGATGAACAGTGTACAATGTAGAAACACACAAGACTAATGCTAAATAACTTGATTTCGTGAAAGCAATTTCGTTGGCTTTTCCATGTACACAAAGGTACTTCTTCTTAACTCATGTGCACCTTTACTATTGTGAATGTACTTGTGTATAATGCGATGAGTCTTTGCAGTAGTTTGTGCATTGATGTTTACCTTAGCAATTTCTTGTCATTCATTGCATGTATACGTAAACATAACAGTTTGCAGTTGTGAAACTTCTACATGTACAGTACTTCCGCCTGTCAATGGCTAAAGTCTTGTAACATGCCGACAGAAATGTTCTGTATTTTGATGGACTAAACGTTGGGTACTCATGCAAACACAGCTACCCTGGTCAGCCTGATACTGAGTTTCCCGGGCATGAACGTACAGAAATGTAAACAATCCACACATTCATCAATCGCATGCGAAATAAATTGTATCAAAGTTTCATTATGTTTCACTGAAAATTACGTTCATAACAGATTCGAAAGTGCAAAAGCAGCATTGTAAAATTCAACAGACAATTATGCCAAATTTTCGAGGAGTGATGGAAGAATGCTACATAAATGATAACACGTTCATGTACACAGTATACTACATTTTACTCATCGTAAGCTGTATAAAGTCAACAATCCACAATGAACATCTTATTGTACACTATAGTACAGGCTTACACTGCACGTCATACGTCGTAGTTTAGTTTACAACTCAACAAAACGCTTTTCCTGGTCAGTCAACAGGTTCGAAAGCAGAAGTATATCGTAGGCCTACATGTACATTGTAAAGTACACTTGAAATTCATATTGCACTACACGTGTACATGAATTTCCTAATCAGGTTCAAGACATACAGCTACATGTGTATCTGTCTATACATTATGTCTTTCTATCTATCCATCTATGGAGCCACCTCCCTACAACAACAAATATGTTTCATTACACTGTATAACAATATACGTCTACAAACACTGTTGGACGCACCCTTCGTTGCTGGTATCGTACATGTAATGCATACTGCGAATGAAGTTTGAATCACGTCATAAAAGTATATTACAGTTCATTAAAAGTACAGGAGAACAGTAATGAAAACTCGTAAGATACACATCGTCTTTCAATGGCAATAATAAGAATAATAAAGATTAGAATCAAAATTACCATAAACGTGATAAGAATACTAATAATTTGATGATAAAAATTGCATAAAATCACAATGTCATAACTACTGACATCAATTTCAACAATAACAATTATAATAAAGAAAAAAACTAGAAGATTCCTTGCAACTCGACGGAGTTTTCTCACATCAGCCTTTTGACTGCGTACAAAGTTACAATGCGGTAACACGTCATGACAAAGTGTATGCAAAAAATCATACATTCCACAAGAAAAATTCACGAAAAGTATAAATGATTCACGTCAGTTAATGTGTGCAAAGTACAATTGTGTAGATGCGTTTAACTACGCGAATTGTCCCTTAGAATTGAAAATGAGGACACCCCCTCCCCCGTCAATATTCTCAAGGAACAATGAAGGAAAAAACACTCCTAGTAGTGGGTGGAATCCCCACCACATTGTATTACCTCGGGAATTACATGACGTAAATTCCCGATCTGCCGATCGATGAGTTCTTGGGTGAGTACCTGCTGCCAGTACCTCTCCAGGCCAACTTTCAGTTCCTCCTCTGTTGTCGCCTTGACGTGTCTCCGCACAAACCACTTCATGTGGGCCCAAACATGCTCAATTGGATTGAGGTCAGGAGATTCGGGTGGGGTAGGGAACCATGAAATGTGGTTTGTGCGGAGAAATTCGACGGACTTTTTGCTCCGATGTTTCGGATCGTTGTCCTGGACGAGACGGAAATTCCCGTCAGGGAATGTTGCCTCGGTGAATGGCAGCAGGTACTCACTATATAACTTCTCGATGAGAAATTCCTTCCTCATTATCCCTGTGAAGATTGCCAGTCGCGTCGCCCCATGGTACGATATTCCTGCCCATATGTTCACCTTGCCCATGTGCTTTGGACGATCAAATTTCCTTGGGGCCTCTGTACCCCTGCGCCAGTAAAATCCCGACCCGGGGCGATTCCTCTCAATGTACACAGTACATTCGTCTGTAAACACAACGTTGCTGAAAGTTTCCTGCGTCTCCACCATTCTCAGGCAGTATGACAATCTCGCAGCCTTGTTCTTCTGGCGGATCAATTGACCATAACATGGGCGGGTCCTCTTCCAGCCAAGTTTCTTTCTGGCCTCGTTAATTGTCTGTTCAGCGACACGAACCCCGAAATCAACTTCCAACTTACGCTGAATTTCCTTAGCGGAAGTTTCGTGATCTTTTCCCATCATTTCGTCGATGAGCATCCTGTGCACCTCCGTCAACTTTGAGGGTGCACCGGATTTTGGACGGTCACCAGTTGACCCGGTCGCGAGGTACCTCTTGATGGTTCTCCGCACTGTCATTGAGCTCACTTCGACCAGGGATTCTCTTAGTTTTTGAAAAATCTCTTTGGCCGTCAATCCTTCGTGCCACCAGTGTATGACCTTCTCACGGTCGGCATTGTTCAGACGTGGCATGGCGGTGCCACGTATAAAAGTAGAGTATGTTTATAACATAGAAACGACAGAGTACACGTCACTCGCCCTGCGTTTTTCGATGAGCAAGGAAAAATAATCCACGAGGCACGCTGACTTCCAGATAATAAAAAAGAGTCACGCCGGCTTTTTCTTTACAAGTTGAGAAAATTATACACGAGTCGCGTTAGCTTTTACAAGCTGAGAAAATGAAACACGTGTCACGCTGGCTGAAACAAGCTGAGAAAATGATACACGAGTCACGTTGGCTTAAACAAGCTGAGAAAATAATACACGAGTCACGCTGGCTTAAACAAGCTGAGCCAATAATAAAAGAGTCACGATGGTTTTTACAAGCTGAGCAAATGATACACGTGTTACGCTGGCTTAAACAAGATACACGAGTCACTTTGGGCGACAAGCTGAGAAAATGATACACGAGTCACTTTGGGCGACAAGCTGAGAAAATGATACACGAGTCACTCTGGCTTAAAGGGAAGGTAAACCCCAAGAGCAATGTGGATTGAGTGACAGCAGCAACATTAGTAGAACACATCAGTGAAAGTTTGAGGAAAATCGGACAATCGATGCAAAAGTTATGAATTTTTAAAGTTTTGGTGTTGGAACTGCTGGATGAGGAGACTACTAGAGGATATGACGTATGAGTGGACAACAATACAAGGAAAATATAAAGGAATTTCAACAAAAATTCACTTTTCTAGAATTATGAAAGAGCAATGGACCAACCGCTTTCAGAAAGCAGGGGGAATAATTACTACCCTTAACATATGTCAATATCAACTTGATGGAACTTGTAATTTTCATGGAAAATGGATTTTTGTAGAATTTTCTTTATATTTTCTTGGTATTGTTGTCCACTCATACGTCATAACCTCTAGTAGTCTCCTCATCCAGCGGTTCAAACACCAAAACTTTAAAAATTCATAACTTTTGCATCGATTGTCCGATTTTCTTCAAACTTTCACTGATGTGTTCTACTAATGTTGCTGCTTTCACTCAATCCACATTGCTCTTGGGGTTTACCTTCCCTTTAAGCAAGCTGAGTAAATAATAAACGAGTCACGATGGCTTTTACAAGCTGAGCAAAATCCCGGTAATTATACACTTGTCACGCTGGCTTAAACAAGCTGAGAAAATGACACATATTATAGTCACACTGGCTTTTACAAGCTGGCCAATTAGCGCTGTCCCTCGAATACAGTAAAAGGGCAATTGACTTTGAAAACGCTGTTTATAAGGTGTGCGAGATCACGAGAAAAATCCATTGTTAAAAGGTGGATAAAGCAGAGATGAAGAATCAATAGCGTCTTACGTGTAAGACGGCCAACAATTAGCTGGACAATGAGCGCTTTGAAGCTCCACTTTTTATACTCCGTCATACTAATACACTGAATGGGCCATTGATTTTGAATACGCTCTTAGGTGTCCGACATCACTATAAAAGTTCATTGGTGAGTGGTTGGTGAAACAAAGCAAAAAAAAAAAAAAAGTCAAAAGCGTCTTAGTTTAAGTCGGTCCCAAAGCTGGTCAATTAGCGCTGTACTTAAGATGCTGCACCTTTATTTCTCCCTTTAATACACTGAAATGGTAAGTGATTCGGAATACGTTCTTCGGTGTCCGACATCAGTATAAGAGCCTAAGCGAGTAAAACAAAAATAAATCAATTATCGCGTCTTACGTGTACTCGCGAGAAGGTAGCACGCTTTACCGTCCTCACAATGGAGGTGAACGTACACGTGTATCTACAGCGTCCGGCAATTCAACTGCTTATTTATATAATCGGTACTTATGTCCGGACGCCAAAAGCAAAAGAAAAACAAACAAACGAACAAACAAAATAGAACAAAACAAACAAACAAACATAGAGGACTGAATCTTGGGAACATGTACCATTTAATAATTGAATGATTCGAACTACAAATTTTGTTCGCTAATGTACGTTCATACTGCCTAATGAACACTTTTGATATACTATTATAAAGAGAAACAAAATGTTCGTTAACGTTTATCAAAGTCATGAATGGATAAGTGTTAAAGTTACACGTGATGAGAATTTCCACTCGAAATACTAATTCTATTCAGGGGCGGATCCAGGAATTTCATACAGGGGATCACGCCTTTGCAAAATTAAAGGGGCGCGGTCGCATCGGTCCTTCGTGTTTATTTCTTTTGTTTAAACCAAAAATAAGAGGAGTGTCCGCCCGGTGCACCCACAGCACTGAGTTCTGTGTGCGCACTTACTCTAGATCCACCACTGCTATGAGTAATGGAACAATAACACTGGACTACTCAGCCCGTCTGTCTTTTTCTTCTCATTTGTCCTTTTTTTATATTTGTGTATGCCTGTTCTTTGTTCTTCATTTTTTCTCCTTGATGTTCCCAATCTTCTTGTGGGTTGCTTATCCACTTATCCAACTTACCTGCCGGCGATGTATGCACTGCAGTCATGATTAGGGTGACTACAGGCTATCCGCAAAAATAAAATTCTTTCATGATTGAATGATATCAATAGCCACTATAACCCACTCGGCTGGGCTCGCTACACCATACAGCGAGAGGGCCTTGACAAAAGGCTACCGTGCGTGGTGCTGGCTAGCCTTTTGGCAAGGCCTCGTGGCTGTGAAAGAGACTAGTTGCGAGAGAACCGGTGAATGCGAGACTTTTTGGCAAGGCCTTGTGGCTGTGAATAACAGCGAGACAACGGATGAACGTGAGACCAGGGAGGTGGAACCCACCTCCCTGGTGAGACCGAGCGCTACTCTCTCTTGCGTTCATCCGTTTTCTCGCAGTTCTCGGTGTGCCGAATTAGACTCGATCTTCAGCCACGAGACCTTGTCAACACGCTAGGTGCTGGCCAAAGAGGTTCTAGCTGGCACGCTACTGTGCGGGTCGCGATTTTTGTTTTCCCCAGTATGGGAAAAGAATTTATTAGTCTTGGTGACTTGGATAGAGAATAACTATCAAGTCTTTGACTTTATTACTCTCTCTAAGCCTGACGGAATACAGCGTTACAAACTTAGCAAAAACGAAAACAAGATGTTGTGCAAAACCCAAACTGGGGTTCGAACCACCGTCCATCTTTTATTCAGTGGTAACTCCATGATCAGAGCCCTAACACAGGGCTCCACACTAACTTTTTTTTTATTTGGTGGCCCGATGGGGCCACCAAAATCATCAATGTCAAATTTTTGGTGGACAGAGAGAAAATTTGGTAGCCCCCAAAAAACAATGAAAAACATTAAAATTCCTGCCCCCCCCCCCTTTTTTTTTTTTTTTTTTTTGATGTGTAGAATATTGAGTTTTATCATAGTAAGAATTGGAAGCTGGACATATCTACTCATAAATAAACCTTAACAAACTCGCAACACTCACTCTCACCTCCCTGCTCTCAGGCACTCATTCAGTCCTTTTCATCCATCCTTCTGCTGAATGAATCTAGTATACGTAACTTTTTTTTTTTTCCTCGGGCAGGTCATCTTTTCAGGGAAGAATAACTGGAACCTGGTAAGGCAGGTTCCCGAGGGAGCAACTGATACCAGGTTCCCAAAATGAAGACAAGGGTGCCTGCTTTAGTGGCCTAAAGTCATGTTTCTTTGTGTTTTAATGCTCAGAAAAGTGGGTTTAATAAAAAAAATTAGAGTTAATTCTATTAGCATTTGTTCTCTTTCTGTTTGAAAATTGCGTGTTTCACAGTATTATGTGCCTTTTCCTGATTTAGTTTTTTGCTTGTTCTGATGTGAACTCGTACGAACATGCACATAGCGATCAAGGCTGAGATCAGTTAGATATGTGGGTTCGCTTTTAGTTCCCCAGTCACCTCTTTCAGGTACCTGGTTTTGTGTAGAACAAAAGATTCTGTGGGCTCATCAGCGCACGCTCTATTCATACCTCGCACCCGGTCGATATTTCCATCGTTCATTGGCACATGTTATAGTTGACCGTGGATAGGGGGATGCCATGTACCGCTTGACTACCTTCACAGCTGGATTACCAACCTGTCTGCCTCTTATCGACGGGCAAAAAGGTCTCGTTTCATGCAGGGAGGTGAGAGGAAATCGCCTCCCTGTTTCATGTAAGCACCCAGAGAATTGCGGAAGGAATGACGGCCCTCTGCATAACCGCTTCCTAGCTACATTGTTATTGTAATCACCGCTACATAGGATTGCATACTGTATAGTAAATCAAATCATTAATTTTCTTTTATTACCATTGTTTATGCAAGTCAAACGACTCTGTATTAAATTTACTTTGTATAATCATTTATTTCCAATATGTTACTGCTTATGTAAGTTAGGTATGCTGATTTGCAGAAAATAAATAGTATTATATCAAACAATCAAACAAAGATCACCTTACAAGCCTACATCCTTATCCTACAGACGTACGTATGTAGGTTATTAGCACTTTCATCATTATACAGATTGATTCAAACTTGAAGTTTTTAAAATGTCAGCAAAATACTTGCAAATGGGCCCATCAAGGAGCTTAGACACATGATCAACTATAACCTGCAAGGGTCGATGAATTCAATTAAAAATTAGCTTACGCAAGATTTAGATTTCAGTCGTTCTGGAAAATGTGCACTTTTATTCAAAATGTTTAATAGCTCAATGAATCAATAAACATTCATGCCTATTATCATGTTTACCGTGCATTGTATCTTATCTCTTTCTTGTTGGGAGCGGCTGCAGTGCAGTGGAGCGTGTAATAGTCTTGGCGCACACAGACTTTACTACACACAAGGGTTTCTGCCTAGTGCGCCTGTCGTGCCTGTAATACATTGGAAACTTGTACTAGGTGTTTCAGAAAACATCTTCCACTCGTGATTCTTAATAATTCATAAACTATATATCAGATAACACTAGGCGTTTTCACATCAGCCCGATGTTTCGAGATAGCGCGCTATTTTCTGACGGGGCACAAGCATTTTTCATCTTTATGTTTATATGTTTTTTGTTGTTTTTCTTTTTTCAAATTAGCATCAGATTGATTGTATTTTGTGTTGGAGAAGACAGGCATTGATATTATGGTACAAGTTATCGTGTTTGTGGCTCACAGTTAATGCATTAATAAGTGTCTGTAATGGAAAAGCCTCAACATTCCTTAATCCTTAAACAAAAAGAGAGTTACCATTTACTATTTTTATGAAATATTTGTGTGTTCTTGAGATATGTGGGATAAGTGACTGTTCAGTTTTCAATTTGTATGAAAAATTGACATGGTGTTCCTGTCTTGCAGCAGCGAGGAGAGCATTGATCTGTCAAATGATATTGTCATGAAGAAGATTATTTTACAGATTTCAATAATGTGTGAACTTTTGTAACACTTTTCATCGCTTAAGTCTCTGCCCTAACAATAAATTTGAGACATTGCAGCCAACCAATTTGGAGTAATGTTGTAATTTTGATTGAGATTGTAACACCTGCTTATGTACATTTTGTTTTGTGTGTTGTCTCTATGCGTGTGTGTATGTGTTTCAGCATGGATTTTTCGCATGTGTGTATGTGTTTCAGCATGGATTTTTTCGCATGTGTGTGTGTGTATGTGTGTATGTGTGTGTGTGTGTGTGTGTGTGTGTGTGTGTGTGTGTGTGTGTGTGTGTGTATGTGGTGGACCTAAAACATGTGATCGGGGATCCACATAAACAGCAGTCCATCAATTATTGGTACATACATGTATTTACTCAACATATTGTAGATCTGCAATGGTATTGTTCAAACTACCTGGTACAAGCATTTACTTTTGTCTTGATACTGGGCTGCACTAGAAGAACTATCTTTTGAAATGTTTACTATACATTACTCAGTACTATTGTAGTTGAGACACACTGTCCTATTCACCAGACCGCTGACAGTTGTACCTTTCATAGGTCTTTTACATGTCCCTTGACCAGAGACTGAGCCCCAAACCACCACCAAAGAATATGGCATGTGTAGTAATGTATCTAGAGTTCTTGCCTGTAGTAGAAAAGAGAAAGTGTACAATGGCCTCCCATTGTAAAGGGGTGCTGTTCGTTATTCCGAAGGTTCGTTATTCTGAAGATTGGTTAATCCGAAAATGAAATTCGGAACAATGAACCTTTGGAATAACGAATTTTAGGAATAAAGAGCCTTTGGAATAACAAGCTGTAACCTTGTAAAGGAGTCCTTCGGATCATGGACCTGTAGGTCCATGTTGGGATCAACAGTTTTCTGTTCTTACATCAACTGCTCTAAGCCGAGTGAGGGCGCATAGCTAGCCAGTGATTGCGACAAGGACAAAAAAAAAAAGAGAAAAAAAAAAAGAAAAAAACGGTTCACTGGGTACCACTGTTGTGTGTACAGTAGTAGTCTTATAATGCGCAGACCTTTTTTTCGAACAATAAGATCTTGATCTTGTCGCTTCTAAGTGGACTGTAAAATTTCATGAACACCATAATTTGGAATCACATACTGCCTACGGGTGTTCCAGAGGGTCCAACCGACCACCCCATGCAGTCAAACCATTTCTGCGGGTACCGGGTTGGATCGAACGAAGGCATTTTTTCTGTGTCCCGCCTGCTTTTTTTTTTTTTTTTTTTTCCCCCTAGACGGCACAGATTGGGGCATGGCGCATATTAGACCTATGGGAAATACGTTGGGTTATGGTTAGCGTTTAGGGTTAAGGGTTAGGGCCTAAGAGTCTGAGTGTTAGGGTTAGGGTTATGGCCAGGGTTAGGATAAGGGTTAGGGTTAGGGTTTGATGGTTAGGGTTAGGTTTAGAGTTAGGGTCCCCAATCTGTACCGTCTAAAACAAAAGGCGGGTCGACTTTAGGACTGACCGCAAATGCACCGTTAGCAAACCATACGGGACTCTGGATCAGATCTGCCCTTTGCTATGATACATCAATGCCATCCACAGATAAATTCAAAGCCGCTTAAAATAAGTTGTAAGTCAAATCTCCACCTGACCACAGCGTAATGGAACTTTCGTTCTGTTGCTGTGTATTGTAGTTATCCGTGCTGCTGCTGATGATGACGATTTGTGCGGAGGTAGTCCCATACATTGAAATTAGCGTTGCTAATTCGTCAAATGAAACTCCGTGGCCGGCGATGGCCGTGGCCCGTGGTGCCATGCCCGTGATCATTTACCTACTAAACCTTTACCGAAGATACTGGAAGATTGCTGTATAGCAGCAGTCGAGCTTCCAGGTCTATCCTCATCTACACTGTATCGTCAGTTCAAAAAAAAAAAAAAAAAAAAAGGCAAGGCAGACAGGCTGGTACGCCTAATTACTGCTCATCCCACATCCAGACATCAGAATTGACTATTGCCAGTATTGGGAATAGGGGGAGAGGATGTGGGAATAGGGGGACAGGGGACATCATGTGTGATATTTGCATACATGTGTAATCTATGTGGCGATGGCATGACCGAACATCTAATTTACAATTACTTTAGCGCTGCTCATTAGCCGTACAGTGTGCAAAGATGTACTAGAATCTAGTACTAGTAGTAGTAGGTTAGATTTCATGCCAACTGCAACTCTCACTCACATTGAGAGTGAGACTCGCTCAACTCTGCTCATTTTGGTCCTTTCTCACAGCTCACTCACCTCATCATCCTCAGACTGACTGCTCAGTTTACACGTCTAAAGCTTCATTTCATTTGCATGCATTTCTATTGATCTCACTCATTTTGACACCCAAATTATAGCATGGGAGTCTAACACTGAACTACAACTAGATCTACTACTAGTTTCCAATGTTGGCGGCCCTGAGATTATGGATTGGATTTTACGGCTCATCGGGATCACCTATACTAAGAAAGAATGATCAGAATTACGCTGCCGCTGTATACTAGTATACAGCTAGGGTGCCAGTTTTCGTAACTGCAACCGGCAGCCCATTCTATCATGCACAGCGTAGATGCGTATGGGGCTGCTTGTCGTAGTTAGTTTTCGACACTTTAGCACATTTCCTTGTTTACCATCAAAACTGCACCGTTTTACCTGAGAATTTCGATATGAAATTGAGCTATTTAAAAGGCCAATAATGATATGCCTTAAACAAATTCCCATTTGAATGCGCTCCTGTTCAATTTTAAGCGATTTTTCGCACAATCATGCAGCACGCATCACACATAAAACACATGGTGCATACAGTACGCATACACTACATTGTAAACGCAAACCAGCAATCACACCAGCGCAAGAACTTGTTGTTTCATTGTCGAAATCTGGTGCCACATTCTCAAAGCCAACGCCTTCTACAAGTTTGCTCATTAATTACGAATTTCAGTCATGCAATTGCTTAAGGCGATTACAGAAATCAAACATCAGGATATGGCAAACAAATTGATACTAAAGTAAAATAATGGTCATGAGTGAATTTCATTTTACGGCGTTGTCATACAAAATGCATCATATTGTTTTGAACCCCTAAAAATGGCTGATATCAGCATTTCTGCTGACACTGTGTTGCTTTTCCCCTAAATATTCCACCATCAGATTAGGATGACAAGTGACAAACAGGGTTTATAAAAACTAGAAATGTGATTGATAACTTTGTTGATTGTTGAAGTCAGACGTTTGTATTGAGTATAAAATTTAATAAGAATTATCTGCTGGGCGTCGAAACCTGGGTCCTACCTGTAGATGTGGCAAGCTGGTGCCCTGACTAACGGTATAGATAATTTTCAGGAAATCATCGAGTGCTGTCCCTGTTGCAATGGACGTATAGTGACTGAGAACTGGGTGGGCTTTTTTAATTTTTCATATTTTAATTTTTAAGTACCCGGTATATTTGCAGTAAATCATAGAGATGTAGAGTCTTCCACACTTGTGACAATTAGGTTTAAGAGAGTGTAGTCTGAATTATTCTGGTAGAGGTTTCAATTACAAGGCGTGTGAGCTGAGTTATCAATTATTACTTTTGTTTGTTTGATTGTTTTTTTGCTGTCAATGACACTGAGATAAAAAAAAAAAATATGTTATGATTGATAATTCTCAGATCACACTCCTTGTAGGTAAATGTGTGTATAGTACGTGTACATGTTTAGTACATGTACATTGTACAATGTCTGTCTGTAGTTGCCTCTGCTTGAATTGGGGTTTACTCCAACATAATGTTAGGGACATGTTATTATGAATAATGGTTTAGAATATCATCTAATTATGATTAATTTTGAGTAATGGTTGGAAAAATTGTTATGCATTTTCTAATCCTTTCTCTATTTGTGTCGCATTGTACACTTGCATGTAGGTATCCCCAGTACTAACCCCGGCGCGGGGCGTCGTAACCAGTAGCGTTGGGGTCGCTGCTGCGGTTACCACAGTACAGTACCGGTACCTGACCGTGCATATTTATGATGATTCTCCTCTTTATGGCCTCCAGGATAACCTGCAGGACATAAACGAGAAGATCTACTTATCATATTGCACACTGCTATATTTTGTTTCCCTGGATGAACACCATTCAATCTCTGACAGATTTTATCAAGTACCGTAGAGCACTGTTGTTGCAAGCGCTTAATGACTTTCTAACAAGAACAGAAACATTGATTAAGAGACTTTGTCAGTTCATTGAAAAACCTAGAACAGCATGGCCGGCACAGCATTTTCAAAAAAGTGTGGGGGCCCACTTCCGGGTTTCATGAGCTAGCAAGCAGGAAAAAAAAAAAAACAACCAACAACAAGATGACAAAAAAAACACACAATATCTTTTCTTACCATCCACTTCCGTTTTTTTCGGCTGACAAGCGAAAAAAAAAAAAAAGGTCCTCGGCTCACCTCTACCAGTCCACTTCCAGGTGTTTTCGCCTGACAAGCAAGAAAAAGCTATTCAGAGAAAGAACATAACCTTACCACCACCATACTTCAAGGTGTATCTATATTTTTCTTAGTGCCACTTACCGGTACCTATTTCCGGGTTGAAAAAAGTGTGGGGCCCAAAGTGCTGACACCTTCTGTATGGTGCACAAAAACTGAGCCCCCACGGCCCCCATGGCTGCACCGGCCATGAACAGTATGTGATCACGATAATCTACCTCACAAAGGTGCTAAATATGTGGTATGATACAACAAGAAGAATGAAATTGATAAAACATATATGTTCTATCAACTTAATTCTTCATTCATCTTTACAAGAACATTTATTTTACTTTTTTTTTCAAATTTTTAGTAAAGACGATGGTACATTTATGTCCTTTGAAAAGCAAAAGGGTGTTGTAGTAAATGTGAAGTTCGACCATTACAGATATTCAATGCATGGAACTATGATATCCTTGATAAACGTTATGAAAGCGAGTACATTACTGTATATGAAGTAGTAGCTGCACTTCCAGCCAATACTCAACAGGGGGCATGTCTTAATTGCCGCTGAAGGTATGTTTGTACATCACCAATGAAGCACTATAAGAGGTTTAGTGAGTATTCATCTTGTATTGTTGATATCTGGGTTCTGACCCATTTCAGAAGAGGTTTCAAAGATGTAAGAATTCTGTTTTTTAACAGGTAAATACACAAGGTCTGTCACCAAAAGGAATTGAACGGTCAAGAAGGGATAAGGAAAATGAAGATTCTGACACAGCAGTTAGACAGATGATAATACATTACATGTGCAAATGTGTACAAAAAGTTTCCACCAAATCTGCCTGTATGTTCGCATGAACGAACTTGTTCTTATCAGTTATGTAGGCCAATTAATACTCCACAAGTCGAGTGTTGTTACTGGTAACGGGGTCAAATATCATTCACTTATTCATAAGGTCCATGAAAAAATGACACACATTCATTGTGTACATGTATACATGTATTTTAAATGTGTCTGATACTGCTTGTCCACATGTACTGATACTGTAAAAGTGGATATATATTTTTTAGCGACATATTGTTCGCATTTGGCCGGATAAGAAGAGCTTCACGTGTTTTTAAATCTGTGGAATCAGGACATCAGGCACAGAAACATATGGCAAGCAAAAATATTTGCATGCTTTTATTTTCGCGCTAGTTTCTGGTTGCGCGGAAAGCGTGTACATTTCGAACCACAAAATTTTCACTTTAACAGTACATGTGTATTCAGTTAATACAGATGTTTGGACGATTAGATTGCCTATGGACATTTCAGATAAGATTGTGTACAGTATAATGGTAAAGTTGGGATGAAAGATCTCTTCACATAAATATTTTGCCAGGTGCTACACGTATAAGGGTCACTTGTACTGAAATTTTTCTCCTTTGATTTCTAGTAATTATCGATGTTTTGAAGTGTATTCAAAGTTATATCCGTTTTGTTTCCAATAAGCATGCTTCATATTACAGACAACACCTTCAAAAATTCTTTGCTGTTTGGACTGTTGATGAAGTTCATATTTTTTGAACATGTTTTATTTTTTTTACAGTAAATACACTTCATATGTAGTCATGCACATCTTCAAATTTCTTTTGCAGCTGTTGGTTTATGTGACCCTGTATTTGATGTATATGTGTAACCTTGGGGGTGTGAATACACTGTACTAGTAGATACACATACCTGCCTTCAGAGTACTCAAGGGCATTTTTACCCCCTCAAACCTTTATGCAGTTTGGACTGTTATTGAAGTTATCTCTGTCTCAATTAAGTAAAACCTTGCCAAAAGTGCAGATGGCATGTACAATGTTGTAATTTACATGGTATTGCCTCAAAAGCATTTGTGATATTCTAGCTTTATTTTTCACTTACAAATATTCAAGCAATATTCAGAATTCTGTTTGTGTAACATGATATAGTGTAGTTTATTGCCAGTGTGAAAACTTGATGGCAAATTATTTGCATAGATCTGCTTGACACAGTGTAGCTCTGCAATTGTTCAAACTAGCTGGTACATGCCTTTGCCTTTTACATGAGCTGCACCAGACGAATATATACACGGTGTATATATATATATATATATATATATATATTTTTTTTTTTTTATGTTCACTGTACATCACTGTCGTAGTCGAGACAGACTGTTCCTACTCGCATTCCTACTCACAAGATCGCCGACAGTTGTACCTTAATTGCATAAGGGTCTTACATGTGACTTAGCTGGAGACTGAGACCAAGGCCACCACCAAAAAATTAATCAACAAAAATAAATGAATGAATAAATACATAGATGAGTAAATCAATTAATGAATAAAATAGTATAAACCACATTTGACTATGCTGCTAAAGAGTAAGAAAAACTGCTTATACAGCTCTTACTTTTGGTAACATACTATACATATTTTTGTTATGTGTACTGGTATGATACATTGCCATGAAGATTGATGGATACCTTGAAACTTTACTACAATGTAGTTCTTTCAACACCTACATGTAATAAATATATGGATACACGTGTATGTATATACATTTATAAAGGAAAACAACTCGTCGATTGTGCTCCTTTCTCTGTTATTAATAATAATAATGAAAAAGAATGTACTGGTATTTTACTAAATAATGATAAAGGTATGTGTAATGATGTATCAAAGGTTCTTTGCCTAGTTTCATATGTAGGCCTACTAATGTAGTGAGAATAGATACAATGGCCTCCCATAGTACCAGTCCTTGGGATCAGCAGTTTTCTTTTGCTACGTCAAAATGTTGTTTTCACCGAGAAAAAACAAACAAAACAAAAAACAATAACAGAGTGGATAATGTAAGCGGAATTTCGATATACGGGTAATGTAACTGTGTTCACGGAAGTGAACGGTATAACTAGTAGTTATAGTATACTGGTAATTGAGTGTATGCCTAGGATGCTTTGAATTGAGAGAGGGTGGACTGAATGATTGCTGGCATTATTTTCAGTGGGAATTCAATTGGATTTTCACCGTGGAGAAAGAAACTGAGAATCAGACAGCACTTCCAGTCGAAGAAATCATCAGGATTGACAAAAACAAACCAAATAAACATACAATGTATTATGAATTACAAGATCAAGGGAAGACAAACAATCGAAGAAAGAGAGAGAGAGAGAAAGAGAGAGAGAGAGGCCAAGAAAGAGGCAGTAGGCTACTTGTACATAATGCCCAACCACAGACACAAGTACAGTATATCACAGCTAGTAGACGCTTATAACTGACCATGTCAGTTACGCTGGGGTCGCTCATAACACACAAACAAGGGCATCCAGAAAACGTCAATTTCTATATGTGGGACAGTACGATATTTTCGCGATTTCGTGCAGAGTAAAGGCATGATATCCCGATATCCCTATGATTTCAGCTGGCTGTTGACCCATCTAATCATCACGCACGTCACACCTTGTAGGTATCATCTTACATAATCTTCCGTTTACATGTTACTATATACGTTCGTTGGTGCCCTACGATGAAAAAGAAGACTTGTGGGAGAATTTTAGACGAGTACGAGAACCCATAATTTCCGGTGCCGTACATCGGTAATGAATACAATGTAATTGCCATGCTCGAAGTTGATGGTCTTTCATGTCGTTCGTGGAAAATTTGAACAGTATTGCATTCAGGTTCTAACCGTAACCTGTCAAATCAAAAAAAAAAAAAAAAAAATCATGTGAAAACGTAATTCACTGATCATCTTCTGCGGGGTCAACTCGTGGTCACGCGTGCGAGAACTTGGATATTCTAGACGGGGTTTTCGGCTTGCCAACTGACTGGCAATGCGCAAATAACAACCCTTGTACGCACATATTGTCGGGAATCGTCTCATTTCATAATTATGCCGACCGAGGGGAATGGCGCATGGACTCGCACGCGGTACACGCCTGATAACACACACGTACTGTACATGTACCATGTAAGCACTGCGCGGGAACCAGGGAGGTTGGGATGGGATCATGCGGGAACCAAGCACTGGCGGCACGGGGCCGTGCGAAATCGCACCCCAAAGCCGCACGGGTCCGTGCGGCAGAGCTGCACGGGTCCGTGCGCCACACTCGCACGGGCCCGTGCGAGGGAGTATGGATCCGCACGCGGGCGTACAGATTCGCACGCAGGCGTGCGGATCTGCACGGGGGCGTGCAGATCCGCACGGAGGTGCACGACTACGCACGGGCGCGTACAGGGGCGCACGGAGCCATACGCTCCCGTGCGAGATCGCACGAACCTGCACGCAGCCGCACGAAGCAGCCCCGTGCGCACTGCGTGCGGGAGTAACATAACATAATGGTCTGACTGTAAATCCTCCCAGGTACACAAATCTACTGTCACAATGTTTCGCTCACTATAATCCTTTCCACCACAAAGTTCAAATGGGTATTAACCTGTGGAGGACGAGTCCCGAGTATACTCGGGCAAGCGTCTATGAGAAATGGGTGTTGTAGCAATATCAAATCGTCCTCAACGGGTTAAAAGTGAAGAGGTTACCCTACGGAAATAGAACCATATGTGACCCGCTGCAACAAAAGGATCCTAAAGTCGCTGACGGCTGAGCCGAGAAAATCAACTTTGAAGTCAGATCATAAAAATCGGTCAAAACGATGCCATTTCTGTTTTTGGCATATTTTGCAGTGTAATGTATCGTTTATTATCTTCTGATATTTCAAAGCTACGTGATCAAAGGAAAGGCAAGAAAATAGCGTGTTTCCAGGCCACGATTTTTCCGACTTTCAACGGAACAGGAACATGTCCGAAGATTTGGATTTAGCACCGCAGCTAGACTCCGCCCCTAGCAATGAGGGAGTGATCTTCTTGGTCAGTGCGTGGCATCCTGGTTACTGATTGGTCATGCTTGACCACTGGCGCTAAGCTTGAATGAACATCGCTGGAGGTCGCTAGGAGCATACCTTCTATTGTCAAGCAGTGAAAACTGTCTTGCCTCCCCTTGATCATGATAGCGTAGGAAGGAAAATTTTGAAGGTAGCACTGATTTCCTAAACCACTCGACATGCGCTAACAAAATCATGGATATCTCCACAACCGAATTTTTTTATGAGTAGTGTAATATATGAAATTAAAGTGGAAGAGTAAGGGAATAATGTCACATCATTTTCAGAAAATTGTCCTCCCCCAACTTTCGGATCCTTTTGTCGTAGCGGGTCACACATCATCATCATTATGAACATTGAAGGCGCATTGAACCTTACCACAAGTTGGTGCCTTGTATACTACCCCCCTGCACGTCGCTGTTGATCCGCAGTGTGAATGAGATTGCATTGGAGTTGGAGTTCTCGTTGACTTGGAAACCCGACTGTAAGAAGTTCAGGATGTCAGTGATGATGACACCTAATGATAGACAGACAGGAAAGTGAATACTGAAAATGCTGAAGTTTTGTGATGGTCTTATTTCCACAAATTTCACAAATAGGCTCTTGATCACGAAAGTAGCAACAGGTGTGAACATTGAAAAAAAATGAAAACAAAAATCAGCCCCACACGCTCTGTTTCAGGCCTGCAAACTAACATGGCAATATCAGATGACTATTAGTTGCTATGGGGCCCGCTGCTCAAATCCTTGGAATACAATTACTTTCTTCTGACAGATTTCACCTGAAGGCAAATCATGTTTTTTAGAAATGGTTTGTTTGAGAAGTAACATTTTTCTGAACAATGTGTCATGGTTCTTTTGCAGTTGTCGAGATAATGAAAAGACAACAAAGCATTATATTAATAGCCCACAAAACGTCCAATCAACAGCCATTTGCAAAAAAAAAAGTCAGTGTTTGCAGTAGATATGTGACAACATGTCTCCTTCCTCTTTCTCTCTCTGCCTTTGGTTTCTACATCTGAGTTTACATGGACTCAGATGCAATTTGACATGGAACCTTGAAAATGAACTGCATACATTTACTTCTTATCTTGGTATCTTTCATGTATGAATTAAGAAATTTCTGTTTACAGAGGGTTAGTTATATGCCATCTGTCCAGACTGACAAAACAAAGCATACTGCTGAGTGTGTGCTGATTGGCATACCGAGTCTGGTGAGAGTTAGAAAGAATTTACCCTGACAATTGCTGGGGATGCAGTTGACCAAAGAGCCAGTCAGCAGGAAATCTGGGTTGGGGTTTTCCCCTTTCCTGACCCTCACACACAGGTAAGGGATCTGAGAACAGGTCACTCCCCCAAGGTTGAGGCTGACGGGCACGCCTAAAATGGTCGCCTGACCGCCTGACGCCAGGCTGGTGCCCGACTGGACGCCGGTCAGGACAGGCGTGACCCCTGGGATCACCGACACGCCGTTCCCGTTGATCTGCGTGTTTGGGAAGATGGTGACTTGCCAGAGGCCAGTGCCAGAGATGCCGCTGCCAGCTGGGTTGCTGGATAGACCAACATTAACATTGAGGTTGGTGAATGCAGAGCCCTGTCGCACAGTGCCAGAGTTGATGAGCAGCTGGACAAACTCCATGATAACACCTGATTGAAGAGAAAAATGAAGCACTTGCCAAATCATTGCATTTTCAATTTTACACTTAATTAGCTTTCCTTCATATCTATAGCAAGCACTATCATCATACGTCCTGTCCATGGTCTATTCAGAAATTTACACCCTTGTATACATTAATTGTTGGATGGTATCATTCTTAAAACTCAGATACTAACACATGATTTCATGTATCTTTTCCAGCAGTTGAAAGACACATAGGAAACTCTGAAGAATACAACAGAAAATCCAAGAATTATTCTTGCTCACCAGTGACACATTTTAGCCTCATTCCACCCATATCTTATCAGCTTATGTTCATGCAATAAGCCCCTAAAGACTGTTTTTTTTTTAAATGTGTCCTGGCTATGATAATGACAAACAGCCAACTGAAATTACAGAGTAAATTTCTTTGAAATTTCTAAGATTCATTTGAAATTCATGATTCTTTCTACTGAGGCAGTTGCCTTTTCATTGGGCCAGTAAACATGTGCATAACAAGATTCATGATTATACTGTAAAACAAGAAATATTTGTGGTATGAAACTTTTAGGAGTTGCCATGAATAATTGGCATTCTATGCATTGAGTAGAAGAAAAAAAAATATGTGCATTTTGTTTGCATGAATCTTGCCTCCTCACAAAAATTTGCAAAAGTTTCATGCACATGAACATTTCTGGTTTACAGTACTTGATTAATTATGTATTTGTTGTGAAGAGCAAGAGTATGATCTTACTTGTGGTATGTGACTTATCAACAATAGATAACACAATGTTTACAAAGGGAAAAGACCTGAAGCAGTTATGACTCAGGAGCTATCTTGCCAAACAAATCTGGAACATTCAACAGCTATTTTTTCTCTATTTTTTTACTTCACCAATTGTACCCAAGAGAATCATGGAGTAGTCTAGGGAATAATCCTTATTTCTCACCTTGGTCAACCAGCTGGCACCTATCTCCTTGCCAACCAAGAACGCAGGTGCACTGAAAAGTGGTTGGCAAGTTCTGACAAGTTCCTCCATTCTGGCAGGGTGTCGCTGCACAGTAATCGATTGCTAGAAAAAGATGTTGTAATTGGTCATAATCAATTTAAACCATTGTAGTTGCGTGCTTATACCTATGCAACGTTAAAGTACAAAACTTCTCTCTACAGGTTGTAATATCTCTTAGTCAACTTTGAAGTTTGTATACAGTTCGATAAAGGAAACACAAAAACAAAAATTACTGACACATTGTTCATAATCAAACATTTTGACCACATCTCGTCAAATTTGTGGCATTATTCTCACAGTGAATTTTTTACACAAAAATATCAAAATATGACACATAACTATTGTGAATATTCCATTATGACATAAGTTATAGTTTACCCAGGACTTTACGCCAACAGGTTCAAGAAATAAAATCAGAGGATGTGGCACACATAAATACATTTAAGCATTGAACTGAATACAAATATTGATCTGGATCCAACAAGTAAAAACATTTTGCACATGCATGTGTCAAGCTCAAGTATAATATGCCAGTGGGAAATTATTAATTATGGATAATAGTAACAATGACTGACAAATTATCCTAAGCGATATTTTGTATCAGCATTGTGAATTTATATATTATATATACCCATGCTACGAATGATTTGACAGTGGAATTCTTTCACTATACAAACAATTCATGCAGTCATTCTTCTGAAAATTGAAGAGCAACCTCAAACACCAGAATTTCAGCTTAATGCTCAATACTGGGACAATTTTTGCAGAGTACTTTGTCCAATTATCTTTTATGTTCATCTTCCAGTAACATTGTTTGTTCATACATTCTTATATGTCTGAACTGCAACGATTGAATATAACTGGAAATTGTATACTCTACCATGTGGAGACCACAGATCAAATCAAATTGTATTCAACAGAAAGAAATAACTCACGAGTTTGGCAGAAGGTGCCTGTCCAGCCGGTAGCACACTGGCAGACGTATGTGATGCCTGTTTCGATACATGAGGCCCCGTTGAGGCACTGGTGGTTCTCACAAGGGTTAAGATCTGATAGAGCAAGAACAAAGAAAAGGCACAGGGATGATAGAGATGTATGACCTCCTCTGGAATGAATCGTCAGAGTACACACATACCTTACTGCACAAGCAACCTACTTGTACATGTATATACAATGTACCACAATTGCAAAGGCTGGTATATAAATACTGTATACGCTATATATTTCGCGAATTTCGCGAGTCGGGAGCTATTCGCGCAATTAAAAACACGCGAAAATATTACCTTCCAAAATGAATCCATTGCCTTAGTGATACGAACATTTCAGTACTAGTATACCATGTCATGGCTTACCGAACAGACCATACGTACATACGTCCACGTCTACTTACGAATACTGTAGAGAGTCAATCCATTATCGCAAGGGGACCACTCGTCAGAAATCTAGTGCGATGGACTTAGTCTAACCACTTCAAAAATGTTGAATTCTAACTTACTAGTTCGCAGAGTTTGGTAAGTTTTTTTCATGCAGTGTATAACTAGTATCATTCTTATTTGCTAGTTAGTTGAAAATTCACACTTTCTTTGCCACTTCATATTTTCTCTGGTCCCCCAATCACGAATTTAACCACTTGCGAAAATGTGTGAGAGCGGCAATTCGCGAAAATTTATGTATGCGAAAATTATAGCGTATACAGTAACTGTCTTATATGTTTTTCATGTATCCTAGCATAGCCATGATCAAATCAAATGCAACTCAAGGCCTTTTGGCTTTTTTTTTGTTTTGGCTTTTTTCGGACGGCTTCACGTCTCTTCAAATATTCATTTTGGCGATATTTGACATTGGAAAGAAGCACATCAATTCTGCAAGCATATTGATTTCATACTGAGAAAGCAGTTACTCTGTCGCCTTCTTCTCTATCTTTTTCTAGTTTGTACACCACGACAGCACTGTCAGACTGCAACAATATGTTGGATTTTGAAGGAAGGCAAGAGCTAATGACATGTCAAAATCAGTCAATGGTAACTCATTTCTCTTTTTTCCTCTGAGGAGCTTAAACCAGAGTGCTGCAACCAAATGTCAGTCCCTTATTATCCAAATTCTTGATGACTGATTGAGGTATTATTCCACAAGTATTGTGTGAACTCTGTAGATGAGCAGGCGATTTGAGCATTAATTACAGGCAGACACACTCTGCTGATGACAAGGTTAAGTTATTTCTTACAAGACCCAAGTATGTCATATACGGACACAATGGGAATTACAAAGTCTTGAAGGTAACCAGTTAATATCTACTTAAGATGGACGATGTCACATCAATACTGACCACCTAGTCTGGCTCTAACTCTGTCACTAGAATCCAGCTACACAAACTATGCCAAACAATGGTGGAAAAATCATATCATGCATTATGCACTACACACATGTAAACAGGTTCTACTAGTACCATATGGATCAGTTAAAGACAATCGTCTCGGATTGATTCATCCGTCCAAATATTACCTGTAATCCGAAGTTTGATCTTATATTTTTTTCTTCCTTTTGTTGGTACAGAACTGTTTTCCTTCCACATCACTATGAAATAAGAATAACAATTTGCAACATTGAGTTGCAACATACCATTGCAATCTAGAACCTGGCATGAGACAAGTGATGTTGAAGAGACGCCTTCCAGTGTAAATTCTGGGTTGGAATTGGAGTTCCTGCTCAGGCGTACACACACAAAGGGGATATCTGCACACTGGAATGCAGTGAGATCAAAGTTGGCCTGGAGTCCAACCAAGTTCAGGGTGTTTCCGGCAGTAAGGGCAGTGTTTGCGCCCCCGAAGGGTATGATGGCACTCTGGGTTAGGCGAGTGGTCCCCAGTCCATCGCTCCTTGTGTTGGTGAATATATCCACCTGTTGAAAGGAATAGTAATAATAATAGTAATAATAAACCATTTTTATAGAGCGCAAATTACATTCAAGTCTCTAAGCGCTTATTGTGATAAGCTTTAAGAATCATTACTGCTAAAACCCTACTATTCATTACATTTCCAGGGAACCACAGAATGCCATCTTGATGCAAGAAAGCATGTTGAGAGCGAGAATAATGGGCAACACTTCATTCGCAACATTCTCCAAGCTAAACCAGAAAAGCAGAGCACGCACTTTAGAGCGCGTATGCAAACCCCAAATCCGCGCAGCTTGAACTCCCAAGTTCATTGACCCTATCTGACACAAGATATAAAATCCTTCAAAAATCCATGAAAATTCCTGGATCACTAGTGACTACTAAAATTTATTCATCCGTTTCTTTTGTCAATTTCAACTTTTCCTGCAAGTTTCATTCAAATCTGTTCACAACTTTTTGAGTTGTTTTGCACACAGACAAACAAACAAACAAGCACACAAATGCCAATGAAAACATCTATTATACACACAACACAAAAAGAGGGAGAGAGACAAATAGATAAGTTTAAGGTTTACAAGTGCACAGATCAAATACTCTGAAAAATCCCTCTCTCCTATCAGAGACTTTTGTCGTACACTGTGTCTAGGCTAAATTGGCCCAAGCAATGCAGCCTAAGGTGTAGAGCAGTGCTGAGAATGAATCCTCAATGAAGTGCTACCCAAGGGTCAATCATTTCGCAGTAGTACTGCATCCGACCAACGGTATATATAATCTCAGACATACCATAATGATCAAGAAGGATGAGATTCTGTACATGTATTACTGGCTAAAGTGATTTACATACATCTCTTCTGCTACCATGTGAAAGTCCATCCAGGAAACTATTTCTTTATAGTTCAATATAACTTAGTTATCGACATATGAATCTTCTCTTAGCTACTAACATCTACAGTACACTGAAGCTATTATTATGATGATTATTATCATTTCTATTATTATCATTCTTATTATTATCATCATCATTATCATCATCATTAATATTACTGTGCTCTGTTTGCATATTGGCATGTCCACTTGAGTGGTATTTTTAAAAATCCATTTGATACAGATGTCTAAAATTAATCGTAGTGAACAGACATGACATAATCCCTCTCATCTCTATTGTGTCACCATGGCATTACTGTTGGGCTGAGAAAGATTGTTGTTACACCTGATGAGCGGGCTGGCTATACTTACAATACGAACAAGTTTAACCTGTAGAGGACGGTTTGATTTTGCTACAGCGCTCATTTCTTAGAGACGCTTGTCCGAGTATACTCAGGACTAGTCCTCAACGGGTTAACATAATTATCTGAACGGTGCGATGGAAAAGTATAACACGTTTCAATGACGTGCCTTGACACATAAAGGGGTTGCAAATAAAAGTCTAAACTGAGAGGGAAAAGAAAAATGGAAATGACAAAACAGGTATTCTTCATCCTCACCTGCCACAGGTTCTGTCCACTAACACTGGCTCCTGAAGCCAGGGAAGCAGCTTGGAGGTTCAGGGTCAGTAAGTTATTAGCAGTGCTGGCCTGCAAGGGTTGACCCGATGTTACGGTGTAGCCTACTGAATTGATCAGCACACCTGTGGGCAAGAAGCAATGTGGCACAATACATGTCAACATGAATACAATATTTATGTTGAAATATCACTTTTCAACAGATTGTCCAAATTTCCTCAAACATTGCTAATACTGCTACATTCATAACATATGGGTTTCATTCCCCTTTAACTCATTCTGGCATAGACATTAAAACTTACATCAAAAACACAAAAGAAAAAGAAAACAAAACAAACAAAAAAATACAATAACTGAGGAAAACACATTACTATCCCCATTTCAAAAACCCTGAAAACTTGATTGAAATATGAAGACAAAAACAGCCAGCTAATTACTCACCCTGACATGTAACTGGGGTACAGGATGTCAACACATTGCTGTTTGGGCTAGGTGAGAGGGTAAACGAAGGATCTGAGTTCAGGTCGCGCCCAAGGACAGCACACACGTACTGCAAGTTGCGGCACACGGTGCCTTGGAGTGCAAGACTCCCGCGTACCCCTTGGAGGGTGGCCCTCAAGCCTGGGTTGATGATGTCCACACCAGATTGCAATGCCGTCAAGACTATGTCTTGGCTAGGCGTCTGAATGCCCACACCAGAGATGTCACTGCTACTGGCGTAAAGCTGCACCGTCCACAGGTCATCCCCACTCACCCTGCCTCCACTGGGTGATGTGTCAATGTTCAGGTCAAAGGTCAACTCGTGTAAATTTCTGTTCTCCACTACTGGGATGCCGGATGATACTGAAATGGAAGTTCCTGTGACTTCAACACCTGTAAAAAGAGAAGTAAAGAATAGAGGAAAGGGACATGAGCCCACAGTTTTTGAAAACGAGGTTACACTGTTTGCATCAATATTTGTCAACTGCCACCAAGTTGCATGCTGTAGGCTGCACATGAAGAGAGTAATGTCTTTCACGTATTTAACTTTTTTTTCCATCTCCTATTTCTCTACAGATTCACATGGAAAATAATGATTGACAATATTACTGTATTGCATCCAATATTCTTTTAGGATTGAAACAAACTGAACTGGCAGACGGAACTGTCCTGTCAATCAAAGGTGAAACACATACACATCAAAAGTGTGTCAAAGTACATCAAAAGTCTGATATTAGATGTTGTGCTATTTTATTCTACAATGTACATGTATCTCCACTGAACTTCTTGACCCCCAGCAGAACATCTTTTTTCTTACCTCGGCAGGTTATTGGCTGACAGACAACCTCTGGTGGGCGGGACAGGAGATAGTCTGGAGTTGGGTTGTCCCCCCTTTCCACCAGGACACAGAAGAAAGGCATCTGCTGACATGTTGCTCCACTTGCAAACACCCACTGGACATTCATGTTTTGCAGCTGTGTAGTAAGACCAGCCACCACGTCGGCCCCGGACTGCAAAGAGTTCAGGCTGACGGTGGTCAGTGAGGTGCGAGCGCCAGCCCCGTTGGCATTGGTGCTCCCAAAGACGCTCACCTTCCACAGGTTGGAGCCACTGACACTCCCCGCCGCTGCGTCAGAGGTGAGGGTCACACTGAAGGTAACGGAATTGGACGCAAATCCCTCCCGTACGACCGTGCCAGGTAGAATACTCAGCTGGGTGAAGATGATTTCAACTCCTGTGAATGAGAGCAGTACGCAGAACATAAATATATGGATATGGGTAGGTCTTATGGATATCATGAATGCTACATTTCATGCTGCATTTATAGATTTACAACAATGAAGAGCTATAAACTGTACTCCTGATGTAAAAATACAGGCACTGATGATTTGAAAGCTATTGTGCTGATCTATGATAGTAGAGTTGAGACAACTTGGCTCTGCTGACTTAAACTGTGCTACTCTCGGGGTATTTTCAGTCTTGTTAGAACCATGGAGCCCATACCCCCAAGATCTTGGCCGTAGATTGCCCAATTGCCTAAAAATTATGCATGAGGGTTGAGGATGAAATAATCTGTATGGCTGAATACATGAAAGTCCTTTCTTTTTTTCATTTCATATGAATTGACTGAAATTTATGAGGCCATGATTCTGGTATTGAAGCTATACATTTGTTCATACTCTAATTAAAAACACACCTGTGCATTCAGTGATGAAATATATTTGCAGCTCACTGCTTATGAAATGGATAAATCTGAACTCATTCTCATCGACAAGTAATGATTGTACCTATGCAGGTGACTTGTGTGCAGCCGGTGAGCACAGCATCTGTAGGGTCCCCAGCGACAGAGAAGCTGGCTGATGCACTTCGTCCCCGCCCGATTCTGGCGCACAGGTAGCCCATCTCTGAGCATCTGGCCGTGTTGACGATGATGTCCTCCTGGATGGCAGGGATCGTGGAGGGGCCCTGGGCTGGCAGCCAGGAGACCGCGCCCTGCTGGGCAGAGAGCCCGACCTCCACGAGGCCCAGCTGGGTTCCGAGCCCCGAGGCATCTGAGCTCAAGAAGGTGTCCACTCGCCACAGCCCCGTTCCAGTGACGTCACCCACCGATAACGCTGATGGGGCAAATGTAAGGTCAAAGGTGACACTCTGCACCGTCCTTCCTTCCACAAAGCGTGTGTTGATAGATCGTGTTGGCACAGTACTAGACACCAAGACCACAACTGAAAAGAATGGAAATATAAAACATAATTATATATTTCTGGATTTTTTTCTTCAACAAAACATTGTAATAATCTTAATGCTCGTATTGCATGCAATCACTAAAATATTTGAAAGCACTGAAGATGATGAATAACAAGGAAAAGTAGAAATTACGCGGTGCATAATATATGTCCCCGCCGGAAGAAGCATTTAGTAGCAAAATGTACAATATAGGTAAAAAGATCAAGGTCAAAGGTCAAAGAAGTCAAAGGTCAAAATTCTATGTAGAAGTTTTGAAGCCCTCACCTAGTGCCATCACATAAAGCAAACGGAATCGAAATCGGGTTAGAAATGGCGAAGGATTAGCATTTTGTAGCCAATGTACAATATAGGTAAAAAATCAAGGTCAAAGGTCAAAGAAGTCAAAGGTCAAAATTCTGTGTACAAGTTTTGAAGCCCTCACCTAGTGCCATCACATAAAGCAAACGGAATCGAAATCAGGTTAGAAATGGCGAAGGAGTAGCATTTGGTAGCAAAATGTACAATACAGGTCAAAAATCAAGGTCAGAGGTCAAAGAAGTCAAAGGTCACAATTCAGTGTAGAAGTTTTGAAGCCCTCACCTAGTGCCATCACATAAAGCAAACGGAATTGAAATCGGGTTACAAATGGCGAAGGAGTAGCCTTTTGTAGCAAAATGTACAATATAGGTCAAAAATCAAGGTCAAAGGTCAAAGAAGTCAAAGGTCAAAATTCTGTGTAGAAGTCTTGAAGCCCTCACCTTGTGCCATCACATAAAGCAAACAGAATCGAAATCGGGTTAGAAATGGCGAAGGAGTAGCATTTTGTAGACAATGTACAATATAGGTCAAAAATCAAGGTCAAAGGTCAAAGAAGTCAAAGGTCAAAATTCTGTGTAGAAGTTTTGAAGCCCTCACCTAGTGCCATCATATAAAGCAAACGGAATCAAAATCGGGTTAGAAATGGCGAAGGAGTAGCATTTTGAACATTTTGATCACACACGGACGCACAGACGGACGGACAGACGGACGGACACACACACGTACGGAGCCCATTTCATAGTCCCCTGCTCGAACTCGTTCGGCGGGGACAATTACATCTTGGACTTGTGAGTTAGGCCTACAGGCATTGTGAGTTCCAATTCTATTTTTGTCCATATGACCATTAAGAAGTCTCTTAAATATGATAATATTCAAAAGCTTTGATAAGAACATTCACCAACAGTATAATTTCATTGCAGTGTTAATGAAAATATACAACGGATCATACAAAACATGATCTATGGATAAATTATGCCTTTCCCATAATACCTCAACTTTTGTCGTAAAATTGAGCACTACTAATTTAATATGGAATGCAATTGGAGATAAAGACAAAAACATTACCTTGGTTACAGAACTGCCCAGAGTATTGTAAAGGGCAAGTACAGCTAAATGTCAGTCCTTGAGGGTTACAGATGCCCCCATTTTGACACGGACTGTTGACGCACGGATCTGACTCTGCAAAGAGAGAGAGAGAGAAAAAAAAAGAATTAATACAAGTATTCTGGGAATTCTCAATCTTTTTTAATCATCATAATACATAAAGAACTCTGTTTGATGAAATGGAGTCTGAGCATGGGATATCTGACTATTATTAAAAAGGAACGAAATTATGATCACTAAAGGAAGTACAGGTCATTCCTCCGAGGCAATAATGGGAGACATCCAGAGTGTTCAAACCATCCAAAGCAGGCTACATGCAGCAAATCTTCATGCTCACTGACCTAGCTGCCAAGAGGAACTCATTGTCCTGTCACCAGTATCAGGCTGGAGCAACCTTCACCTGCAAAACAGAATCAACTCAGGTAGTCATCAGCCACGTTCAAAGAGGAATCAAGATTTGCCTCATTTTCATCAATGGATGGGTACTGGTATGGTGTTGATAAGGGATAGGAAGCACTTTATTATTGCCAAACCTTGTGTCACTGTTGTAAGGCTCTTTGATGTGGGAGTGCGATAGTGTGGGGAGGTGTGTCTCGTCTGTTGAAAAGACCAATCTTACAAACATCGATGGAAAACTCGATGCTCAATGGTATACAGAGATGAAGTTCTCTATATAGCCTATATCACCACATGTACTGTCTCTTCACAATATCAGGCCACTTGCTGTGCTAAAGGATGACCAAGACTGGACCCACAGAGCATGGACTATCAAGAAGTTCCCCACGGAGGAAAGGGTTGACTGGATGGAATGGCCTGCAAGCACACAACCTTGATCTACTATTGCCCTATAGATCAAACCTCTGTGGGATGAACTCAGGTTTGACATGTTCCTGCCAATGTGCGTTATACCTGTGGACCTACTCTGTGAGTAAAAGCAATGAACAGCTAGCGTATGCCTACAAATTACAAGTCCACAGACGGGAAGGCTTGTTGTTCGCGTGGATTCTGCTTGACTGAATCAGGAAAAACCCTCAATCTAGACTAAAGGACTACACTGTACACATACTGGACAGACCATCACAGAGCTACCAAGTCTCACGCATTCTGCGTGAGACTCAAGCATTTAGGGGCCATCTCACGATCTCACGCATGGCACAAATTTATCTCACGCATCGGGCGAAGTCTTCAACTTGGGCCTATGATAATGAGCATAGCTCAAAAGATTAAAGTGATAGTTGCAAATGAAGGTATATTTCCCTTTTGTCTTCCAAAATAAGTAAAAAATAGTCACTTCAGTAGGCCTATGTATACCTGATCGCACCATTAAGAGCTAAAAAAAAAGATAAAAAAAATAAAAGAGGCCACAGGGGGGCAAAACCCCTCCCACACCCTCGCTCGCGCGCACATTACATGTAGCATGCCGAGATGCCGAGTCATGAAAATCTCACTCATAAATTTTTTCTGAACTTGGCATCCCTGCCATCAAATGCTACACAACACCATTAGTCAACAGTGGAACTACATCTGCACATATTCAAATTGAAAAAAAGAAGAAGTTTGAGGTCAAATTTTACACCCGATGTCACTAGGGGTACATATGAGATGAAAATCCTACTATCTGCAGAGTAAGAATTAGGGTTGGCAACATTCTCAGTGTCCTAGGGTAACACAGACACCCGAGTCCTAATTTAGTGGGGGTACATTACTTACAATGGAACTCCTCCTCCTCCTCATCATCATCATCATCATCATCATCATCATCATCATCATTAGTACAGGAGTGTAGGTATATACTATAGGTCCTTCAATCTCCCAGTCGTCAGTGCTTCATGCACGTGTATTACAGTCTCTCACAGGTGTGGGCATGCACGTCAGACAATTTCACGTCTACACGTCTAAACCATATTTGACAAATATTATACAAGCATAGATGTACAGTGCACTCCCGTTATAACGAAATGCTCGGGACTGGCAGTTTTCTTTCGTTATAACGAAATTTCGTTATAACCGAACAAATACGATATATAACGAAAACAAGGAAAACACGTATATATATCATATCATGTTTGCTGAATACTCATCATACACTGCAAAGCTAAGAGAAATGTGATGGGATAACTGTATTACAATAATAAACGCAAGTTCCCCTCAGAAACTGTGCGTGACACAAGGAGCGAACACACAGTGGTGTGAAGCGTCCACCCATGCACAGACACTATAAATGCTTGTTCCGCTAAGTACTTTCGAAAGCAATTCGCTTTTCGTTATAACAGAGGACATTTCTTTTGTTTTTCTTTGTCTGTGGCGCTCGGAAAAGACTTCATTATAACGGAAATTTCGCTATAACCGTGTTCGTTATAAGCGAATTTTATACCATAGACTTTAATGGTGATAATTTTGGGACCAAAAGATTTACTTTGTTAGAACGAAATTTCGTTATAAACGTGTTCGTTGTAACTGGAGTTTGTTTGTTTATTTTATTTATTCACGGTTAAAAACACATACAGAGTGTGCCCGCATTCAGCTAATAGCTGTTTTTCAGCGAGGCACTGTAGTGGATATTATACGAGCGATGAAACATTAAGAAAACTGTTCCATGACTGGATGGCCCTTTACTTGGAAAAAAACACACAAAAAAACAAAGCAAGGTTGCTCCGGATGTTGTGTCAACACTGAGTGGTGAATACTACTACAAGTTCGAGGGATGGCCTCATATTCCATGACCATGATACTGTGATTGTACAAAGAAAGACTGAGGGTTGAGTCTGTTTATACTTTGACCGCAAAGATCGGTCTGTATCTGGTAGTCGGGGATATGTATCGCAGAAACTTCATCTGGCTTCACAGAAGATCTCCTTTTCGAGGGAGAGTGATAACGTCAATAAAATATAAAAGACTCATCTGGACAGACGGATCTTTCTGTCTCATCTATACCATGCAGTATAGATCATTTCCCCTCTTTCCTAACCGCAGTGGGCAGCAGCGACCCCAACACGTAGCCTACCGTACAGGGCTGTAATACCGTACTGGTTACAGCGCCCCGCGCCGGGGTTACTTCTTTCCTAACCCCTGGGTGCTCCATGTACACAGTTCGTGTTGGGGCTGGTCGCAGTTACCAGTACCTCTTTCCTTTCACTACTGGCTTCAGTAATGCAAGGAGCAAAGATTAAGCTTCATACATAGTCTCTCACTGTAAGAAAGTCAATAAAGGGTGATGAGTCCAGGAAAAACTCTTCCCATAAGAATCTACGGTAGTTACAATAATAATAATAATAGTGGCCACTTGTATAGCGCACAGGTCCACTTTTCAATGACAATGCTCATGGCACTTCAAAAATGAAAAGATATCATACAAGGTAGTGTCTAAAACAAAAGCTCGATGTTTACCTTCACTAAACCAGAGGTAAATCATGCAGCTTTACATGCAATATCACAGCAAAATACTATTAGAATCAGCCTAATCATTTGACTAAACGACTAACGTTACAGTGATCTAATCGATTCTATATAGATTTACCCCAACATCACAGAACGAAGCACGTGGGACCGACTGGAATCTCAGTGCAGTCGACGAAAAAAATACAAGAATTACAAACAAACAACGGTGTCCGAGAGACGATCTTCGATTGGGCATGGATTGAAATTTACAGTGCACTTGCGCTGTCACTCTAACGTTACAGTTTCGGAAAGCAATACTAGTACTGGAAAGTTTGAGTGATTCACCTTCACCCCCGTTCTCTTCAAAACCCTCTCCTCCCTCCACCGGTCGGAGAAACAGGAGCAGGCGAGGTGCAACGGGCTGGCTGTGCGGGAGGCGTGCGGGAGGGAGCGGCACCCACACACCGGTACCGCGGCTGGGCCATGCCAGTCCTCCAAATTCAAGCGCATCGATCGTATTGCATCCGTAAGTACTATACTAAATTATCATCCATCGAAATCGGTCATCAGTTTTTCAACAACTAATCGATCATAAAACAAAATAAATCTGCGCAGAGACTTGCGCAAGCAAGGCTGATGACGCGTGAAACTTTTGTCCAATCAGATTAAGTTATCAGCATCACCTTTTATAAAATGCGCATAATGTGAGCTATGTACAGCTCGGAGTGGAATGCAGTTGGCCTCAATAGAGATCAGTGATAGAAATTGGGAAAATTGCGATATTACGTAAATTTCCTGTTTAGTCTTCAAAGTTGGAGAGATGCAGTTTGTTTATTAATATTGAAATTAGGACCATATTTGCGTAGTTCACAAGGTAGGCCATCGGCTGACAGGTTTTAACAGAAATCAAAACCAAAGAAAATTGCCTACAAGGTTCTAATATACACAACTGAAAAGACATTACAAATATCTTACGTATGTCGTAGGTGATGACAAAGCCAGCGCTGTTGATGTTGAAATCTGTATTCCACAGCAATGTTAGCTGATTAGTCTGAAACGTTGCCGTCTCTCCGGTGTGGATCCCATTCCACCTGGGTTGATCGAGGAAACGGGTGAAGTTGTAAATCGGTGCTTGATAGTAAAATAAGTCATCCTTCTCCTCTTCAGAATCGAAGAAGACTAAGTTCAGAGTGATCGTGGTAGCCTCGGCTATGCGCATCGAATACACACAATTCAGATTATGACCAGATGGAATCGGATATCCGGGAGACGTAAAAGTTCCGGATGTACCAGTAATCACTCGCGAGCAGGCGAGAATGGATTGGCGCTGGAAACCACCGACCGGAGCTAGGTCAACTATAAATGGATGGAAAGAAACGGAATGCGAAAAGATTATGGTGGCTCGAAACAGACAAATGGATAAACAAAGGATAAAACAAGTTTTTATCTCAGGTATGTCTTCCATCTCTTTGCATAAGGTATCTTTTACTCTTCGATTGATAATAATTTTCGAAATTTCGCTACAATAAATATCAAAACATATTTTGATGACGTGTCTTCGGAGCCCTCGATTGTATCATGTTAATTTGTTTTCACAATGTAATTTTGCAATGATATTGGAAACTGTCTGTACTCTATTTGTATTATCAACGTGAATATGGGGGTGACTTTGACATTATTATTTACTTTTAACTAAAGACTAACAAAAGAGTTGATTTAATCTTAAGCATCATTATAATTATGTTTTACTTCATATTTGAGGAATTATGGTTCTCATTAATTTCCTTTCTTCTTCTCTCTTCTTGTTTTTCTTCTTATTGTTATTATCATTATTATTTATTGTAATATTGCAATCATTATGATTATGAGCATAATAGTTGTTATTATCCTTTCACTCATTTTTTAAAATATAATTTCTCTCTGCTTTGAACCTACCGTTTTATCTGAAAAGAATTACATGTAACCACCTATGATACAGTATATGGATGCCCTCGGTTTATTTCACGTACCCGTTATGTTCCGCTCACAGTTTCTTCCGCTGAACTCAACTGGACAGACGCAGACGTAGCCGGGGTCCAAGATGGCGGTCCTACACTGTCCGTTATTTTGGCACGGGTCATTGTTACACCCTGTCAACCACGAAAACGAACGATACTTGGTTTTAAACAAACGAACTTCTTAAATTTGCAGTATACTCTTCCCACTTCATATCTATGCAACAAGTCATTATTTAATGAGTCATCGCTCAGTAACAATCATGGCTGATAATCGAATATCCATTAACAAAAATCAAGGGAAAAGTCCTTAATGGACAATTAGAGAGGAGCAACAGTGATTTTTAGAGAGGAGTAAAAGTGATTCTTGGAAGGGAGTAAGTCAACTCATATCATACGAGAGTATGTATCTAAGCAAGATTTATATACCAGTAATATTATAGAGTGACAGATGCCAGAGCTATATTATTATCAACTTCCCGTGGAAGTGAATTGGTACTACCTTTATAGCCTTGTGGGATTCAGGGGTAAATCCAGAGGGAGATAAAACGGAACTTTCGTGAATTCTTGTCGACTTTAGTACAGTCATCTTTCTTTCTGTTTATATCTTGAATTATTACTACAAGGCTGGTTTAAAAAAGATGTCAAATTTCAGTGAAAATGTGGTTGAAATGGCAAGTTCCTGAACCTGAATATGACACACGTTAGAGATTTTAATTTTTCCTTTGACAAAGAAAGAAGGATCAGACATTATGAAATATCTGGAACATCAAAGTAATTATTCGACTTCATACATTATAAAGACTTATTACACCATGATAGAATAATAAATACGTTCAGGTGCATTTCGTTACCTATGATAAAATGCTATTGTAGCAACACTGTGGTTCATTCCATGCATGACGACGTAGTCTTACTCAATGCCGCATAATACGTGATCAATACAAAAGTGATGCATTTCGAGTTTGTTAAATTTATATGCCCTCAATGTTCCTTTCCGCCAGTGACTCAACCTTCCAAAGTCTTCTACTGCATTTCAATTACTGATGAGACCCCTAATGTGAAAAAAAAAGTCTGTACAACTTACTACGGAGTAACATTGCTCCCCTGAATTTGTTAAACTAGATCCAACAGTCGATTAAATCGCTTACTTTACTTCAGTTGACCAATGGGCAATACATTATACAAAATATACAAGTAAAGAAGTACAAGCTACAACTTGTACTACTATATACGAATAGATGTATAGTATAAGAGAAATAATGCTCACTTTGCAAGAATGACATTAAAAATAGATAAAGCAGTGGAAAGTAATTCAATTAATAAATGTTTACAAATAGGGGCGTACTTATTATTCCACTTTAAATGTACAGGCTTATAGAGTGATTTGTCTTTTACCTTGAGCTATAACCCGATGAGCGCACAATGTGAGCATGATGAGAATGTACGTGGCTCGCGTTGGCCATCCAGTCTCAGTCAGTAGCGCCATATTCTATTCGACATAAAACAACAACAGCAACAACAGCAAATGGATTAACTATTTTCTAATGCATAAATCATCGTTAATCATATTTTCTTTTCTTTTTTTTTGGGGGGGGGGCATAACCTCTCTCTTTGTTCATCTATCCTGTAAACAATCGATCATTCTACTACATATACAAATCACAGTGTTTATGGAGCATAATTCATTCATTCATTTATTTTTCATTTCCAACATTGAAGGTAAATGTCTATGATAATAGCAAAGCATAATATAATGCAAAAAAAAAAAACCCAATACAATATTGTCAAAGAATTACTTTTACTGCTTTGGCTCAAAAACGGCTATTAGACATGATTACTCAACGTAACATCGATATGCAATACTATGAGACAAAATAGTAATAGAGAGCATGGAATACCGCAGTATAAATCTAATTTCAGACTTTTGACTTCAGCGGCAGTGGTCCATGCAGCTCAACGATTATGCTACGTAACGATATTTTATACTCGGAAATCTTATAAACTACTATCAGGTGCGATGGGTGTTTGTGAAGTTCGTGCTGGCTTCGACCTCTTGGTAATATCTTACAGTGAACACACACCCATATATATGTGTGTTCATGTGTACCACACACATATGTGGTATATATATATGAAAATAATATTTAAAAAATACATACATACATACATACATACATACATACACACATAACATACATATACATACACACACAAATGTAACACATATCTCCACAACAAACCACTCCTCAAACAAAGCTACATTGTATCGCTTGTTAGGAGCGAGAAAAAAAAAAGAAGCCTGACGTTCGATGAATGTCATGTCGCAATGTTTGTATAACAGCAGTGAGGGACTGAGATCAAGGTTTCGCCATTGTGGGCGTCTCACACCAGATATCCAACTCTTCTTCTTCATGTCACATTCCTCTACAGCAAGTACAACCTGTTCATATACCACTTTTTGAGATAGAGGTCACCATTACAAAGCGAAGCAAAACAAAATAAATCACTGACGTAACAATGCAAAACACCCTCTCCAACCCCAACAACAATAGCAAATACAAAACTGGAAACGTGAAACATGCCATACACTTCCATTATCCTCACTGAATTAAACTCTCCCATATGTACACGCACACGAACAAAAAAACACACACACACACACACAAACACACACACACACACGATAGAGTGAATACACTAATAGCAACAATCCCTGGTTAAGAATTCAGAATTTTTCAAATATGATCCAGAGATTAGGATTTGAAACAAAAAGAACGAGAAAGAATTATCTTTTCTAAAGTCATGGCTTGACCGCACTTTCAGTTGACAAGATAACTAATTCCAGTTAGGGAAATCATGCACTAAATGATTATATACTTCAATTCAAAAGCCAGGTTAATAGAGGTACATGGATTATGATCTGTATATTAGCAACGGTAATGGAATCTGAAAGAGCCTGAATCAACACTGGTGGTGTTCTACGGACAATAACATTGACGTCATAATATCTTCTCGAATGTGTGGCTGTACAGTCATCTCGCACATTGATATTTCCTTATTGGTTTATACAGTCTAACAAATGCGTATTGATAGTACGCAAAGCAATCCTCTGTCGAGATGGAGTGTACAGTTTTGTCTGTTGGGGACAAGTGAGAACTTTCGAGAATGTTCTTTTTTTGAAGTGATCAATTATAATATAACAGTGGTTAACAGTAAAGACAGTCGAAAAATCACATTAAAAGTATCATGGCCATCGATATTGTCATCAGCATGACTAGGATTTGCCATCAAAATAATGTCATCATCATCATCATCATCACAACCATCATCCTCATCATCATCATCATCATCATCATCATCATCATCATCATCTTTACTACAGACATTGTAGTCCACAAAATGATTAAAGTTTGGCCTGATAATACGATTCTGGCTAATCTATTAATCATGAATGATATTTGACCCTATATGCTCCTGAAAGATCCATCTTTTCCCCATCCAATGTCTGCATAAAATTTGAATATCTTTTGTTTCTCACAACAACATTTAGGATATCAAAATTTTATACATGGAGTCCTTGACTGATCTTGAGATGCCTTCACCTTTAATGTAATTTTACAAATGTTGCAAGCTTTCCTTTTCTTGTGAATCCCTCTTTTTCATGTATAGTTATTAATTAAGATTGTATTGCTTACTCTTGTTTATTTACCCTAACCAGAGTTGATATCATAATAATTGTATTCCTGGTTTTTTTTAACTTACGTGATTCAAAGTTCCTTTTAATCTTATGTACTCATGTAAGCGTTATGTATATTACTTTGTAGTACTTTATATGGAAATAAAATCATTTTGAATTGAATTTTGAATTGACAACATTCCACTTCGTCGTGGTTCTGAAAACGCTTGATAACATAATCATTGCCAGCTTAGTCTGTAGACTAAACTTACACATACAGTTCACTGGGAGTATTTCAGCTGACACTTCACGGTTATAGACTACATATGTATATAGTACACATTTATTCTCAATTCCCAGCCAGCTGCTGTTTAGTGAGAAGAGATGAGTAATGCGGATAATGTGCTACAATCAAAAACATACTAGTGAAGTGGCTGGTCACGAAGTCTGGTCTTTTTCTTTGAAAGTACATTCGCAGTCTACTTTAGACCACGACGTTTCCCCCCCCCCCCCCTTCCCATGCACTGCATAACTTGACAATGTTTACGAAAGATTATGGGGAAACCAGTGGCCAATACAGTACAGTGGCATTCACATAACACCCTCCGCAAAGACATCAGCAGCTCAAGCATACTCGAGACGTATAATAGAACGTCAGGAGAAGAAGGGACCGTTTTCCAGAACAAATAGACTCGAATAGGGAAATCTGTTTGTCAAGATGACAGACCAGAGTGATTAAAGTCCAAATTCTTTTTCGTCGCCCGAATGTTATCCGCTACAGATACTGGAAGCTACCCGACCAGTGAATGGTCTGAGGCAAAGTGAGAGGGTGTTATTTCAAACATATTCTCACTTCTCTGCCCGCAAAAATGCAACGATAAATATCTTACAACATCTAATTATAGTTAGAACATTCCAATGGGATTCACATAAGGGTGTGATAATAATTTGGCAGTCATTTTATCATTTTTTTAGACAAGTCATATTCTTCATTGCAAGTGCATGTAAGTATGTGCATATCAAAATATTTGAACTCATCATATTTGTAATGGCGTCAGGATATACACATTATGTATATATATATATATATATATATATATATATATATATACATATATACATATACAAGCACGCACAAAGTAGCGAGATGCAAAATCTAATCACTCTGTCTCTCTGTCTGTGTGTCTTTCTTTCTGTCTGTCTATCTCTATCTATCTATCTATATCTATTCATCCATCCATCCATCCATCCATCTATCTATCTATCTATCTATCTATCTATATATCTATCTATCTATCTATCTATCTATCTATCTATCTATCTATTTATCCATATATAAGCCATGCCAAGGTATAACTTTGTCTTTGTTAACTGATGAATTATGTACATATATGTGTTATTTCAATTTGGACTGATCCTGTGTATGCAGTGGTTCATGTCACAACAAGTTTTTGTTTAAGTGCTCCAGCTTCAAACACATAATTGCTTCGTAGGAGTCCTGGCATGTACCTTTTTTTTAGTAACGACTTGTAAGTTGTATATTTTTTATATTTTGCCAAAATGAATGAATGAATGAATGAATGAATGAATGAATGAATGAATGAATGAATGAATGAATGAATGAAAGAATGTAGTGTGTGTCTGTCTGTCTGTCTGTGTCTCTGTTTAGTGTTTGGCGTATAGATGCTTTGAGGACAGACATATGACAGAGGTATTCTGTAACTCACAGATATAAAAATGGCAGAGTGCGGTGTGCAGCTGAATGAAACAGTTTGATGTTGGAGTATCATATAATTTTGTGTACTGTAAGTATATAGAATGCTATTGCTTTTTACTTACTTTTGTTTGTTTCCCCCAAGGGTAAGCAAGCGTGGGTTATTTTACAGGAGACATACATGTAGTTTGTCAGTGGAGATGCTCTACTCCGCAAGAACGAAAGAGAAGTGAGAACGGTTAGCGATAATAAGTCAGGATTAGGATTGAGTGGCAGAATAGGAATCAAGAAAGATGCAAGAGAGGGAGGGATTAGAGAGACCTTCGGATGGATAATTCATATGTTGGTTGAAATGAAATGGCGTTACAATCTCGGCAGGCGAGTGAAACGTGGGCATGGCGAGGGCAAATATTTTTCCCCTAACCTTCAACACTGGTTCATGATGGTACAATGTAGCATCATTATTGTATCAAAGGAGATAAGAAGTGATTCATATTACCGATTACATTCCCATCTCCCTATTCTATATTTTAACATAATTGCCTAGCAAAAGAAAGGGAAAGAGAGATAGAGAGAATCATGTAATAATATCGCCATGTCTCGACGAGGCTTTGATGTTGTTTAATGCTGATGTAAGAAATCATGAGAGCAAAACAGTTCACCTGTCCTACGTAAAAATAAAAAAAAATGATAATCCTTTCTACTTCTAAATCTATATGACGTGACGTGGACAACGTAAAAATTGGTCCTCTTCTGGACTGTTAAATGATTGATGACAATTCTTTTTCTATTGAAATGCTAGATGATCATTTCATAATTTTGAGGTAATGAGTGTCCCGCCGTTATTCATAAAACTGTCTGTCACTCTCAATATGATAAAAAGCTATCATGTCATGAGAGTATGGTCAAAACAATGAGATATCTGAGTCAAAAGTTGCGGTCAAAATTTAAAGTGTCGTCTATAGTCCATTTCCAAGTTGACTTAAAGGAGAATGAAACCCAAATATACACAGTATAAGTGTGTGAAATGAATGAATGCAGCAACATTGATAGAACACACCGGTGAAGTTTGAGGAAAATTAGATAATCTGTCCAGATGTTATACATTTCTAACATTTCGGTGCAGCCATTGCTGAATGAGAAGACTACAACATCTTGTCACGTTTCATATTGAATAAAGAAAATGAAATTTATTTTTACGTTTCTAGTACCGATAAACGAAAGAGCATTTGACTTTCCTCTTTCAGAAAGAATGGGGAATGATATTACCCTTAACACAATTGCAGTAACAAGTTGAGAATAGTTGTACTGTTGTAAAAAAAAAACACGAAATTTTGTGGAGCATATGTGTGAGAAAATAATTTGAAAGCATTCGCAAAGTAGCTTATACGTTTTTGGAATCAGATTCGTAAATGTCTCTTGCATGTAAAATTGTAGCTGTGTCATTATGTGGCGGTTTTAACAAGAAATTAATGTTTAAAACTTGAGAAGATCTTTCAAATCCTTTCCACCTAAAATTGACACAATGTGATTTCAATACAGAAGGAAAAATAATAAAAGTACAGATTTCTAGAAAATCAAATGTTTCAACAATGAGCCGGAATGAACTTGGGTCATTAAAATGAAGATGCCTCTTTATCCAGAATGCAGTGTGACACAATCTTCATTGAATGACATTTGTTGTATTACGTGTTGAAAGAAAACACTAAAGTTGTCAACAACAGCAAAACACAGCGATGAGTAACTGATAACAGCAACTGATAATAATGATTAAATTGATAACAATAGATTCGTGGTTGTGTTTGTTATCATTGCATTGATTGTAATCGAATACGAATAGCTAGATTCCAGCATCATTTGATACATTACGTAATCTATTTATCTATTTTTTGTTTCTTTGGTATTTTCGGGGTTGTAAGAGGACAGTGCCGGGACAGTAAGAAAGCTCTGCAGTTCAATCTTCTTTTACGCTGCATGACATTAGAACAAAGTGACATGAGGAGTTTAACACACGTGTTCTGCAGAGTGCTTTGTTCTTTGTGTGAGCTTTGTTGGAGCTAAGAAGACCCACATGCCTCGGCAAAGTGAACAGCCCGCGAGACCACATGGTTAATACTACTGCGTGTATGTGTGAATAATCTAGGGATGATCCCATTCTAACATCGTAACGGAAAGAAGTTAAATCCTCTCGGGAAGAGTAACTTAACATGTTTTTTTTTTCAAACGTAATTGATTCTGTGAAAAGTCTCTGAGAAATCGTGAAATTTCCCGGGGACCTGGTTGAAATAAATTATCTTATATCTTATGCTGCATTTTGCTACAAGTAACACCAGGCTTAATCCAGACTAAACTCTACCAACAGAATACATTTGAAACTTCACACAGGAGGAGCTGATAATGTTTGAACTAGCTGCTGGACACCGCAGGTGTATGGTCGTGTTTTCCACTTCTTCGCCTACGCAACAGGCGTGTAGACGCGAAGCGTGCTGGTATGCAGTTTCTTGCTTGTTTGCACCAGTTTAAATTCACCGATCAATTCTTTATCAATCAACTCGGGACAGTTTCTTGCTTTCTTCATTCCCTTTCTTTTCTTGTTTCTAAGTCGTCAACCCAAATCAGCGACGCTCTCACACGTTAGAACACTTTGCCATCCTATTTTACAGAGGAGTGGCGTTGATTATGACGGCGGTGTCGAGTTAGGTTGAGGCATAGGGAGGGGTGGGGGATTGGCGTAACCTGTCACAAAATGTAATGTACATGTAGTAGAGACCCCGGGGACCACACTTTCATTTGATCATCTCACCTCACCCGACCTCCTGAATTGTTGAGCAATCTGAACAAAGCAAGACTAGGTCTTTGAACTTTTCTTCTGCAGCACGGCATCAAAACACCTTGGAAAGTACTATAATGCTAAAACAGGATTTTTCTTTCTTACAACCATGGTTACGGATGGCAAACACTAAAATCGTATAGCTTTACAGTCATGTTCCTCCTCCCCCCCCCCCCCCCCCACTTGCATCTAGGTTTTCCTGATGACGGCATATAGAGAGTCTAGATGTGTGCAATGTTGATGATATTCTGAGATGATACCCCTAAGATGATTGAATCGTGTTAGACGTCAACAGTTAATTTCAAAAACAGAGAGGTATTGGATTCTACTACAGATAAAAAGTGGGATTATGGCTCCATTTACAAGTATTTGAAAGAGATACCTTCTTCCATCCGTTATAAGAACACACACACACACACAAATGAATAAATGAAACAATATATATATATATATATATATATATATATATATATATATATATATATATATATATATATATATGTATATATATATATATATACATATATGTATATACATAGCATATACATATATGTATATACATAGTATGTATGTATTGCATGCATATTGTGAGATATAAGAAAGGAAGATGCGTAGCTTTTACATCATTTTTCCTCTCACTGTTCCATCCTTTATATATATGTATATATATATATATATATATATATATATATATATATATATTACATTCGTTCATCTATCTATTTATCTATTCATTTATTCATATTTTGGATCAAACATTTTTGTGCTCTACGATTTAGTTAAAAGAGCTTCACGTGATTCTACGCATCTTTGATCATTTCAGAATGCTAGCGCGTTGACACTCCAAGGTACCAGTAAGTACAATATTTGCGAAATAATGATGTCAGCAACCGTCGATCCGTTTCAGTTTAATCCACTGCCCTGACTTTATTCCATCAGTATGCATGAAGAGATTTCACGGAATGCGCCGGGAACAAGTATTATCAGGATCCACCGGCATACAGGCAATCTTTTGATGCTAGCCTTGTTTTGTTATGCAAGGAGGGGAACAAGTGGATAAGAACCTGCAGAATAACGAACAGAATTCCTCTTCCCGTTAGCTGCTACATTCTCCCCCTGACTTTAAGAATGATAAATCACTGCCTGCCGTTTATATCACAGAAACACCCCGCATTCAATAATAACAATAATGGTACCAAAAATTCAAATGGAGCCAACAAATCAAAAGTTGCAGAACGAAAGCAGTGGGAATTTCGTTTTGAAAGCCCATTATTTGCTCATGGGTCAGTTCACTCTCTAACGACAAGTGTTAAGTTATGGGATGCCGGTTTTATTTTTGGTTTCGGTAACGAAACGCCATGCAGACGGAAAATATAGGACATAAATGGAGGTCTCGTGTGTAGGTGTGTGAGAAGGGAAAAAAAAAGAGATCCTGTTCATTCATTCATTGCATAGAGAAGGGTACATAAAGTGGTGAATTAGTCCTCCCCCCCCCCCCCAGTACTTACAACTAGACCCCAGTGAAGACCAGCTATAGTACAGTTGAACATGGTCTGTACAGCTATCTTTTCAGATGGAAAATAACACGATCAATTGAACAAAATTCAGTATTATGGCGCGTCAATCATTTTTATAGAAGTCATAAAGGTTTGAACAGAAATGATAAATCAACAATCAGCTCTTAAAGAGATGAGTTATCATGCTTCACCAAAGCTACATTCAAATTGAGAATGCCTCAAGCTCTTCTTTGTGTCACGTGTTTAGCTAAGCCTTCACATGAACTTTAACCCAGCGAAGAAAAAAGAAATCATAACAATAATTATTGTGAAAAATATCTATCCGTGAATCGCAGAATCTATACTAAAAATGTACTGAACAGAAAGATCAAAAGGTATGAATAAATGGGAACATTCAAACTGAAGTTCACTCGCAAGAGTGACCGAGTTCTCTTGAACTGATTTTGGGTACTGACTGTTCATAGGCTCTCACTTGCATCCCTGTGGTTTACTGAGCTGCTCTTTAATCAATATATATTGAATAAACTGCAAAAGATGTACCGGCAAGTATTCGTCTTTGTTATTTCATTTTATATGCATTATAATAGCCTAGTGAAGATACTCTGACTGATAGGTCCATGCGCAAAAAGTAACGAATTCCATCGAAATCATTTAGTCTATATTCTGAAGGTTGTCAACGCCTATCTCGATTCCTTGATAACCTCTTCAGGTGAAGAGAGCTTGAGAAAGAACCCCTCAAGTTGAACAAATTAGTATTGGAATACCTCATTCAGTTTGATATCGCCATAAAGTGCGATAACTTGATAAAGCAAGCTCTCACTCAAATAGGGCTAAATAGATTTTCGCGTTAAGAAAGTGCGGAGGAAAACAATCTTACGTAATATATTGTTACTTTTTTTTGCACTTCGGAGAGAGGAGAACGAGACAGGAAGAAAGAACAGTTCAAACATTTCGCTCCATTATTAGACTTCTGTTGTCAGCAAATCTTTGAGTGAAAGAACGAGTGGTTTGCACTCTCGGAAAAGAAGGGGATTCGGAAGAAAAACATCCATTAAAGACGGAGAAAGCAGCCAAAAAAGATTTGTTTAACAAACCATTTTGGGTGAAAATGGTAACAACTAAGGGCTTTATCGTATAAAGCCGCAGCATGGCCATGTAATTCGCTTTTTAAACAACAACAGCTGCGACAAAGATCCCAAATCCTCTATTTTCTATCCGTGGGTAAGATGTTTGCTATAGGGAAGTGAATGGTATTTCCACTCCACGGCTCAAACAAAATTGTCCGACTTTCGTGTATAAACGATACTTCTCTTTGCTTCCTTGCCAAATTCCAGACGGAATGAAGAGTTAGCGGTGATCACAATATGTCTTGTCCCTCCCAAAGTCTAAGCTGTCATAACGGAGATTTGGACAGTCAAATACGTAGCAGGATTTATATTATTGTACGAGTAGATTCCCTGTCTAAGTTCATTTTTGTTTCTTTACCTCGGCTGAAAATAAGAAGTTCTTCATTACTTCACCTTCTCTTTTTTTGTGAAGTGTGGGGGTAGAAGAACTTGTTTGCAATTATCCAGATAGTATTAAACCGTCTTGTATCTGCCTTCGTGTCTTGTTTATTTTGTATCGCACGTTATAGCCCCCTTATATTGTTTATGTCAGAGTTTAGAAGCCACTAAAGAGTCAGTGTCATAAGAACTATAGTTAACTCACCACGAGCGCTCCCTCTCTTCACTGTCAGTACACATAAGTTTATTGTACATTTATATACATTCACGCATGCGCGCGCACACAGACACCCATACAGACGCACATATCTCTCTCCCTTTCTCTCTCCCCCTCTCTCTCTCTCTCTCTCTATTATATATTATGTATATTATTATAAATACATACATGAGTGTGTGTGCTTATGTGTGTGTGTGTGTGTGTATATATCTACACAAATACTGTTGCATTGACACACAAGTCCATGCTTTAGTATGAGTCTTACTATGTATGTCAATGGAGACATAGAGAGAGAGAGAGAGAGAGAGGGGGGGGGAGAGATAAGGAAAAAGAAGGAGGGGTGGGTTGAGATTGGGGAGAGAAGGAACGCAAATTTCTTCTACGCATGTTTTACCTCATAGTTCATTCACTGTCTTCGCGCAGACTTTCGAGGGTCCATAGTTACTGATAGTTACTATTATCATAACTGTTGCGTTAGTTCTTTGCGTGAATAGTGGTGCCGGCACAAGTCTCCGAACATAAAGAGATGGTACCCAAATATGGCACGCGAAGTGTTAAATTGTAGTCTAAAGCTCTTGAGCAAATGCCGTACATTTACGAGTTACAACAACAAGAATTACAAAAATAGATGCTCTGAACAAAAGTGCCTCTTTTCCAGACTTCCGACAAAAATGCAAACTCACCGAGGAGTTGTATCTTTGCAAGTATCAAAATATATAGATTTTTTTTTTCGGATGTTGGGTATGGAGAATGGGAGTTACACACGTTCATGGAAAACTGAAAAAAAAAACTGAGTGTTTAGTAATGCCTTATTAGATAACGAACTACACGTTTACATCCACTGTGCTTTATTATCTTTAACAATTAATGTGCCGATAAAGTTTCAAGTGAGATGTTGTGATATACTTCTGTTTTTGGATTTTATGAACACAAAAGCAGTTTCTTTTAAATTCTTATGTACGTATTTGCACCATCTCACCACATGAGACAGCACTGTTGAGAAATCTTAGTTTTGATTCTCGTCCGATTCGATGACAACGAGCTGAATTGCATTGAACTGAACTGACTGTACTTCTAGTAATTCCCTACAAAATACAATGCATATCATAGGACCAAAAAAAAGCTATAAAAAAATCGTCGAAATACAATTCGACATGATAAAAGTACTGTTTGATTGTTTTAACTCATTTGTTAATGGATAGTGGAAAGGAATAGACCATGCAGCTATACCCCTATAGTCAAAATCGTTTACTCCCCGAAAAGTAGCCTCTGTGATTTGTAAACTTGCTTTGATTGTGGTCGAAGTTAAGTCAGCTGATCACTCATTTTATGCTGCGATGAACACGCCTCTTCCGTTCGAGACCTTTTAAGTGCGTCTCGAACGAGTTCTTAACATCCTTCAAGGTAGGGGTGCTTGTATCTCCACACGTAGCGAGGGCGCTCCTATATAGTGCATTTCGGAGAGGGGGAGGGGGTGCAATGAGTCTGAGACCACGCCCACTTCACCTGCATGTAACCCTGTAACCATGTTTAGCCAGTGATTAGAACTGCATTGGAAGAGGACATTATGCAATTTCTTAGAGCGCAAGATACAGTTGTTCTGTGTAGAAACTAAAGCAACCACACGTGCAATATTGAAATCAAGAGCTACTGCTGAAAGAACAGGCTAGAAACACTAACCACGCTACGCATAAATCAACTCGAAAATTGGTTGATATGACTGATAAAGAACATTAAAACACGGGGAGTCAGAAGGGACACTCGAGCCAAGATCAATGAAGATTGCATGGTGGAAAGACGCCGAAGTTTCATTGAAAGGCACATCGGGATCTGTTCAGAATTCTGGGAGAACAATCCTCTGGGCACAGTGTTACAATGCCGTCAACGACCTCATGAACACTATACACTCACTGCTATACACTGTGTACACACTGTCTTCTATGGTGGTTTTGAATGGGTAGCGTGAATGAACGGCTGAAAAGGATAAGGGGGCGGGGTTGTATAATGAACCAGTTATTCTCACCACTATCTCTGGAACATATACATTCAGTCGCCTAAATATTATGTGGAATGGGTATGATATATTCGAGGTGGGCACGGAAATTTATTTGATTTGATGATGATGCTGAAGGTGAGGATAATTCCTGTTGAAAGTTTACACATTCAACATATGATAATCCGTGGAAGATATACATCTAATCCTTGAGAAGCTCATGATCATTACCAGCACTGACAGACAGAGTTATTGACTAGAGAGAGCGAATAAAAACGTATAATCAACATTATCATTAGTACCATCATCATAATCACTATGATAATCTTTATCAAGCCGGCTTTTTTGTGAAAAAGACAAATCTCAAGTTGAATGACATAGATTCTATACAGATAACTGGGATATGCCTACGTGGGACTGATGAAGAACTGTTGAGGAGGTAGGTAGGCAGGCCTATATATACTTGTGACAATGTGATGAATCGCATTAATGCGTTCAAACTAATTCTAACCATCACGCAGCGACCATTTCAGTCATTTGACTTGACTTGAATCGCTTGGCTTTACATACAGACTGACTAAAGGGAAGGGGAAAAGCAGACCCCACTTCACTTAACTCTACAGGGCACCGATGTGTCGAGATTTACTGGATTCACACTTTAAGTTGGTATAGAGTTTGTGACAAGTTGGGTATACTAATAACTGCTATTAGTGCACATTAACGAACTATACGGTAATGAACTATAGCCCTGTGTCGTTGTCAGTGATTTATTTCAGCCTGCAAACCTCTGATGAACGCGCTTTCATGCTGGTTGACCCTCTTAGAAATTCCACAAAAGATCTTGCATAGCTTTTGATCAGCAGCGCGTTGATACAACAAGGACTATTTTCGCTACAGTTTAATGTGTCACAATAAACTTATTCTGTAAATCTCGGGGTGTTTTAATGCGGTTTAGGTACACGGAGTAACGAAGCGTAGAACCACAGTTGCGCGGATCTTCGTAGTGTATTTTCCTGAGCAATGAGTAGTGTCATTTGTATTTGGACAGATCCAGACACTAGAAGTTTTGGTTCTACACTCATAAACTGAAGGAATACACACGAATCCCTCTTTCTTGCATACGCTTTGCGTGCAGTGATGATCTGTGACAATGTAGTTTGTATACATGCAGCAATAATAGTATAGCGAAAACATATTGAAGAGTGAACTAGCGTATCTATGACAACTACTTCGCGATCGAAGAACTATCCTGTAAAGTCTATGTTTATCATTACGTGTATTCTGTGGTACAATCAAGAAAATCAGATTGAAGTAGGCCTGATTTGACTTGCTGCACTTGATCACTCTGGCAATCCTGTGACACCAGCTCGTTACAGAATGAAACCCGAAAGTAGATGTTGATTGAATGAATGGAACTCTATCATTAGAATACATATGTGAAAGTTTAAATAAAATTGGACAATCTGTTAAAAAACTGTGAATTGTTGAAGTTTCGGTGATGAGACCGCTGGATCAGAAGATTACTACGGATTATGACATAAAGGAAACTCTACATTTTTTCATTCTTCTGGCACAATGAAAGAGCTCAAGACTCACCTCTTCAAGAAAACAGAGGGAATATTGTTATACCTGACATACGTCTGTATAAAGTCTAGGGAAATTCATACTTTTGATATAAAATGATATTTTGAAGAATTGATTAGTTTCCTTTTATTGTAGTACATGTAAATGTAATTATGATGTCTTGATCTGTAGTAACCTTCTGATCCAAAATCACCAAATTTCAAAAATTCCTTACGTGTGAACGGACTGTCCGATTTCCTCAAACGTTTTCCTGATGTATTCTACTAATATTGTTGCATTTACTCATTCCACGTGTATATTTTGAGAAAGTGGGGGGAATGGTGAGAATCTAGAGGTCTCCCGTTATGAAAAGAAGAAATGAGACATTTCTTGGGCTTCTGCGCAACTACAAGCCCCACATAGTTATTATACTTCACGGTTTGACAAAAGTCCTTCTCTCCATACTCTGTTGACAATTTTGTGCCAAACACAATCTGGATAAGGTAGGCTTACGTGTGGTGATAAGCACCCTGTCGAGTTGTCATGCGTATTCAGTTCCATTGAGTTTTCTCGCCGCAGGTATATATGCTACTGGATTTGAGGTTGAATGGACAGTGTCCTCGGGCTAGTAATGGGAAAAAGCACCGAGCAGAAAATAGCATGTCTATACCTCTCGCATTTGTGCCCTATATCATCAGGCTAGTTTTCTGTGGGCAGTGTGTGTGTGTGTGAAGGAATATTATGTATCAAGATTATGTTAATGGGAAACTGCGAATGATAAATTTCAAGATGTTTGTCAAAACGCAACGTATTATGTGGTTGAAACGTTTGGTGAGAAGAAATCTGGGTGGAAAATGTATTGTGATTTTAGTTTTCGATCAGTAGGAGGAAAGTTTTTATTTTCATGTGCTTATGAATGGTCTAGATTGACATTGACAAATCCAGTTCCACCTTCTTATGTAGAAATGGTTAAGGTATGGCAGGAAATGGATAAATGTAGGAATTTTGAAGATGAATTGATGAATCCAGTTATATTTAATAATAGAAAAATATGTATAAAAGGGAAGAGTATTTTTGATTGCGATTTATATGAAAAGGGTGTTTATAATGTGCATCATATTTTACAAGGAGGTTTTATTAAACCCTTTGGGTATTTTCGAAATTTAGGTATCATGGAAAATGGTATATTTAAGATAAATGATATTTATAATGTTTTTCCAGAAAAGTGGAAAGAGTCCACAGGGAGTGTAAGGTTTCAGCAAATTGATGTATTAAATTATGATATACAGGTGAAGATTTTTGGTAAAATATTAGAATTTCAAAATATTAAGTCAAAAATATTGTATGAGTATTTTGTTACAGCTTTACAAGAATTGTATACCCTGGAAATAAGATATGGTGAAATGAAGTATGATTTCAGTGATAAGGAAATTAGAAATTTATTTATTAGACCTAGAAGCACGACTTTACTTAGTAAACATAGGGGATTTCAGTTTAAGTTGTTACACGGGGTGATATATACAAGGGAACATTTGTTTAAGTTCGGTTTTGTGAATGATAATCTTTGTTCTTTTTGCCAGTTGGAAAGGGAAACTTATTCACATATATTTTTTGATTGTGTGAAAGTAAAGCCCATATGGCAGTTTCTTATTGAGTATTATGATTTAGTTGAGTTAGAAGAATTAGAATGGAAAGATATCTTCTTGGGTTTACGAGGTAGTTCAAATCGAATCAAATGCGTGAGTGCCTTGATAATTTTGATGAAAATTGTAATATACCGGTCAAGAGAACAAAATAAGTTACCCAAGAGGGAAAAGATACAGAAATTTGTTTGGGATTCTATAGAGGAGGAAAAGAACGTTGCGGTTAAAGCAGGTAAGCTTGGCTTTCATTTGCAAAAATGGGAGCAGTTGAAACTTCCATAGAGAATGTTGTTGTTGTTGTTGTTGTTGTTGTTGTTTTTTGCACATCGATAGTATGAATTATATATTGTTTCTTCTTTTTTTAATCTTTCTTCCCCCACGTCAGATGTATGGTCAGTTTAGGTTTTAGCCGTATGAATGTTTAGGGATCGGTATATGTATCAGCGTATAATGGTGATCACTTTTTTTTTCTTACCCATGTAAAACGTTTAGTTAGCTTCGGTTTTTGGTGTGTGTCTAACTGTCAAAGAAACAGGTAACCAAGATACCACACGTATGTAGTGTGATTTGGCATGCAAATGTTGGTGTTTGTGAGTGCGCACTGGTGGGTATGTTGTTGTTGTTGTTGTTGTTGTTGTTGTTGTTGTTGTTGTTTTGGTTGATGTCTAGTGCATAATAAATGGGTGTATGTGTTGAGGGAAGGCTACGGGGGGGGTATGTTAGTGGGGAAATAGGTGGGGATGGTTAGGGTTAGGTAGATGTAGTTAGGTAATAGTAGAGTAATGGTTAGTGGGGAAATGGGGATGGTTAGGGCTAGGTAGATGTAGTTAGGTAATAGTAGAGTAATGGTTAAGGGGCTAGGCAGGAATATGGTTTGTTTTGATGATATACCCGTATGGTTATTTTGTTTTGTACGGGGGGGGGGGGAGGGGTAGGTTGATAGGTTAGATAAAAAAAAATGATGAGTTTTGTTCGGTTAAGTAAGGAATGCTTTTTTTTCATGACACGTTTGAGGAAATGCTGTATTCTCAAGAGGGTGTAAGAGAATTTATGTAGTGAAGTGGATATTGAGCAATCTGATCAAGTTGATCAAGATTTTTTCCCTTTTAAGAGTTATACTTTGTGTGAGTGATAAGGCACATTCGGATTGGCTTGATTATGCTGATTGAAATAGCTTTTTCTGAGAATTAGGCAGAATTTCATGTCATTTCTCTTATAAAAACAGGGTATGATTTGGTAAAAAGACCCAAATATATCGTAAACACTGTATGATTGAAAAATGATTTAGTAGCACAAGAAAGAAGAATACAGCTGTTTTTTTTTTGTTGGTGGACATATTAATTTCATTGTTGATATGGATTTGATATTGAATGAAACTCAAATAAAGAATATTATAAAAAAGTGTGGGTGTGTGTGTGTATGTATGTATGTATGTGTGTGTGTGTGTGTGTGTGTGTGTGTGTTTGGCAGTTGCACCATTTCAAATAACAACCATACACTAGCTTTATCAAACTATGCTTTAAGGACGTGTGAATAGAGAAAGTTCATTCATCTATCTTATTATTATTATCATCATATATATTTAAATCGTTCTTTTCCCCCTCTTTGATGACATTACAATTGGCGTAATCTATCCTCTCTAGAGGTATCATTTCGTTGAAAATGTGAAACTGTGTCCACTTGATTCAGACCAATCAAATGAAACATCTTCTTCATGTTTGTAGTTGCATGCATCTTTGTATCTTTATTATGATGTTATTATTTTATGATGAAATATACTGAACTGAAATAATTGAAAAGAGTTTTGATAACTAATCGTAGATCAAAAGGTAAAATGTGTTACATTTCAAATTGCTGTGATAAATGGAAATAAAAGAAGAAACATCGTTGATATACTCGAGGCCTTTGACTGTTCATTCATCTTGTTCCACCTCAAGTTAAAATTGAGTTAAAACGATCGTATCACACAATATCATGGCATATCAACTTGTAAACTGCAGCTTTGGTAACACTTATGTTACAATATGTTTTCTCAGTTACTTACTTTGTGTATACTTCACACATCTTCCCGTATAAATGGCAACCCAGAGCCTGAATTCATTCCATAAACATACATGTGAAAGGACATTGCATTACTAGTACATAATGTGAGCAAGAAAAGGAAAAAACATTGGAACCATACGACTCAACCTTAAAGTCTGACATCCAAAATTAATGAGAGATAGTGGGTAAGAATGCGGAGGAGAGGAAAAGCATGAGTATTATGTCAAAAGGCAGGGGAGAGATTTTTACTATTCAGCCGGCAGTAATACATCATTTTGCACATTCAGCAAAATGTGACTATGATAACCATCATTTCATGATAATCTCATCGCAGCACAATACTATCAGTCATCAAACGCGATTACTATTATTCGTGCTAATCTCGTCAAGATGACGTAATGCCTCAAATTAATGCATAAAATGGAAATTGAGTGAAGAAAGATACAGATAAGCCATTTAATCCCATTACTTACTAATCTCAGTACTTATTTCTCTCCGAGGCCCAGTCTTAAAAAAAGAGATTGTTCTATAGCAGTACCTATCATTATGTTCCTACGTCAGAGACATTTGAAAGACAGATAAACTAAATTACTTATAACCATGTATACATTGACACACATTTATATATATACACCCATAACAAGGTCACATATGTATATGTACGTATATAAACATATTACATATATATATATATATATGCACATATATAATTATGTACATATATATACGCGAATATATACACACGCATGGTTGTATGTATGTATGTATATATATTTATGTATTACGTATATATATTATATATAATATATATAATATACACACACACACAAAGAGGTAAATAAATGCCTTTGCCATTGGCCCACATACATACGTGCGTACAAGGTAACGCACACATGCTTTGGCACGCGCATCATACACTCACACGGATGTATAATAACCATAAGAATATGAGATACTAATATCTAGCAAAAAAATTGTAGTGACTCGTTCTAATCTGAGATATATATTGCCTACCTTTATAGTGGTAATTCTTGGGGGTCCCTCGTTGGCAAGTTGGTATGAAAGGGCTTTGGCAGGTTTTGTCCCTTTGGTATACGGTAAGTCAATTATTGCGTGTCATACAGGTAGGCGCAAACTAGCCGGAGAAAGATATCGTAGTCAAAACTCACATACATAATATTCCTTCTCACTCATGCCACTTAATAACATAAGCACAATGAGTCCATAAATATGTTTTTCATCAACATGTGCTGCACCGGTCAGACCTAAAGAGAACGTCACAGAAGATCCACTGAGAGACATTAGTTCTTCCACCGATTGTCTTGATCAATCCCATTTTCTCCCATATCTGTTGTTCGTAATGGAGAATCAAAACTTCAGCTAGAATGGATAGTCAGGAAGATTTGGTACTGAAGGAACACCTTTGACGTAAAATTTAATTCAACCGCAATGTAAATCCAGTGAATATGAGCCAGATGGTTAATCCGAATTAGTGGAAAGGCCGAAGATTATCCTGTACGCAGAGCAGATATTGCTCTGTTCAAGGGTTTGCCCTCTTGCCTTATAGAAGAGAAAAGCACACACACACACAGGCAAACTAAGAGAAATCAGTGATTCCGCACAAAAAAAAACTTTGCGGAACGAACTGCATTCCCACGCCACCGGGTTCCAATACTTCAGAATCACAAGTCTGCTCCAACTACCCGTGGGTCGTAACTCTCACACACGCATATACACACGCTGCTGACGCGTCTGGCGCTGGTTCACGGCCTAGAACAACTCAGTGCAAGTCGTGGGCGCGCCTGCATAACACCCAACATTGCTCAAGCGTGGCTCACATCGTGACACAACCAACGTCTTCAACCATCCCGTCTTCTTCTCTTTCACGATGTCCTTGCAAATTTGTTCTTCAGTCCCTCTTCTCCCCCTTTCCCGATTCTTCTTTTTATACCTCTCCCCCTACGCCTCTCAGTCGCCAAACATTCAACCAACTCTTTGCGATTTTTCCCTTTTCCGCATAAAAAGAGAAAACCTTCGTAAGTATAAAGTCAACCGCACCTACCCCTTTACATATCGTTATTTTTTTTTCTTGCGCCCACAGTCCTATAGTCCTCGGTGTGATATCAACGTGGTTTGTGTTATTGTACGACTTCGGGACAATTGTTCGAGGTTCACCGTCGGTAGGCCACGAACAATGGAGGGTTTCCAATACGATTTCGAGCTCTGTGTATATTTTGCAGAAAAAAAATCCTCTTGGAATATCATGGACGAAGAGTTGAATATGAAATCAGAGAAAGGGAACGGAGTATGGACGACAAAAGCACTAATCATACAGTGATATATTTCTCGAAGTTTCCTAATTTTGCTGTTACTGTAGTTATCCATACACACACACACACACACACACACACACACTCATACACATACACACACACTCAAACACACATACACTCACATGTATATATGAAGTGTATACCAATATCTGAGTGTGAATCTTCATGAAAAAAAATATCCGGTATTGTGTCAAGAGAAGGTATTATACTAGTAATCCTGTACAGAGAAACAACGTTTTCACTGCATGAAGAAAACCACCTTAGACTTACAAATTTCCTCCGACAAACAATTGGATGCATTAAAGATCCTCGCATTGTTTTTCGCGTGTGTGTGTGTGTGTGTGTGTGTGTGTGTGTGTGTGTGCGTGTGAGTGTGTAATTGTTTAATGTTGTCTCATGTTTATAGTTGAACTAAAATGCTTTATATACTGTACATCGTTTAACAACCCTGTTTATGACCAACAGCGTCTTATTTTGTTTGTTTTCACTTCGATATTTTTAGTCTAATGGAACGGATCACCAACCTCGATACGAATCGCAACAAGAGATAGATGTGTTTGAATAAACTGAGTTTTAAAGGGGTGGTATAATTTTGGTTGAGACCTATACGGTCTCAGATTTCTACCGTTTTTGATTAGATAATGAGAAACATCTTATGAACTAGAAATGTCGCTATGGCGACTGATGCCTCCGCCATAATGCATGATTCTCCCAATGGGTGTATAGTACAATGTCTTCACAATGTGTAATGACAGTTTCACGTAACTGGTAAAATATTGTATGACAGGTTTGTCAGAAATGTCTTGAATGTTTGGCCTTTGACCCTTAACCTTTGACCTTTGACCTTCTGGCTGGAAATTTCCCAGAAAATCTCCATTAGGTAATACATGTATATTTAAGTTTTAAAACTAATAATGCAAGCATTATGTTATATACTAGTATATGAGGGAAACAGTAAAATTCTGAGGAGTTGACCTTGACCTTTGACCCATGACTATTGACCCATGACCCCTAAATTCCCTAGATAATCCCTGCCAGTCAGTACATGCATATGTACCAAGTTCCCTGAAGGGTGACACGACATTGCTCCCGCGACAATTGCTCCGGTCTTATATTCTCCAAAGACTTGGGGTTAGGGTAAGAGTTGTGATAGGGATTTAAGTTTAGTTTGATGTGATGATTAGGATTAAGGTAAGGATTATGTTTGGGGGTAGAATTTATGTTTGGCTTAGAGTACAAATATTTCATGGGAGCAATTGTCGCAGGAGCAAATGTCATGGAACCCCAAGAAGATACATTGAATCATTTGCGAGAAAAGTGAAATTGCAACATTTTCACCTAACCTTTGACCTTTTGACCTTTGACCTTATGACATGAAACTCTCTCTGGAAAATCTTTACGCAAGCATTTGACCTTGACCTTTTGACCTTTGACCTCTCGCCAATGTCACTAAAATCTCCTCAACTAATTGCCCCATCATACATCATCCTTGGACCAAGTTTGGTGAAAGCTGCTTCATCCAGTTTTGAGTTATCACGTAAACAGATAAAGTTTAGGATTTGACCTTGATATTTGACCTTTGCCCTCTGTCAGATTTCACTAAAAAAGTAATCATGTAATTGTCCCATCATACATCATCCTCGGACAAAGTTTGATGAAATTTGCCCGATCCAGTCTTGAGTTATCGCGTAAACGGATACAATTTCATGATGACCTTGACCTTTGACCTTTGGCCGCTTTCACCCAAAATCTAATCAAGTAATTGCCCCATCATACTTTATACTTGGACCAAGTTTGGTAAAATTCCAGTCAATATTTCTCAAGTTATCGCGTAAACAAATGCGGACGGACGTACGGACGGACGGACAACCCGAAATCATAATGAGTCCGGCACCACTTCGTGGCGGAGGCATAAAAATGAAAGAGCATGTTATTCCAAGATTAATTCAATGCTTATTTGATAAAGATTGGTTTTGAAATGACTGAGACATCCAAAACATAGCCATACTAACAAATGATAAGATTCATCTTTTATTAGGATCACTTTTTTTTTTTTACTTTTTTATATCTCAGCCATTTCAAAACCGATTTTCATCAAATACATTTTGAAATTCCTCGTAAAAGGGTATACTCTCTAACATTTTCTCTATAACACACAAAAAAGGCTCGGAAAGAGTATTATTGCATAACATTGTTGTCATCCTTTTATCGAAAATTTTGCATCGTGTTAGCGTGTATTTTGTTTATTCATACCTGGAGATCAAGCCCGAAACCAAATCAGGAAACAGAAATCTATGAGAATTTTGCGTTGAATTATAGTGTAAGAGAGGGATATCGCCACAGAAAGAAATAGAATCTTCTTCTTTTTTGTTTCAGATAATAAAATCAAACAAATCCTTGCCGGCATCTGTTGTGTGTTTTAGTGGCCTGATATTTCATCAAACCTGACGTAGAAACTGTAAAGCATTGAAAAAGAAATAAACACTACATAGAATTTTGATAATCGCTACACAATGACACCCAAAGAGAGAATGAGACGATATCATGGATCACGGAAAAGAATATCTGAGGAAATAGAGAGAAATATAGGAATAGAGGGTGCTATTTTTGGGGTGTTTTTTTTTTGGGGGGGGGGATGGTATCTTTGTGAGCATGAAATAAAACTGAAAAGAGAAGAAGCAAAGGAAGAAAATTAATGAGAAGGAGCTGAAAGGGGAAATTAAATAAAACTGGAAAGAACAGCAGAAAGCCAGAAGAAGGGAAGAAAAGGATGAAGATACAAGAGAAAAGAGAAAGCCACAGGAGGGGAAGAGATAGAATGAAAATGCATAAGAATAACGGGACGCGGAGTAAGGAGGAAATAGAAGAATCAGATGGTTGCATTTTTGGATAAAGAGGTTAGACTGTTGGATAATAGTTCGCTGCGTTCGATGAGGTCGAGTAAGTCTATCTGTAAATTGAAGAATAACTTAGATGATAATTTCATTGATTCTTCGACTTATTCGTCAAGTACGTATATGCAAACAAACAAACAATGAGACGTACATAGTATTTAAATGATAAAAGGCACCGTAAATCAGATATGTACACAAGCATAATGCATGGTTAACAAAAGGAATCTGGAATCAAGTCAAGAAATGCAATCAAGCATACAAAATTTGACAGAACAATCACCGCCTGACGACGTGACAATCCTCATGTTCCATTCCACTTTGCAAAAGTTTTAATGTAATAGATCAGAAGACTAAATTCGAGCTCTAGTGCCGGTGCTATGGGCGAGAGGGTGGTGGGCGGAAGATAAAAGATGGAGGGGGAGTGACATGGCCCTAGAGAACAATTGTTTATGGAACAGGCACTTTGTTGTTAGCTTATGGGGTACAATGTAAAAATCTGAACAATAGAACATCGGTATTAGACGCATTCACAATATCAGACGTATACCTGTTCCATTTTTATAGCCTAATGATTTTAATTATTGAGGGTGAAACGTCAGTTTTGCAAGAAAATCACGTATCGGCTGACAAAATGTCATGATGATATATAATTTGACAGAAAAAACAACGTCATAAATACTCTTTGTTCGTGTTTTGACTCCGCATTGACTTTATAGGGAGCCAAGCTGACATGCGTGCCTTCACGTGTTTTCCGCTCTTGTATAGTGGCCTTTACGTTTGTCACTCTAAGAACGTCAGTTTTGACAGTGGCACTTTCGTTTGCAGAAATAACACCGGTCATTCTGAAACGTGTGATTTTTGACTTGGTCACCTGTTTTCTCTGCTTGTTTTGTTTCTGCCGTCAGGGCAACGGAGGGTCCGTGCAGCTCGCGAAACATGGCGAGGAGACAAAAAGAAGTTTCCTTTCGATTTTAATTGAGCGTGAAGTGGTCTGGCGACACGTCTACACCCCCGAAACACGTCTCTCACGTTAAGTCCTTCCCTGCGAGGTGTCTAAGTTTCCTCAGTGTGTTTAGACAATGGCATAGGCCACCGTGGCAATCTATCGGTTAATTAGGCAGTTGTGATGTCGTTTCAAGAACACACACGGACACAAAATGAAACCTGTGAAATAATTACCCCCCTGGTGTTCATCCTTTATGACACTGAATAACTGACACGTTAACTAAGAAAACAGGAGCAAAAATAGTCCTTTCTTTTCCTGGATGCCCTGTCTTTTTCTTTTCTTTTCTTCGTTTGTCACGATCAGAATTGGCTTCAAGCAGATATAGATATAATATACCAAGGATTTCGTTTGTGCACCAATATCCTACTACCTATGATTCGATATGAGGTAATTGTTTCGTAAAGTTATCCCTCTACAGATGAAAGTACCTCTTATTACCTTGTCACTGTGACACGAAAGGCGCATTTTGACAGATAATGACAGATAATGTTTTCGATATTACTGAATGAACGAAAGGGGTTACACTTTTCAGATTCAATAGCTTCAAAAAGAGAAAGAGAAATTCGATTTACTGACCATCAAGGCACCCTGTATGGATCAATATCCAAAGCAGGCTCACTTGATCTGGAACCTGAAACCGGAAATATCCGTGATTCGTATCTAATAAAGAGAGAGAGAGAGAGAGAGAGAGAGAGAGAGAGAGAGAGAGAGGGGGGGGGGGGGGGGGGGGGGGGCTTCCAGACCACCACCACCACCACCACCACCACCACAAACAACAACAACACAACTACAACGACAACACCCGAATACCAACAGGGGATAAAACCCATGGAAAGGAGAGGGGATAATGTTCTATTAATCCTTCAGACTACCCTAACAATTTAATTATTGTCCATTGTTTATATTTATAGTCAGAAGTCATCTCATGACATTGGGTGTTTTCACATCATGGGTCCTTCCGGGCATGTTAAACCTTGATAGTTGGTTACAGATGGAAATAGACGTGAACCAGAGTCTCGAAAAGAGTACCAGCTTTTTACAACTTGTGAGGGCGCACTTCTCTTTGCACGGTCAACTCACCAGTCCTGAAGGCTACAAAACTGGTACACTTCAAATCTAGAGAGACCACTTTAGACTCGGCGAACCATACACGCACACAGGCTCACAAAAAGACACACATACACTTTTTTTAAGGAAGTAGAGACACAAGGTAATTAATTTGAACACTCAAACAATTTTCTATACGTTTTGAGAATATTTTATTCTTTCCTGTATTTTTTACACTCTCCTTTATGCAATTATTGGTAATTGACAAGTGTAAGACTAAATCCAGTTTATATTCCACGACACTTGCTCCTGCGACAGTTGCTAGAATCATATAAATGTATTTATATGATTGGGAAATTCCGGAGATACCTCGACCAGAGTTCCACCGAGAGACGTGTTAATACACTTGTAGAGTCTCATTTGGATTAGGCTATTGCAAAGGTTCGTTCAATGTCATCCAAGTCCACGCAAACACTTACAAAACATTACGTGTCTCATTACTCGTGTTAGAAAGTACAATCAAATCACTCTTGCCATACTTGCCCTAAAATTTACGATCTTTCCTCTCTTTTACAACATCATCCAAAACCGCGCACACCCGTATAATGCTCTTAACAGATGGCGCCTTAATCAGATACACGTTCGTGAATCGATCTCAATTTGGAGCAAAGCTCACACTTGGTCCTAAGCGTACTTTATTACAGTTATGGTAGTAGGACATTTTGAGTTTATGCCCCCTTCTCTCCCATCTCCTTACCCATATTCAAAACTGGAAGACCATTGACACTTTCAAACAGAAACTTAAGACTGACTTATTTAAAGAACATTGTTGATAATTATGCAATTAATATATTTAATTACATTAGGACACTAATGAATGTGTAAACCTGTTATTAACTTATACTCGTTTGTTCCTCATGTTAAGTGTAAATGCCGATTCCGTGTTAATTTCTTAATGAACCGTGAATTGTAAAGCGCTCCGAAAACACTATTGTATGAGAAGCTATAAGATTTTTGATGTTGTTCATTTCTATATGTCATGAATATGTATTCATTCAAATTGAGTGTAACATGTTCAGCCCACGTGGGGAGGAAAACTTCGAGAGGTTCTCGGACGGAGATGGCGCCCTATATGGGGCAAGAATAAAGTTCAGTTTCTGAGTTTCAGTAATCATGCGTGTGATGTGTTGATCTTACCACCATCTTTTCTTCGGGCCCGTAACACATAATTATCTCAGTTACATATCCTTCCGGCTGCCATGCTAGCCTTGCTTCCAGCCGTCTATACTCGAAATGGACAGCATCAAAATAATTCCAAAATGTTGTTTCATAAATTCGATTTTTGGTTTTTATAGTATGATTCGTGGACGACAATGTCTTGTGGCAAGTCGCGAACATCTGCGCACCCTGCATGGGGAAAATAAGAAAAAAAAATAAAGATGTAAAATTTCTTCGTTTTAGTAGAAAATAAACAAAAGGACAATACTGTATAATAAAACGTAGAGGAAAACGGAAACATACGACAGATCTGGCTCATATGTCATAATAGATCGATTGGTTGTAAGGCAATGCCTATTTTTGTTTTCCCTTCAGGATTGCACTAACTAGCAAAACATGAATAGACCATTTGAGTGTGTGTGTGTGTGTGTGTGTGTGTGTGTGCATGCACGTGCGGGTGTGCATTGGAAGTCTTGAAGTCTTGGTCGTATTTTCAAAGTTTAGGTCTGGCTGGACATTAAAGCAGATTATTTGCTATAAATGAACGACATCTGTATTGCTATACCTAAAAAAAAATGGAACTAATCTGCAATTACGTTTACATTCTTTTTTCAGCAACGATACTTTATAAAATGATTTAGCAGGAGACATTTCAGGAAAAGTAAACCTTCACCTTATAGCATCTAAGACATACACATTCTGAGGTTATAGCGGAAGATGTAAGCTCGTCATATTATGTTTTACAAATTAGGGATAATCTCAGTATTGACTATCATACGGACAGAGAAAGAAAAGCTCTTTTTTTGTCTTTTTCAATCAAAAGTTTCACTCTGATAAAGAAACTTAAAAAGTTTCAGTTGTTCCGTGGTGTAGTTTAAAACAAGGAACTTTCAATGACTTCTTTTTCAGCAGACTACTTCTGTTCCTTTTTGCTATCAAGAACTTGAAGGCTGCATTCGTTCTTATGCAGTGATGAGGAAATAATCGCTATGGACATATGTAATTCACTATTTTGGAATGTATGAGTTAAGACTTATGGATTGAAAAGACAGTATCGGTGGAAATTCAATTGATTCAAAGGGTTCATGAATATTTGATCGATTTTTTAAACGCTACGGACAATAATAAACTCAACTATGTAAAGAAAAAAAATAAATAAAGTAAGACAATTCATACCGCAAAGGCCCAGCGCGTAATCCAGTTCGTTTCGGAGAATCTCTAGAACTTCACGAACGCCATCAGATCCCTAAGAGAAGGAGAGGAATAAAAAGTAACTCATGTTTGCTTGTTTGTTTGCTTGTTTGTTTGTTTTATGTGTTTTTGCGTGTAGGACCATCATAAAAGATTACAAATGATGATATATTCATCTTTCGATGATTATAAAGCTGTGAGCCTATCCATCCTCAAATCTTTAGTGAAAGATATTTGTTCTTGATAACAGAAATTTATGATATCTTTATCAATCATTATCAATATTCATATATTCATATTCCTTAGTAAGTTGAATACAAGAACCTAAATAGACCATTTCGTGATTTCACTTTGCGCATGATCAGAAAGGTCTTTCAAACAGGCAGCCATGTTGGTTTGTATCTTTACTTACGTACACTCTGTGAATATCTGGGGTGTAATAGAAAAAAAAAGAAGCGTGAATTCTATCAAATGCAAGCTTATGCATTAAGTCTCTATGGAAAGAGTGAAGTGCCTAAGCAATAGAGAAAAAAAAGAAGGTCATTTTCTGAAATTTGCACTTGAGCTAATTACGAAATGGCTCATTGACGTTCATTCAATTATGCAAATTATGCAATTATGAGCAAATCCAAAGCAAACAAACAAACAAACAAAACAAAACTAAACTAACTACGAGAAGACTCAGATTAAACTGTATAATACTGTCATACTTGTGCTCCCAAGCTCTGGTAATCTGAAGAACTTACGAATTGGAGGTTAAAGCTACACTGTAAAAACATCGGGGTTAGATTTAACACCATGGGTGTTAAATCTGACACCGATCAAGCTTCAATAAAGGACCACACCCACAGGTGTAGAAAATGTATTGTGACGGTGTTAAAAAGTGTTCACCTGGCACTTCGTGGTGTTAATTTGACACTGTGGCTGGTGATATTTTTGACACTGCGCTAGAGTTAATTCAATAATGACACCGCATTGTGTTGATTTGATATTGGGGGTGTTAATTTCAATGGTATAACACCCGTCCAGCTTCAATAGGAGACCACACCAACTGGTGTTACTGTGGTGTAAATGTGTTTACACATTTTTGCAAAAATCAAGTACTTTATCAGACAATTCTTTATCATCTTGTTGAAGTTCAAAATTAACCAGAAGTGCAGTTACTAAGAAACTATTCAAAAAACTATTTTATATTTTGAAATGACACCCAGAGGTGTTAATCTAACACCATGAATGAGCACCGGAAATTTAACACCAGCTCGGTGTTTCATATCTAACACCGGACTTTTTGCAGTGTATCTACTTTGAAAGCGATATTAGCAATAAGTAAAACAAGCGTTTTAAATGGACGCTTTTTTTCCAGCAAAATTCGGACTCTTGAGATCTCATGCAGTCACTTTATTTATGATGGCAAGTCCACACTATACCCGTAATGTTTGATGAACAGTGACCTGTCTTAATCTGGGTAACCCAATCAATTGCTGATAACCATTTGAACAGACAGTATGTTAGCAAACACCTCCTATTGAGATAGCGGCTTTAAAGAGGAAATCCACCCTAAAAATAAATAAACTTCAAAAGAAAGAGGAAAATGTACCCTACGGAACTATACAAAAATGACATAAATCGGATAAGAAATGAGAAAGATATGACATTTTGAAATTTCACATTTTTTGGGAAAACATTTCTAGACGACCCCTTATGAATATTCAATTCAGCAAGTTGACGACATCATGTTCTCACAATTTCTATTTCATGTACAAAAATGACAAAAATCTCATATTTCAGCTGTATGAATACCCAAAATAAACAAGAACAAAATGTTAACTCTGGTATATCTTGGTATGACAACATGCTCTAACTTGTATTATCTGAAAATAACAATTTTTCCTAATTTCATATATAAGATACATGAAAAGCTGTGAGGGTATGACATCATCATCTTGCTAATTTGAATATTCATAAAGACTGGTCAAGAAATGTTTTCCACAAAAAAATGAAATTTCAAAATAGCATATCTTCCTTATTTTTTATCCGATTTATGTCATTTCTGTACCGTTCTGTAGGGTATATTTTCCTCTTTCCTTTGAAGTTCATTTATTTTTAGGGAGGATATCCTCTTTAAAGCAGCTAACTCAATAGGAAAAGTTTGCTAACATCCTGTCTGTTTCAGTGATTATCAGCAATTGGTTGAGATACCTAGGTTAACACAGGGCACTGTTCATCAAACAATACGAACAAACAATTCCTCTTTAAGGGATGGCATAGTTTTGGTTGAGATAGTGGATTTAGATTTTAACTTTTTGCGTGCTAAATATCACTTACGAAATATTACAGAGCATACAATCCCAAAAGAAAGGTTATTGGATGAAAACTGGTTTTTGAAATGGCTGAGATATCAAAAAATAAAGTGTAACAAAGTGGTCCTAATAAAACGTAGGTCCCACCCTTTATTTGGACTTGTTTGTCTTTATATACGTTTTGACCTTTTCAAAACTGATTTTCATCAAATAAACTTTGAATTCTTTTACAATTGTATGCTCTTTCATAAGAGGTTTCTAATTATCTCTCTCTCTCTCTCTCACACACACACACGCACAAATGGAAAACTGAAACTCTATCTCAACCAAAACTATACTATCCCTTTAAATCAGGTATCATAAACAGAAGCCTACATCAGCATTCAAAGGACACGTACTGTTATGAAACGGACGATGGGTATAATGAGAAGGGCAAGGGGTCTCTTTCCCTTTTCAAGCTCCACAAACAAGAACAAAGTACTCGTGTATATGGATATACACCTACATATTGTTGACTGTAAAAATAACGAAATAGAAACAAATGGACAAAGAAAGACTGCGCCTTGCACGTTGCATAGGCTATAAGCCCATTTCATGTTCGTGTAGAGTAGATCACAATATCGGAAAAACCTTCTTAGGAATGACACGGATGACTGGGACACTTTCACTTCGAAAGCTCATTCATCACATCCCCACTCAGTAAATTTCCTGACTCTCAGGAAACTTTTTTCTGAGTACGAGAAAGATGATTGAATTTTGGAGAAAGAGAAAATTTGATCAACGTGGATATGAATACATGTGTACAAATGAATGATTAGGGACATTAGAATATTGCAAAACATATTCTACAGACATAATTTCTTCAACAAGATAACTTCGGTATTACTATGGTGTAATCATCTTAATACTAATTCTGTTTTGACACAAACTGTGTAGGTAAAACACCAGTACCCCGCATGCCAATCCCCACAATATGGGTCTCCCAACGAAGACAGCACGTGCTCCTCTCCCCAGGGCCTTCAGCACGTCGGTCCCTGTACGTACGCCCCCGTCCATGTAAACCTCGACACCAAGACCTCGGACAGCTTCCACAACTTCGGAGAGGGCATCGATCTTGAAAGGAAGGTCAAACGATTAGACAAAAAAAAAAAATGAATAAAAAAAAAAATAGACAAGGATATTGGCAGAACAGATTATGTTCTCTTTAATTATAATATCGTTTTCATTATTTTGTACTTCCTGTTAATTGAGTGGCCAACATTTACACAAACTTTTCTTTTATACGATTTTTTCCCGACAACACCCTTTCAAATCTGTGTTCATATTATATTCATCTTGTATTGCATTTATTTTCTATGATTGTATTTGAAAGTGATTATAAGACATTATAGATATCAGTTATGCAGGTACTTCTTTTCGAATATAGGCCTACGGATGAAATGTTATCCCCCCCCCCTGTAATGATTATAACGATGACGACTGAAATAACAATTAAAAGAATGCTAATGTTAATGATTATCCAAATGAAATTATATAAACGACAAATGGAAATAAAAAAGAATAAACATTACATAAAAAATGAGTTTGATTCAAGCAGTTGAAGGAACTGTCGTACTCACAGGCGCAGGAACGCCGTCAAGCTGCCGCCCTCCATGAGCCGAGACTATTACCGCACTGACTCCAGCGTCCGCTGCTTGGCGCGCGGCACGACCTGTTCAAAATATTCAAGATAGAGAATGGTGGTAAAATCTGCCCATCAAAGACAAGGAATCGGAATTTGATCTTAAGAATATACATAACATATAATGAACCCAGCATCATTTTTGACGAATGATTAGAAAATAATGACGACATGTCACCAATACCAAGCTTATTTGCCTTGGCGTTTACGTCATTCTTCAGTTCTGGCATTACGAAATTCCTAAGGTCTTGGAACAATATCGCTATTCCGTATTCGATTCGATTCAACTCAATTCAAATCAAGTTAATGTCATTTTTGTTTGGCGTAACGCAACATAATACAACAGAATCTTGCATTGGGCAGCTGATTATTGCCCTCTGAAAGGCGAGATGACTTCGGCGGATTTATCCCACGAGACCAGCACCCAAGAGTCATACAGCCCACGAATTGAACACTAGGCATGTAAAGCCCATGAGTTCGACATGAGGTAAAAACAGTCCACGAGTTTGACATTACAACACGGGGCTTAATGTGTCGGTCTCGTGGGCCTTGTTTGCTTAGTGTCGAACTCATGGGATGTATGACTCGTGGGCTGCATGACTCGTGGGTGTCGGGCTAGTAACGTGCATCCACTTCGTCTGCATCGGAATCAAAAGAGAAGATGAAAAAGAAAAGAAGAAGACGCGTTCTCTCAACGAATCTTACCGGTCAGAATTCCCTTGCAGACTATTGGAAGTGACGTCAGAGTTTTGAGCCACTTGATGTCCGCCCAGGTGACGCTGCTGTCCATGTCCTTACCAAAGTGCATGAAGAGAAACCTGTCTCCCTCTCTCCTTGAGGTCGCCTGAGCTTCAGAGTTCTCCACTTCCATGTTTCGATATCTGCTCGGAGAGAACCGCCAGCCAGTGCAACCATCTTGTTTGGTTTGGACCACATTGGTAACACAAAATAATCATGCTCATCAAAGACAGTAACGGACGTTGGAATAAGAAGCTTGGTAAATATGATTGCAGAAGAAATGGTATCTGCAAATTAGTACAGAATCATAACATCCCTTCCTTGAGTACGTACAACAAGAGTCCATAGATATATTTTAAAGAAAAAGCGCCGACTTTTTACCGAGTAAAAGAGAAATAAAATATTTTGTGTATTGTTTTCCTTTTTGTACATAACTTCAGACTAAGGACCAGCCATGCCAGACCTGTCATGACCGACAAAAATGAACAAAGCTGACTCAAATTCGTTGCAAAAAATTTATTAGGCCACAAATTCTCTAGGCGATAGTGGGATGGTGAGGTGTGGTTAGAGATCTTACCTGTATTCATCGTGTTGGAAGGAATTGAATTCGCGATTCTGATCTGCCGCTTTGAAGCCAGTTAGCGGGGAGTCAACAGTGACTACAACGGCTTTATACCCGGCTGCTTCGGCCCTGGCAATGAGCTGTCTGGTAACCTCTCTTTCCTTGAAGATGTAGGTCTGCACCCAGCGAAGTCCCCCAGGTGCCGCCCGAGCGACGTCGGCGAACGTCTTGTTGGAGAAGGCACTCTGAATCATTAACGTGCCGGCTTCTCTCACCCCTATGGGAAACGAGAGGGCAACGTGAGTCTATCTAAAATAATGGAAGGGCTTAAAGTCAGACTAGTTTGACATCGATTGCTGTGTTTCTTTAATGTAAGCATGAAATTATGCATGCGTATGACTGAATGTATGTGTGTGTATGTATGTATGTATGTATGTACGCATGTATGTGGTATATGTATTCTTTGCAGAATGATGATCGCATTATAAACGGAACGGAACCCTTCATACAGCTGTGTCACCGAGAATACGAGGTAACTTTTTGCTTTTCAATGTGTTTTTTTCCCGTGTTTTTATGAAGGCAAGAAGGTGCGATGAGTGACGTCATCATCTGGACTTTTAAATGCAGAAATATTAGAAAAACAAATTGCGAAATTTGAGAGAAATGAGAAGATACGGTCAAAAGTTAAATGAAATTTAAGCTTTCGTTAAATCCATGTCCCGCCATAGCTGGAGAAGGAGGCCAGAACAGTCTGTAATATCTGTGATGCTAAAACCCGAGCGCATTATTATTTTTGAAATGAGGTGAAAGGGCTCCTGAATAATTTAATTCAAAATTCCTACCTTGCGCGGTTGCCATTTCTCCATCGACGTGCGCCAGACAATGCGCGCCAGTTGCTGCGGCGCATATCGGCATGCTGATGGACTCGCCAAGGACTTCGGTTGAGAGGTTGCGATTGGAGACGTCATTGAGAATTTCTGGACGAAATCTGTACCTGTTTTGCAAGAAACGTTTAAGCAAACGGGTAACTAACTAGGATCCATGACGTCAGAGTTGGGGAAATTGCTATAATTATTATATGCTAAGTCCAGCGAAAAAAAAACAACAACAACAAAACTCGCACACATACACACACACACACAAACACAAACACGCACAGACACAGCCTTTAACAAGCCTAAGCTGATTGGACGTAATCGGTTGGCATGGACAAACTGAATTCTGAAATGCGCTTCTGTAAAGCTATTGTTTGGTGAAATTTGTATCATGTCGCATTCATGGCTAATCTGAAGACAGCCGATTACTAGTGAGTATAAGCCTACTGCTTTCAAGGGAGTTTATATTAGTTAAAGGTTTCCTTGTTCTACCTGAAATCATTCCTGTCTTACTAATGTGCATGTATTGTGTATCGAGATTGTTTCCTGTATTGCTGATGTGACCGAATAACGATGATAAATAAACAACAAACCGAAACAAATATGAATTTAGATCCCATTCCCCGTCATGAAAATGATCAGGTTAGTACCTACATAATAATCAGAGTCACTCTAACAATGATAATAATAATTCAGATCAGTCTATCACCAAACATCACCAGAAAATCATCGTAGTTCTTTTGTCTTCTCCTTTTGTGTGTGTGTGTGTGTGTGTGCCAAAAAGAAATACCCCTGACCAGGACCTCGCAAATCAATGCCTTAAAGAAAGGAATTGGTGTTTACGGTTTACCATCTAGCAAGAAAGTATAAACCTCTACCTCTGAAAAGCATCCTCACTGTCACGTGCTGTCTGACCAGGTTCGCTATATAACTCGTAGTAATTGAAGTGTGCGTGGGCGAGTTTGCTCTGTGCTAGGGTTCGAAACTCTGCAACCGTTTTGGGCCGATTCGTCATGCTCTCCATGTCTTTCGTCAAGTATGAACCCTGGGTGCCGTGACACTAGGGTGGGAGATTCTTGCACCTTGAACTGCAAACAACCGTATTGTATTCATAACATCTCTAGCTTGATGTGAGAGACCTATGAGTGTTTTAAAGTCCACCAGTCGCAGAAAATCCTGTAATTAGGGGTATACATTTCTTTCAAGTTTGGCCTTTAGGCCTACTCATGTAAACCACCACACCGTCTGCGCTGTATGTGTTACCACAGTATGCATATTAGATCAGGTAAATAGTTAATCTTCAAAACATTTAAAGTCCATTCCATTCAAAATACATTTATTTCTATCAGATCTGTCATAATACAGAAATTTATTTACATAAATAGCCCCACATGATAGTGCTGATGATTTACAAAATAGAGATTTGAGAACGTAAGGTTACATAATTTTTATACTTGTCCTGGGGTATCCTAATGCTGTAATTCAATTCATTTCAATTCATTTCTTATATCCAAAATAATAGTCTGAATTAATCTTATACAAGATATGAGAAAATTACTCTATAAAAATGGTACAAAAGAACAAGATCAATGTTCAAAAACTTCTAAGAAATAATGACATGTATGTGTTATTTATACCCTAGTTTACACAATGTTTAAGTAGGGCCTAAATTGACGCAGCAGAATATGTTTTATGTATCATTAATAACCTCTCCTTTTATATTGCATTGATAACAGCCATTTTGTCAATATGTTTCATAAAACCATTCACAGATTGGCCACTGCTAATTTGGAGGGGTAGTGAGTTCCAAAGTTATTTTGTCAGTCGGCCCGTTTTACCGCATTCACCCCAACCCTCTGTAACCAGTGCATCACATAGTGGGCGATCGTTTCAAAAATATCGTCACAGGATTCACCTCCAAAAATCACTATTCTATTTCTGTGTTTTTTCCCATCCCTTCCTTGAAAATTCAATCCAAGGATCTATGCAACGAATGTAGAATACGGATCTAATTCTCACCTTACGTGTATTCAGCTAAATATGTCCAGACAGAAGAAACGAATCTCTTACGGCTGTGTACAGCAGGATGGTCCACAACGTGAAATTTGAGCCAGTTGCAAGCTCTGAATGTGAGACTAATGCGAGATCTGTATGTATACAGTATACGTATGTGTACGGAGCGCACATCACAAGCACGTACGTGTCTTTATAGTGCGCGATATTTTGCAGTTTATATCTCTTTGCGTGTTCCTTACGTTCAATTTTCTGTTTCATGTTTTGTGCACAAACATTCTGAGTACCAGGTAGTTAAGATGTATCTGAAGTTGTACACTTGTGTATTTGACGCTGACTATTAAGACGTTTAGTTCTCTTAACGTATTAAGATAAAACAAGGAAAAGTAGAAATTACGCGGTGCGTAATATATGTCCCCGCCGGAAGTAACATTTTGTAGCCAATGTACAATATAGGTAAAAAATCAAGGTCAAAGGTCAAAGAAGTCAAAGGTCAAAATTCTGTGTAGAAGCTTTGAAGCCCTCACCTAGTGCCATCACATAAAGCAAACGGAATCGAAATCGGGTTAGAAATGGCGAAGGAGTAGCATTTTGTAGCCAATGTACAATATAGGTCAAAAATCAAGGTCAAAGGTCAAAGAAGTCAAAGGTCAAAATTCTGTGTAGAAGTTTTGAAGCCCTCACCTAGTGCCATCACATAAAGCAAACGGAATCGAAATTGGGTTAGAAATGGCGAAGGAGTAGCATTTTGAAAAAAATCAAGGTCAAAGGTCAAAGAAGTCAAAGGTCAAAATTCTGTGTAGAAGTTTTGAAGTCCTCACCTAGTGCCATCACATCAAGCAAACGGAATCGAAATCGGATTAGAAATGGCGAAGGAGTAGCATTTTGTAGCCGATGTACAATATAGGTCAAAAATCAAGGTCAAAGGTCAAAGAAGTCAAAGGTCAAAATTCTGTGTAGAAGTTTTGAAGCCCTCACCTAGTGCCATCACATAAAGCAAACGGAATCGAAATCGGGTTAGAAATGGCGAAGGAGTAGCATTTTGAAGCAAAATGTACAATATAGGTCAAAGGTCAAGGTCAAAGGTCAAGGTCAAAGGTCCCAACTGAAATTCTGTGTAGAAGTTTCAAAGCTCCCATGTAGTGCTATCATATAAAGCAAACAGAATCAAAATTGGCTCATAAATGACAGAGAAGTAGCAAATTGAACATTTTGATCACACACGGACGCACACACGGACGGACACACGGACGGACACACGGACACACACACGTACGGAGCCCGTTTCATAGTCCCCTGCTCGAACTCGTTCGGCGGGGACAAAAACTAATAATTCCGTGTTTCCATGTATTGGCAAATTTGGGCAATCCATTCCTGATTTTGTGGAAATTGAATGAACCGAACCAGTTTAGCAAGGTAAGATATGTCAGTGACCACACAACCATGTGAAATCGTTATGATATCATTTATTTCAGTCGAAAATAGGCGATGATTACAAACAGAAAAATGTCCATTGTAACAAATCAAGAAAGGAAGCGTATGGTAACGTTGTGCATGACATGGCAAACAAGATTATTTCATTGCAGGCCCATATATACACATTCAAATCGCGGACGGATAGGGCTTGGTCTTTTCGGGAATTGTGAGGGAGCTATGAATGAGAAAATACTTTGTGGGCGAGAAGTTAATGGGCTAATTTAATGTTGGTTGAGATGGTGAATTCAGATCTTAACTTTTTGCGAGATAATCAGAAACAACTTATGACATATGAAAGAACATACAATTCTAAAAGGAATGATAAGATTATTTGATATGAAAACTGTTTTTTAAATGACTGATGTATCCAAAAACAAAGTAGAACTAAGTATTCCTAGTAAAAGGTGGGTCCCACCTTTTAAGAAGAACGCTTTGGATTTTTGGATATTTCAGTCATTTCAAAACCAATTTTCATCAAATAAACTTTAATTCATCTCAGAATTGTATGCTCATTAGAGGTTTCTAATTTTCTCAAAATGTTGGATATCTGAAGCCCTATCTATACCAAACTATACAATCCTATTAAAGTATTACTCTAACATGTCTAACAGGCACATACTGTGAACATCAATAGATCACTGATCAAATTGTTAAGAAAGTTCATGTAGAACTGAAAGACGTGTTCTTCCTGTACAACTGGATGAGGTATAATAATGTCACATTGGTGTCCCAAGTTTGGCTAGGGACATGATACCTGATTTGATTCACAGTTTTGCGCTTTTAAAGTCCAGCCGAAATGTCACCTATCTCCTCCCATATCGTGTGTGGAACATCATTTGTTTCATAACGTACGTTAAAACTTTCTCTTTCGTAACATACATACATGATTATGTACACATATAAATTTTTGCTATGTAGGTAAGACAAACAATCGGAACATTGTGACAGTTCAAGTTAACGTTGAACCGCAATGTTTCGTCATCAAAACGATGCTTTCACTTAATTTGTATATTCACCACAGAGAAAACACGTGAGCATCGATAGGAATACACAATAACATAGCATATGCTCATTACATTACAAAATACAATCCATGTATATGAACAATACGTTTTCTTCTCTGATGCAATAGAAGTTCAGCCAAGATGTGATCTATCGTCTACCACATCAACACAATCGTGTTCGTATAGATGCATTTATGTAAATATATGGGTATACATACATGCATATTCATTTTTTTTTTTTGGGGGGGGGGGGGGCTAGAATGACCATCAATCGGAATATTCTGACCATAACGATGTGTTTTCACTTATTTTGTTTAGTCATCACAGTGAATACACACAAGCATCAATACTTTTAGAATACGTAATAACATGGTACGTCTATTACATTATAGCATTCATAATGTATGATATATTTACATTTATGTACAATGAATTTTTTGTCCTGATACAGTGGATTCAACCTTGCTGTAACGATGTCGTATGTAGCAGCATCTACCATGTCTATACACTGGTAATGACTGGATAGGTATAGCAACCACATAACTCCCCTCTGCTTGTGAAGACGGTAATGTTGTATGATGTGAATAGTGGCTTCAACTAGCCATGAAGACATTAGTAATCAGACATTACTGATCAGGGTAGCGTTTCATAAAGCTTGTCATTCACTGCTAAAATGTTTTTGAGCTACTAGTACTCTGTAACGTCTATATTTTCGAGAGATTATTTTTGTTGTGATATATGTTGAGCGGCTCAAAAACATATTCGCGGGGTTTTGAATTTGCGCTGCACAATTGCCAACCCATTAAAATGTGCAGAGAAAATTGTGAAGACATTTTCGCGGGTTTCAAAATTCGCGCTAGCCAAAAGTAGCGCGAAACGCGAGAAAATTAATGTACAGCGAAATTTTGTGCGTTTACCGACAAATTCTTGCATTTGATTAGCTGAGAGCAAATTTATCAATGTGACTCACTGGCAATGATGAAAGACGTGTTGAATAGCGGGTAATGGTATACAGCAAATGAGTATATTTGTAATTGAATATATAAAATATATTCAACTATAACTTCCGAAAAGCAGCTGCTTTGTAACTTAGGCTACATCTATCATACAAACATTATTCGGTAAAGGTACGGCTTAAGTGGCTTCATACTGTCCTTGTGTATTGTTAACATTTTTTTTGCTTTTTTGTTTGTTATAAACATAATGCAGGACTGCGTATAATCGCAAGACCAAGGAACTGGATTGACAAATGGTACACAAAACGCATCGATAATTCAAAGGTAGCTCGCTGACAGCGTGATACTTTCAGATGCAGGGTGTATATGCGATGATACATTCATATTTTTGTTAACTTTTTTGAAAGACAAGTCTTCATACATTCATGCTATGTACAAAGTGTGCCAAAGGCTAAACCCCCAAAATATGTACACTGTATAAGATAAAAATAATGATCATTATGAAGTAGTTTATATATGCACAGCGTAGGTCCTTTTTTGTTATTTTTCAACCTTTTCAAAACGAAAATGACATGAAATTAGGGAAAAACATATACAAGATTTTTGTTATATTCAAAATTTGCAGAAAGTCAACATTCCAAAATTGAAGTTTGGATCGTAGTAAGTTCTTTTGTGGAAGGGGCGATCACAAGGAATGCAATACAAGCAAAGGAATCATCTTCCCCTGCGAAAGACGAGACGAAAGTGGGATTAACGTATAGGGTAGAGCTGGTGCAGCAAAGGGTTTCGAATCAGGGACTGATTGATAGATAGTCCGACGTTTTCATCCGCCGAGTTACGGCACACCCTCTTTCTACTCTTCCTTTACTTCCACCTTGACCGATCCAGTGACATTTCGAAGTTCCTTCGAGTCGAATTCGACCAGGATAGCCTTCTTTCCAGGCTTTTTGGCCTTGAAAGATATCGTCCTCTTCATCTTCTCCCCAGGTTGAAGATCGCTGCGTGAGTAAGAATTTAGAATTGAATGATTAGAAACATTAATGAGGCGGAGCAGCTCGTTTCAGCGTTATAAGTACATCAGTCAATAACTTCGTTTTTATAAGAAGGATGTTTGCGTACTCTAACGAAACAGATATTATCTTCGTGTCGATGCTGCTCATATATCATAGTTACCGTTATCATTTTCATCATTATTATAAATCATCGATTATCGTTATTGATGTCATATTCACCTTTGCTTCACCGTAAATGGCTTTACGAGCTTTGGTGCCTCGATTTCGAACTCGCATCTCGTGAGGGGCCGCCGCAACGGGTTGGTGAACTCGATCGTCAGGCTCACTTCGGACTTGTCTACTTCTGCCTTCACGTCGAGGTCTGGGATTTTCAACCGGATCTCATCTTGGTGGCTCACCGCTCTCGAAGTCTCCTAGGAGAGCAACATGGAGTTCTCAACAAGTTAAAGGAAAGGTAAAGCTTTGGGTTGGATGTGGCTTCGGGTTTTTGATTTTTAAGATGTAAGGTGTAAGATAATGAGAAATCACTTCTGACATATGGAAGAGCATACACTTCTGAAAGCTATTTATACTTTTTTTATGAAAATCGGTTTTGATATGACTGAAATATCCATTTCCAGATCTCTCTCTCTCTCTTTACAATGTCACAACAGTTTCCTCTTTGTTTCCACACGGGAGGGGGGGGGGGAGGTGGATTAACCCTACGTGTTTGTGTGTTTGTGTGTGAGTGTGTGTGTATGTGTGTGCATTGCCGGACATACCTCTAGCAATAGGGAGAGCACGACATTCAGATACAGCTACATGTCGTATGATGGTAGTGCCATATGATAAAAATGTGATAAGTGGTAAGGGTTGTATCCGGTGTGTTCAATGTTCTTGTGATTTGAATAATTTTCATCGATTTCTTCAGGACAAACCTCAATGTGGGCCATGACGAAGACGGAGAGGAGTCCCTCGTCATCGATCTTGTCGTCGTAATCGTCGAGAGTGACGTCGATGATCATCTCCATGTGACTATTGCCCGGGACAACTTTGTCCATCTTGTCCGTCTTCACGGTATTCAGAATCCTCCCTGTGAATGCGAATATGCAAAGGTACACTAGTACGAATTAAAGGGGCTATCCGCGTGACGTGCATCAAAATAATTATGCAGTGCAGAGACTGTTGCTATAACAGTCATGTCGCGACTTGCTATTTCTTAACCTTGAATAAATTCGTCATGTTTGCTCATTGCAGTCAGACCTTGCAAAACTGATGGGAAAAATAAAGATGTGATTGAATGACGAAGTCCAAGCGAATCACGCGACAATCGCAATCTCTATCACTGATCACAACATTGAATACCCACGAGAAATTCTTAAATAAAAATGAATACCGCAAGACAGTTGAAAACACCAAGCTTTATAGTCGCAAGATGTGACTCCATGGAGTGGAATAGACGCTTTAGTACCTCTCTATGTCATGATCTATTCTGGATTACATACAATTTTTCTTGTCATAATCTTGAAATGAATTATGTCTCAAAATACAAACTTAAAAAGGGGGAATTAGACCAAAAAAAAAAAGAGAATCAAGGAGTAATACGAATACCTGTGTAGCTGCAACTCTCAATCTTTGCCTTGAGGAAGAGTGTTCTCCCCTCAGAGCTCGTGTTGTGCACGTCGATCTTGACCTTGAAATCCTGTCCGATGAAGACATCTTCCAGGTTGGTCACGGTGATCTTCACCTCTTCCTCCGGCTCCTCCTCGTCCTTGTTGTACAGCATTCGCAGGGAGCCTTTACCGAGGGCGCTCTTCACAACAGCGCGCTCCTCGTCAGACCCTAAGGAATGGAGGCGAAAGCACAAATGGCGGTAAATGTCACATCTAGAGACACCTTACACGTTCCAGATGACAATCTTAACATAGTCAATGAAAATTATAGATTTTGACAGCCTCCAATTGAATCTAATTGATGCTACGCCATAATTCAGTCGCAAAAGCTCCCTTGAATTGTAAAACGGCTCATGATTTTTCATGTATCTTTTAGCTGTGTAACAATCTTGTAGGGTATCATTTCATGTGAATACCAACAGCTCAAACCATTGGCTGAGCATTGTCACATAAACGACATCAACAAATGCTTTCCTCACGTGATTTTATTGCACTTCAGTTTCAACTCAAGGTCTTCTATTGTTTCCTTTGTGGCTCTTAACAATGTTTAAATCGCCAGACACATTATATGCTTCTTGTTTTTACAGATGTAACGAGCAGTGCTAAAACAATTATTAATAAAATACTCCATAAAACATACTTCATAAAACCACAATAGAAACTGAAGATGTCATCATTGTTAAACCAAAAAATACATATATGAATTAAAGCAACAAAAATATGTGCGTGACGCAATATGAAAATCAGATTTGTATTTATAATGACGGCTATACTTGTTCTGAAGAGTTTACAGTGAATAGCAAAATGATTAACTCCTTTTGAGCAAATGCACTTAAAATGAACAAATTGTAATTTAAACGGGACACGTCTCTGTATAGTCAAAGGTCTCTCCTTAAAAAAAGGAGCTGATTTAACAGTCATGTTGATCCACTGTACCTATATAAGTTGTATACGGGCTTTGGAAGGAATCGTCACTGATCAAGAATTTTGATGCAGGAACAGCATGATTGGATGCAACTGTAAAAGAATTGTGGCTGTGTTCAAACCCATCGTCGGGTCAAGTCTTCTTGTAAAACGAATGAACTGTAATAATACGCGCTATTGCTGTTATTGTTAATAGTTATCAGAATTAGTATAGTAAAAGTATTAGCATCATCCTTATTATCTCTGTAAATACGCATGCATACAATCGATTGCTGTTGGGGCTTCTAAATAACATTTCAACACACAACGCACCTTCTGCAAACTTGTAGGCTAGTGTGAGTACTTCCCGATTCTTTTCGTTGTCGTAATCATCGTCGACGCCGACACGCTGAGTGCTGATATTGGCGCCAACCCCGTTCTTGATGGTTGATATCCTTTTGTAGGAGGCCATTGATGGGTCGGACGGATACACCGGGTCGGTCTTCACCTTCCACGTCACACGGTCCGAATTAACCTCGGCGAAGATGAACCTTTGGCGAGGAAGTGGACGTAAAAACGGATCGGAAACGCATTTGGAAACGGGTTAGACAAATAGCGAAGCGAAACAACACGTTATCTTTTGTATTCTATTTGGTGATTGACGAGCAAAATTAAACAGACATAACAGTGATCAATGTCATCGAAACAGCATGAAGAGTTAAAGTTGTGGAAGCTGTTAAAGTCTAGTGTCAAGTTGGTTCTGATAGTGATATCAGTGACAATCACGTAATTATGCAAATTACACAGCATTCACATTGCTCCCTTGTCCCTATACTGTATCGGTGTTGTACCTCAGGTATACCGATGGCAATGTGAATGTGCACCCCCGTACAGTTTGTCGCTGTACAGTCCCGTTACAAACTGACACTTGGGCGCGTCCCGTTACAGCACTGGTCCTGTACGGGGACGGGCGGCAATGTTAAGGCGTCTCGGCACAACTCCATTAAAAAAAATTCAAATATAATGAAAATTTAACATATTTTCACTTTTCTAGCTTCATGAAAGAGCACTTGACTTCCCTCTGTCGAAAGCAGGGGGACTAATACTTCTGGTAAAGTATATCAGTAACAAGTCCTTGGAATGTATACTTTTCAGGAAAATGAAATTTTGTAGAATTCACCTTCATAATTCTTCATAATTACTGTTGCCCATAAGGACGTCATGCAGTGTCCTAGTCTCACTATCTAGCAATGGCGGCACCAAAATTCATAACTTTTGAACGAAACGCCCGATTTTCCTCAAACTTTCACAGGTGTGTTCTTCAAATATTATCATCCTTGCATGTTTTCATTCATCCCGCATTTATGTTTCGCTTCTGTTTCCTTTAAGGTCATAAACATTTTTTTTTTCTATTCAAATCTTATCTGCCAAAGAACACGTCATAATGTGTAACTATTCTTAGTGATCTACGAATTTATTTGAAAGCTGCAATAAAGTATATGGAATCACTCATTTCTATTGTGTACTCAACAAGATTTACAGAAGCTGAGAAAGGAACAATGAGACTAAAACGGTTTCCCTTCCCGCCACACCTATGAACCTCTAATTGACGGTTGGACTTTTGAGCTGCCCAAACATTGCCACGTTTGATGGCTTCGTAAGAATGAATGGAAACACAGACTAGATAAACAATCTGTCACAGCTAAACGTGGTTATACTTCAGTTTCTTACAAACTTGAGCATATACACGGAGGGTAACATTCAAGTCTGTTGCACTACACGTACTTTCCGTCGAATGGTATATTGACCAAGCCACGCTTGATCGCCAGGACAGGGGCAGGACCACACATGTAAAACCCTGTGCATTAAAGAAACAGAAAGATGGACAGACAGTTAGTGTGTGTGTGTGCGCGCGCGCGTGTGTGTGTGTGAGGGATGAATACGGGGTTTCACGGTTCCATTTGTCGTTTTATAAAATCAGAGCCATGTTTGTTTTTAAATTCACTGAGATAAGTATCAATGGGGTAATGATTACTCATTATGATCTTTGTAAATGGTACTTGCAAGCACATCCACCTGGCCGCGAGCCTGGTATTTTGGTGATATTGATAGAAGCGCTTGCTGTCAAATACAAAACATGGATGCCTGTCGGAGTGTCACCTGATACGCATGCAAGTTCATTTTTTTTTTGAACATGAATCCCATAAATTGTTATGTCAAGCAGGCTTATGCTTTATTCTGCTTTGAAAACGAGTGACATGCCTAACCGATATTATTCTCGTTCAGACGGTGACTCCTAACCTAGAGAACAGCTATCTTCGAGGATAAGTTCGCAGTTACACCGTGTAGACGCACCCATTGATAGCTAACTGGAAGTCAAATCGAAGATAGCTATTCACGAGATATATCAGGGCTAGTGCTCTATCAGCGGGGGGTTCCCAATCGTGTCGACAGAACTTGTTGATAGGAACTTGCAGATAAGCATAGTTGCATGGGAGAGTGAACCCATCCTCGGGGATAGCTACCTTCGAGGATAAACTTCGTCGTGTGAATGCGCGTCGTAGTTAGGGGGCCAGAGCTTATTGTGGAAGATAGCTATCCTCGAGATTAAGGATCACCGTATCAACCTAACTATTCAGAAAAAAAAGAAAGGTCATTTGTCCCAATGTGCACATGAGCTTACTGTGAACTGGCTTATGAACACATCAGAATAAATCATCAGAACATGGCATGACATACGCTTCTTTCTCGCCGACAATATGAAACTGAACTTAACTGTGAGATCACAATAACATGAAAATCGTAAACTGTTGTACATAATTATAATATGATTACACACTGTAAGGCGGATAAGGAGAAGAGAACATGTACTTCAAACGGACACCGCTATTGGCCGAATATTTCAATGTCTTGACCCTTTAGAGCGCAATTTTTCATAGTGTTATCAATTACGCACGTTTAAAACTAATCGCTTTTCCTGTAAATCAAAACATGATTAAAAATGCAAAGGGAATGTGGATTGGGTAAGGTAAAGGTTTCAGAAACATCGTAAGATGCAAACACAACATTGCATAATAACAAAATTGTTTTCAAATAATCAAAGGGTTAACGGTTCATCTATGAGTATTTGACATGGCCAATTCTTGATGAATGCTACATAATTCTCGGTTATAAGATTCTTGGACACTATTCCTGCCGATTGTCGCCACCTAGACAGTCTATAGAGGGAGCCATTTTTTCACAAAGAACTTTTATTGACTTAATATTAGCTTAACATAGAGGGAACACTTTACCCTGGCTGAGTTCTTGTGGAGTAGCATCGACAGCTTGCCATCCGCCGAACCCCGGATCCAAGTCATCGCGAGTCATCCACGCTTCGTTCCACACGTGGAAGTTCCAAACAGAATCTTTACCCTCGATTTTTTCGCCGTCCTCGTCCACGAAGGCATCAATGGTCATGCTGCCGTCGGTGTCGTGGGCTGACCGGAAGTTGGTGACGCTTCGCGCGGGGATGCCAAGGCAGCGAAGGAAAGTGGTGAAGACTCCAGAGAAGACCCAGCACTGTCCGTATCTAGGCAACAGAAGAAAACCAGAAGGAATCATTATCTCATTCCGGCAGTCAGAGAGGATGTCTTTAAAAACCTTAGAGTTGAGATAAGCTTTAATGATAGCTGCTTTAATTCCCTGAGTAGATGCAGTGATTGTATTGCATTTCCTTACAGCTGGTACGCACCGTCATCCGTCATCCTTACCTGACGCTTTCGTTGGTCCTTTTGAACTCTTCCAGAATTTTGACGCTGCCATTCCAGTGACTGGGACTGACCCCATCTTCGTAATTCCCTGACCAGTTGCCCCAGAGAACCCTATCATTAATAGCATAAGACAGCAGACGGGAGACTTTTATGGGGCAAAAACGGAAGTCGGCCTGGACGCAGCTTTCAAACACCATGAAGACGGCATCCCTGACATCCTGATCAAACTGCCCAAAGTTCCACTTCATGCCGAATGAGCTTTTGTACGTTCCCCGCCAGATTCTACCCATGTCCGACAGCACGTACTCCTCGCGTTCGACTTTGTCGCCCATATACACGGCGTCTTGCTCGCACCAGGGGTTGAACAGCATGTATAGCACGCATTCCTGTGGGAACTTTGCCCGCATGCCGGACCTCTTGCTCTCCACGAGCACGCTCAGACTGTATCTGCCAACGGGAGCGACGGGAGGGCTGCGGACATTCAACGTTACGCTGTTTTTGTCCGAAGACTTCAGATTGGCGCTCCAGTCAAATCCAATGGCCTCTTTCCCTACAGGGATGGTAATTAGAGTCCCGCTCCATTCCATGGGTCTTTCACCTAAAACAATAACAGGAAAATAACGATTAACAAAAAGAAAGAAGAAGAAAGAAGAACACGAAAAAGAAGAACACGTGAAGGAGAAGGGAATATAGGATATGTGACCACCTAATGATTTTTATGTATTCATCACCGAAATAAAGCCAACAATGCATCTATACTGCACCATCATGCAATGAAATAATGCCGAATATTGTCAACCTTTCTAAATACTTGCAAGGGTATTAAGTTTATTAACTTGGGGCATCATGGATTACATTTAAAAAAATTGTAGTAAATAACGAAAAAGTTATTATTTATGATCATGATTATCATTAACATTTGCTGTATCTATTAACTACTATGGTCCATATTAGTCTCATTATCATTATATATTATAATCATTATTAGTATAACTTAGCAAAAGTAGGTGTAGCAAGAGTGGAAGTAGTAGAGGTACTGGTGGTTGCACACACACACACACACACACACACATACACACGAAGACACACTGCCTCTTTGTTTTTCTCATAAAGCGTACATTGACCAATCAAAAATCTGTGTAATATTGGGCGAGGGGGGGGGGCATTTTATGATGCGTTTTGTCCGACAAACTTACAGGAAAAAATGTGCTCTCAGCCATCAGATGCAAGGACTTCAGTAGCTTATAACAATTTGTCGGAAAAAATCTGACAAAACGCTTCATGAAATGCCTTCAGGAATGTTACCTTCCATCTTCAGAGCAAACTGCAGGATAAGTGTTTCCCTCTTGGGCTTATACTCCCGGTTGAGTTGCACCTCAATCGTGAACTCCTGACCCCTCCGGACTATAAGTTCATTGTTCCTGCCATCATCGAACTCATATTCTGACGTGAAGTGCAGAAAGCCGTTGGAGAGAACCTGTCGAAAAAAAGAATGCACACATGCAGGAACACACACACACACACACATACACGCAGAAACAAAATCATTTACCAAAATATATGACATGCGTTGATGCGATTCATAATCTGAGAAATCGATGGTATCCTTCGCCAAACAGCTTAAAAGCTGAAAAACTTTAATGATCAATTTGAAAGGCATCATTCTTGAAAAAAAAATCTCTAAACGAAGAAAAATCAAACGCATTTATGACCTGACCTAACGCGCTAGGTACTTGTGAGAAACATGAACCATGCAGCTTGACGAATGTGCTTTCGCTTTCGGAATATGCCCATTCATGTCTTTGTTTGTATGTTTGTTTTGTTGGTTTTATTTTAATGTTTTTGAAGGTTACTGAATAAGAAGTCATTCGTTTTTCTTAATTTTAGTCTGCATTATGTAACGGTTACTTGGTCTCAAAGGTCCATCAAGATTAGAGAGAAAAAATATCATTGTGGATAGAATTATAATACAAATGATTCTTGCCAAAAAAATGATTAATTATCAGAAAACTAAGAGCAAAAACACACAGCTGATGAAAGAACTGGGCAACAGCAGAGACAAAACTAAGAAGAAAAGCATTCATTCCATCTTTTCTGAATAAGCGTATCGGAAAAAGAAAAGTGGTCAAGTGACAAAGCAGTCTCTTACATTTAGGCCCACATCGGTGACCTTGAGAGACGGCAGCGTTGGTCGCGGAGGAGCCGATGGCGCTGGCTGAGAGGGCGCTGGTTCACTCGCGGGGGTCGGTTCTGGAGGTGCAGCTGGGTTCTCCGCGGGAGTTTCTCCAGCGGCTTCTGCCGGAGCAGTAGTTGAAGCGTCTGCAGGGGTATCGATTGAAGCCGCGGGAGCGTCTTCCGATGAACCGCTGACAGGTGGCTGGTTCGAGTTTCCGTCAGTGTTCCCACTCGGTGTCTCATCGTCATCGTCATCGTTATCATCCTCCTCCTCCAGGGCTGGCGGCTGCGGTTGGTTACTGAAATAGATCTCGAACCAATACCAGCCGTTGTTGGTTGCGCCTGATCCACCAGTGGCCCCGGAAGACGCGGCGGCTGGCGGTTGTCGAGAATTCGCCCCTGAGCCCGTGTTTGCGGGAGCAGTTGGGTGCTCATTGGGCTTACTAGGAGCCGCCCCTCCTTTGCTAGATCCAGATCCCATTCTGTGAAAAGAACAACCAGAGGACAGAGATGCTGAAAAAATAGACATGTTCAGTAAGAACGAAAGAAATCTTGTCATAAATACAAATAGCTTTAACAGTTTCCAAAACATTCTACACAAATCCACTCCCCCTTGATATCAATTAGGAGTGTGACTCAACGCTCTTAAACGCACTGTAAATTTACACTAAAGATGTCTTTCTCGCTCTTACGAAGAGTTTCATTTTAGCAAATGAACAAAGCAAATTTCTTTTTACGATTGGTCAAGTGCATGCGGGCCTCAATGCGATTGTATTGTAGTCATGTGGGGATCATTTTGTTATTCTTGTTATTGGAAACTACTTCTTTGACTCGGGGATTTATTCTGGCTTCGTATAATGGCCCCTTCAAAATTATGCATGGGATTGCGTTGGCCTTTTATGATCCCATACGATTTAACACAGTGGCGGTCCCGAGCACAAGCTAGCAAATGATAACCATATTCTTCACTTATGTCCCTTGCGGGTTCCTCCAGACCAGGCACTGGGTAGCATGGGCATCTTAGATCTCACGTGATTAGTCATCTGCAAGCACACAGTATGTGCTCCTAAAGAAAGCAGGGGAAGGTTCCTAAGGCCGATTTGTGATCCAGTGGTCAAGCGTGCACAACAAAGATTACGATTGTGGAACCCCTGCAGTTCGCCCATGATTCCCGTGATCACATCGGTAGGGGATTCTCTTGTAAGGACTTTGTTTTTTTTTTTTTTGTTTTTTTTTTTTTTTTGGTTTGAGGGGCCAAATGCCCGCATGCCTCCATAGGCAGTGGTAGTGGTAACCCCCCCCCCCAAAAAAAAAAAAAGAAAAAAAAAAAAGAAAAAAAAAGACTCGATCAAATTCATTTAAACTCAAGCGGTATCTACAAATCTACAGTATATGACTTTTTATCAACGCCTACATTTTTAACATCATCTTGTATCGACCATGTTACACAGAAAATGTAGGAGGGTTAATTTTTAAGTATAGGCTTCATTTAGTCATCACTTAACAACTAGATTGGCATGTTATTATGATCAATATCAATCTTTCATGAAAGTAACATTTCATGTATGTAAAGCATTCGTAATCTTTCATATTCCATGTCTGATTGGAATAAACTTATATCACTTGTTTGACAAATGTATTTGATCTTAGTCTTATCATTGAGGACAACTTGAACGTAGAAGGTATAACACTTTAGACTTTAAGAAAGGAATAACATGCCGGATTGCAGAGAAAAAGAAAAGGGATAAAGACAATGACACACAAGCGCATTTGGTATTCTTCATGTACGTATATGCCACAACAGGATAATTTATCCTCGTCTCTATTTTTATGCGTCATTGTTGCACTCATTACATAAATACGTCGGTTGAGAATGATAGGAGAAGCCTTGTCATTTCCACTGTTGCAATCATCATGGCGTTCTTATCAAATAATCATTATCATCAAATAATCATTATTTGTGTCCAGGACGATGTAATAAAATGAAAGCTGAATAATTGCGTGGCCAATAATGGCGACTCAATCACAAATGCTAATGGGGTGACAACAATGCTGGTAGGGCTGATGAGGTTCACGCTGATGACTGGTTCAAGGACGAGTACAAGGTGGAAGCGTAACACAGATACGGGACTGAATATGAAAAGATCTCATCCCCCATGATGTGTGTTATTATACCTACCGTCCCACGGTGCGATACTGTATGATAATTCCAAATGTATGCAAGATTTCAGTGTACGGGTCATATATATTCGCCATGTGTATTCCTGCAGCGCAGCGCCAGTGAAACTCTGTCGGAATTGCACAGGTTTATTGCCGTCGAAGAACGTTTGTATACACATGCTGTGCATAACCACTTGTATGAATAGTACTCATATTCATTTTCTCTTTAGCCATTGGTATGGCATAAGGTTTCTGTGCTTCCTTTGATAAGCTGTGTCCATGACCCCTTTATATTCACTATCATAATTTGTTCCACTAAGGTCTCTCTGCGCGAAGACTTTGAATAGAGAAGGTCATTTTAAGCTGCGCAATCTTTATCCGACAACATCACAGACACGAATGAAATCTGCATTTACAGCGCGTCAGTGGTACAAAACAGTAATCAGGACGGTAGTATGCTCTATCATAGCAAATTTCAACCTTTGGGAATATTGAGCAACTCTCTACAGTTACGACAGTTAGTATCGCACTAAACTATAGTCGTTGCGTCCAATTTGAATTAACCATAAATGCATAATGGAAAATAACAATCTTAAACCACAATATGCAGAATGACGTGGGGATATTGAGGGAAAGAGAGAGCAAAAGAAAGAAACGGGAGAAAAAAAGAGGGAGAAAACAAAGAGTGAGAGAAGAGAAAGTGACAGAGAAAAAAAGAAGAAGACTGCAGCCACAAGATGGATAGTGAAAGGAATTAAATAGTCAATAATACTGATATGTGATTTTTGAAAAGGACTTCAAGCAAGAAACAAAACAGAACATTAAAAACATTTGAACAATTCTGTAATCAATCGCTATTGTATAAGGCCAAAGTATTTCTACCGTTCCTCTTTGTCACCGTCACTGAAATATGACCAAAGGAAATAAAGTGGTGTATAGGCTGCCTCCGTCAGCAGGTAACCTTTTCTTTGCCTTTTCTACTTAGCGAGATAATTTTTTATTTAATATGCTTAGAGTGAACATAATTACGGATTATGCGTATGACAACCATCCCGCTGCTGCAACTCACCTCACAGTATGTGACCAGGTGGATAGCTTATGGAGTCAATCCTAGATGGTTACTCACGTAAGTGACCACCACGCGTATTGTGGCGCCACTTCACCGTATGATTCTGATAGCGTTGATGAAAATATCAGTCAGTTATAGACTTGCAAATATTATGACAACAACACTCCCCGTTGGGCAAAATGTATCAAGGCAACAACAATTCATGGATGCGCCACAGACGTCGTGCGCCGTATCGCATCATTTACCGTGCATTGGAAGAAGAATGGAAAAAATGTCACAAAAAATACCCATGCCGTTGCTATGGAGTAGCGTTCCGGTTGTTAAGTAAACAAGAGCGCCTGGATGAAAAACACTCATGGGTGCGGAAGAATTGGTCTGGCGTGTCTGGACGTGGTTCACAGTCAGCCACTGCTCGCTATGACCCAGGGGAAAGACTGCACCGCCGCGCTTTTAGGTCGAGATCAATGTCAAATGAAACGCGTATTCCCTGCAAGGGAGGAGGCCAACAGCGGAAAGCCAGTATTATCGCCTCCGTGCACTGCGCACATCATTATTTACATTATCGTGTGGATGACTGAAGATGAACCAGTGGTGAAAAAAAGGGAGAAAAAAAATGTTTTAATGCTTCCAGATGGTTTGTCTACCATTTCTGTGTTTGTCTATTTTTTTCTCATCTTTTTCTCTTTTTCGTTTGCGATATTATGTTTTATGTCGAAAATAACTTGGCGCAAACACCGCACATTTGATTTTGATTTCAAAAGAGATTATCATATATAATGTACGTCAATCTGGTTCTACAGCTTGCAACACAACAGACCAAAACATTCGTCACAAATCTACCGTGTGTATTGATATTCTCGAATATTTCCGGAACAATCCAATCAATCGCTGTGTCGACCCTTCTCTCACAATGGTTCCATGAGATTTACTCCAGTGACAATTGCTGCTATGGAATATCTACACGCTGTATAAGCCAAACATAAAACCTACTCACAAGCATAACCCTAACCCTAATCCTAATCCTCACATCAAACTTAACTTAAAATCCTATCACAACGCTAGCCCCCAAAACCCCGAGATTATTGGAGAAAATAAGACCGGAGCAATTGTCGCAGGGGCAAATGTCGTGTCACCCTCATAATATCATCGGCTTTTGATTCTAGTTTTGCCTGTCCATTCCCCTCTCCTGATATCATTTTTCTTCCCTACACATAGTATCTTCGTCCTTCCCTTTCCCCATCTTGTGGGACATTTAATCGAGGACTTGTTTCACCTGAAATATTGTGTAGATATCATATTGTTTTCAAAAACTGTAGGCGCCAAAAGATGTCATTGGTATTTTAGGAAGGATTACAACACTCGTTTCCTGCCTCATATTCCGAAAGAAAGGAAAAAATCATGTCACTTTCATGGCAAAGTTCGAGTAAAATCATTATATAGCTTGACTTGATCAAGGGGAAAATGATCCAGTAAGTATTCGATGCAGTTCAGGAAAAAGTCTAACAACAAATATTTGTATGATCTGTGCCACGTAAGCAGAATAGCCAATAAACGGTACTGTCTGACAAAAAATCAGTCATTCACTTTGAATGCACACCTTGTACGCTCTCATCTAAAAGATGCAAATACACATTGTATTGATAAGTCCTTATCCAGAGGGGCATCACCTTGGCGATTTATGAGGTCTTGATGCGACTGTAAGCCTCTAGAGCCTGATATATCATTCCATATCTTTTTATTCAATTGTTTGTCATTACCAAGTGCCAATTAATAATTGTGCAACGAAGGCCCCCAACGTCAAGGTAAGATCGAAGCCTGGCCGATCCCTTCCTTGCCAGATTGATTAGTGCCACAGGAACACTTTGGCTGTTGCCATGGCTAAATATCGGGGCAGTAGGCAGTAGATGCATTCATCACAACATTGCTTTGGAAACGAGAGCTGAAAAACATAGCGACCGATGTAAATAGCTAATAAGCCACGCAGGCATGGCATGGAAAACTTGCTCTGCTTCTTCGTGCAGAATTATTGTGGGCAGTATGCCAAAACCTCTCTGAATCTTGTTACTATAAACGTGTTCAAATGCTGGAACATCTAGAGAAAGTAACCTTTGTACTAACTCACAGAGCCATAAACCTTTAATAGGACACCTCAAGGTGTGCATGATCGCATGGGCTGGGAAAATCGACACACGTCGCTTAACATATTTGTCTCCCATAGATGATTATTTGAGAACAAACAAGATGTATAATGACATAAAGATTGCACCACAGAGGCATCGGCGATTTGCTTGGGACGCCATTTTTTCAATTTGATCCTGACCCGCGTTTCCATGGAGCGAGTAAAACATGTGTTTACTGGCTTGAACTTGCTCGAAACTGGGTCTCTTTATCTAAACAATGGTAAGTTTCTTTCTGTATAGATGTTTACTGAAAAGTAGGACAAACCTTTATATGTGTGTGTGTGTGTGTGTGTGTTAGTTTACATTTGTGATGCCGTGTATGTGTATGTGCTACGTGTGACTGAGTGCCTGAATACGCGCATTTATGTTCGAGTCCAGGGGCGGATCCAGGAATTCCGTAAAGAGGGGGCGCGTTTACAACATTAAAGGGGGGGGGGGGGCGCACGCACCCCTCCCCCATTTTTTCTTTTTATTTCTTTTGTTTCAACAAAATCTAAAGGGGGGGGGGGGGCGTGCGCCGGTTGCGGTCCTCCCTGGATCCGCCCCTGGAGTCTACCATCAAGTGTATTTCAGGAATCGTACAAAAAAGCTAAACCATACATCACCTGCACAGCTTACTGAAGCGAATACAATAATTGCATGGAAAGAAAGAGACAGAAAAAAACAAACCTATATAACATGTACAAAGGCCCCTTGCTTTGCTCGGGGTGTATTTACATGTACGTGGATGCGCAGCCGATCTTTGGAGAGAGCAGATACAGCGGTACACACACACACACACACACACACACACACACACACACACACACACACACTGCGTCCGTAGCAACCAAATCAATGGGCGAGACGTTCAACGTCAATGTGGGGGAAAAATCATCCGTCTCAAGGCTGTGTGTCTATACAGTTTTCCAGTGCAATCGAGGAAGACAAAAGGGGGAGGTTTACACATACACAGACATATATATATATATATATATATATATATATATATATATATATATATATATATACATATATATATATATATATATATATATATATATATATATATGTGTGTGTGTGTGTGTGTGTGTGTGTGCGTGTGTACATATATGATACAAATATTTCAGCTCTCTTGTTGTTTCCAAAACACAAAATGTAAAAGAAGAGATCAGTATAAAATGCATTAACGTCCAACAAATTTTAAAGGTTCGTCGAAATTTGTTCGGTGTAACGAGCAGAATCTTCTGGACGTTATGCATTACTGATTTCTTTCTTTCATCTTTACATAATTGACATTGCGTTGTCAAAATATACAATGTGTTCATTTGTTCTAGGAGCTGCAATAACAGGCTATTAGAAGAGACGACGTACGAATTAAAAGCGCACCATCTATACAACCAATGCCTACCATTTTTTTTTTTTGGCTGTTTAAACGTTTTTCTTGTTACAAGATGTGCGTGTATCGTAAAGGTTGTATTAGTTTTAATATTTTATCCTTTCACCTTTTACAAAAAGTCTGTACATCGTAAATGAATTTATCAGTATGATTTTAGTTTGAACCTTTTTTATCTTCTTAATGGAAGTCGGTCACACATACACGAAAACTATTGGTCGACCTCCGGTAACCCTCTTCTATACAGTACATACATGACGTATTTTATTTGATTTCATATTTTTTAAAACAAAAACGAAGTAACATACAAATACATTATACAAACTATGATGGCAGCAGTGATTTATCAAGGTCGGCAAATTGTTCATAATTATGCACATACACACGTAAAGCAATCAATCAGACATCATTGATACATACACGTACACATTTGAGACTGCTGGATTTCCCAAAAGTAGTTTGAATGACGTGATTGCTGCATTTGATGAACATTGTTAGTCGTTAACATGTTCCTATCTACAATCTGAGCATGAAGTAGTAGTAGTTTATTCTGTAAAAAATCACACCCGTCACACGGACGGCCGGCCTAAAAAGGCCTATGAGTGATACATGTGTACATCAAACATTATAAGTAATACAAAAATATATAAATGAATCATGTAAGACATACAGACAATAAAAAATAATTTAACATAACAAAAGAGAGAATATGGTGGGCTAAATAATACATAAAAGAGATATTCAGCTGTGGGAATATAATAAATGAATGTAGGCGATGATTTTATGAGTTTTAAACATCGCACAATCTGGATTATGATGTTATTTACCTGTTTTGGTAAATTATAAACATGTCACTTCTTACATATTGATTGATTTTAATGCTAATGATAATAAAGCCAATAGTAATGATGATAACAACGATAATTTTCATTCACCGACAGTGATAAAATGTTTGGAGATCAGCTAGGATCAAAATAGGGTGTTTAATGCAAGGGAGTTGAGAGACTGGGTGGGGGGGGGGGGGGGTTCCCCTCCGGTTCTCCCCTCCGGTTCTCCTCATTAACTTATCCCTAAAAGACAGCAGTCTCCCAAAATGTTCCTGTACTAAATGCAGGCTAACACTCGCGGCTAGCCAGCTCAACGACAGTCGTCCATGGTACACTAGCCATTCATTCATTCATTCATCCATTCATTCATTCATTCATTCATTCATTCATTCATTCATTCATTCATTCATTCATTCATTCAATCATTCATTCATTCATTCTTTCATTCATTCATTCATTCATTCATTCAATCATTCATTCATTCATTCAATCATTCATTCATTCATTCATTCATTCATTCATTCATTCATTCATCATTCATTTATGTATTTATTCATTCATATTTTTTTATCAAACCAGAAACTGTTGCTGGGTGTGAACATTAACAAAGAGCCCTGAGGGGTGACAGCACGAAAGACGGGTTAGACCTAGTAAATCTGCACTACTGATAAGTCATAAACCTGGTACTCGAACGTAATGGTTATTTTTTTATATTACTGCTATTTATATTACCACCACCACCACCGCCGCCATCACCACCACTACTATACTACTACTACTACTACTACTACCACTACTACTACTACTACCACTACTACTACTACTACTACTACTACTACTACCACTACTACTACTACTACTACTACTACTACCACTACTACTACTACTAATACTACTACTAGTACTACTACTGCTACTACTACTACCACTACTACTAATACTAATACTACTACTAGTACTACTACTGCTACTACTACTACTACTAATTCCACTATTTCTACTCATGATAATGATGATGATAATAATAACAATAATATCAAATATAATAATAATAATGGTGATAAAGATAATGATCATATCATAATCAAACCCGATAAAGCCAATTATAGTAAGTTCTTGTTACACAATGTAGCATCTTTGGATATAGGATATAGGAAACCCTGCCATAATCAACATCCCATCGCTTCAGTTCACATTATTTCCACGTTTTGGTCAAGGGAGGCATTGTAAGTGAAATGTATTGTCCAAGGGTGCAGGAATAAGACCCATTGGTGTTTGTAGAGACTTCTATGTTTGTCGCATCAGGAGCCTTACCTACAAGTGTCCCACAGCGTGTACTGTAAGTCGTGTTCGGCAGAAACGTTGCGGGTCAATGCAATCTTTTGAGGCCGCAATAACTTTGTAAAATGTCCTAATGCAAAGCTAATTGCGTTAAGTGTTGAGTAGGCCTAGGTAATTATGCAGACTGATACACGTAATGACTCTGTTGCTAAGGAGCTCATAAAAAATGACCTTTTATATAGCAACTATAGCAACCTTGAACTTAGGAACGAACGAATGCGATGTAAACAAAACAACTAAAAACTCACTAAGCATAGTACTGTGCTAACGACATGCAGGAGCTATCATGGTGTCTAGCAAAGTAGTAATCGTCTCTGCTGAACACTTAAACTTGTAAAACGCGTACACAACAACAACAACAACAATGACCACTATACTAATCATACTTAGAAATGAATGAAAATCATGAAATTACCAACACACCTTTCCTAGAGTCCCACTGGATACACGTGATTGGCGGTGAAGCGTCCGCTTGATGTCTCGAAACAGTCTAGATCTCTGAGGGCAACGTGAAAAGCTCCTACGAGTGTTTTCACGACGCCTGACTCACAACGGTAGGCTTTGACATGCTCCAATGGCTACCAAAGAGTTGACCGAGGAACTCGTTTGCATATCAAATAAAAGCTCATTTCCAACCACGAAAAGACTTTCAATAAGTAGTTTTGGAAGGCTGCTTAGCAAATCGATTAATCTCCGCTCTCTACAAAAAAAGGGGGTGGGGCGCATGACCTATATTACTTCATCAAAAGGATAAACAAGAACATGTGCAGCTAAATATACGTATTCTCACCTTCTCGGGTTAACGTCTACTTAAGAATCACTGTATCCCCATTAACCTTGGCAGCTTTCAGTACAAATTGGCATAAAAAACCACAAGATATTGTACACACTGTCCAAAGTACCTAGCAAAGAAAGGGTTAAAGAAAAGCTACGACGTAGTTAAAAGGTACGCGTGTATGGCGTCATGTAACTTAGCTCTGCTAAAGTAGGGGTTAAACAAAAACATACACAAAACATATCGCTCAGAGACGAAAGTAAAATTGAGTAAAAAATTGATTTGTTATCTGAAATCAAGCCTCGCATCTAAGCTCCCCATTTGTTAGACAGTGTCTTGTCCAGATTACGCAAAAATGCATTACAGCTCTGAAAAATTGAAGCAGGCGACTTTGGCTGGATATAAGAAATTCGACATTTTATTCAAGGAGTCACAAGTGTGTTGATTCACCCACTTCCTATTTTGATATTATAATGAACTTGTCAAAATAAAATTTATTCTAAGATTTGCAAAAAGTGTTATTATCTTGATGTTTTTATTTGACCTTTGGCGTTTCAATCCTCTCTCTCCAGTACTTCTGATTGTGTCCAGATAGGGTAGACGATATTCTCAAATCTTTATTCATCTGGCGACGTGTGTTCGTGGCGCTTCTGTGGTATACAACTTTTGACATGAAAGCTAGATTGATTTAAGTAGTGCGTCATGTTGCATAGTATACTCATTCCCACAAACAATATTTTTATAACCGTGCACTTTGACAGGGCTTGATGACATACACCGTTACACTATACTTTTTCATAGCCTCCATTAATTTTCATCAGACTTTCGTGGAGGTTAAAATGGTTAAAAAAATGATCACCAAAAGTTCGCCTGTTGCACAGCTTCAATGGGGTTACCATCCGATTTTCTAATAAGTATTTGGGTGAGTATTGTAGATAATCATGTTAAGTATATTTTTCTGTTGCTTCCCTCTTTGTTTGGTTTTAAATGAAATCATTGAAAACAAACAAGCAGGCGAAGGGATAATTGTCAACTTTAAAATAGTTTGTTGTCATGACATCACCTTTTTTCACCAATTCTGCGCTATTAATTACCTTTGTCGAGAAACACATTCGTATGAGTGTCTTAGTTTGTCTGATTTGGCACGTTGTGTTCCGTCGTATAATTGTCTTCTTTCATCCAATCCGTTAACTTGATAAGAGGAGATGTGTCATTCCAAAGCCTAAATGGAACATCAGGTCTTTTGCTTAACTTACAGAAGCTGATCTCTGGTATGTCAAATCCACGACATCTTTATTGCTATCTACCTTTTGGATTTTAATCGTGTGTAAATTGTGGGTTTAACGTCGAAATAAATCAAAGTTCATTTTTGTCATTACTCTCGGAACTACAGAATTATTGCCTTCGGTTTGCACACCAGACACGTAATAACATGGCGAATAAAACTTCAGCACTTCTGTTCCAACCAACTCCTGCGTCTCAACACTTCTTTTCTTTTCGGGGGAAAGGGGTAGACTGCATGCTTATGAATCTATGACGTACACACACACATACTGTGATTGTAAGGGAGACTTTTATTACTTTCATGTCATTAAATTACTAAGGCACACGTAAATCAGACAAAAGGCATAACATGCCAATACAACCAGAAACAATGTATGAGTTAATTCATTCAGATTAACATTCACGGGATATGAAAAGAGAAAAAAAAGATGGATTGAAGAGAGAGAGAGAGAGAGAGAGAGAGAGGGAGGGAGAGAAGAAAGAGGAGATCCATAGAATAACAGGTATATAGCAGGGGCGGATCCAGGAATTCCGTAAAGAGGGGGCGCGTTTACAAAATTGAAGGGGGGCGCACGCACCCCATCCCCATTTTTTCTTTTTATTTCTTTTGTTTCAACAAAAAATAAAGGGGGGGGGGGCGTGTGCGCCGGTTGCGGTCCTCCCTGGATCCGCCCCTGTAAAGGTAGAGAGAAGGAGAGAGAGAGAGAGAGAGAGAGAGAGGGAGAGAAAGGGAAACAAATTTCTCTTCAGTTGCTAAACCTGTCATGTACGGGTTGTAAAAGGACAGAGTCATTTTCATCTGGTACTCCTAGATTCTGTCTTCCAGCTGTGTAGATCCACTTTCCTGTCTGTAACTATGTATCTTCATGTTGAATCCTGACCCGGCCTCTCTAATCTTCATAACTCTACACCTGAACAAACCTTTTATATGTTACGCAACTCTTTACCCTTTCATATGTTTATTCAGGAATATGGCTTTATCTTTTTATCACTGTGTGTGTGTGTGTGTGCGTCGAGTGTGTAATTCTATTACACGAACTTTTTTTTTTACAAGGCCAGCAGGTTTTTAATTCGTACTTGCAATATCAATTGATACATTTCATAGTACCGACATTAACAAGCATTATACTAATCAATAATGGTTTCTAACGGGTTCTTCATCACTGAATATGACGATTTTTCTAGACTGACAAATGAACTATAACGAGAATGAGTGACATTCTTTATTTTTCGTGTCACCAGCTTATATTCAAGAATATCATCGACATTGTCTTGAAATATGAAATCAAGTTGAATTGCAATGAACATTATTTCTGAAATTCAAATAGTCACTCAGATGTTCTGCACAATATCTTTATTTTTGGTCGAGGAAATAAAATAGCCCTACTAAGCATAGATTTCTGAACTGCGACATGAAAGAAACTAATGAAGCAAAAAATTGGAAAACGTTCTCAACTAAAGTATAGAAATTGATGTAAAATTCAAAAACATTCGGTATTCATGGCTCTCGTTATTCTTAGACGTGCTTTAAAATTTGTACTTTAATGATAATCGTGTTCAGATTAAGATTACATGCTAGACACCTCAATTCAATGTTTGTTTCAATTCTTTGTGACAGAAGCATCTATAATTACTTATTTTATACATTTTAGAACAAACAAACAATGAAAAACAATAAAAACAAATAAACAAACAAACAAACAAACAAACGATAACTTCTTGTCTCGTGTTCTTAATATCACTATATAGGACCTAAACGAATTAAGCCGCATTCACACACAGAAATTACGGTTTTTGCATTTGCCATATTTGTTCATACACGCTATGCTGGACAAATATCATGAATATCGCGAAGTTTCCCTAAAGGAAAAACAGTTTCCAAAACGTTACCCCAGGCATCCGATTTTCCGGACATACCGTGGCGCGTTGCATTGTGCGATTAAAACCTCGAGTTTCTCTTTGCGTTTCGTTCACACGCACCTCTCAGGGCGATCCTCCGCGATGTTTAAAAAAAGAAAGAAGATCAGGCGGGATTGATTTTTCAACCGCGATGCGGACGGTGATGATAAGGATTATTTTCCTACATTTTGTTTGCATTGATTTTACTCCAGTAGTAACGAGTTCAAGTTCTACCCCGGATTCCTCCACACTGTACAATGTTACAGTCGTCTCGTGTTGGCTGCCCGCTGTCTTCATCATGTGACTGTGTGCTAGAGAGACCTGACTTGAATGAGGACGGACCCGGATACATCCTTGAGTTGACTGCAATGGAAGCCTACTAGGATGTACTTCAAGCCCGTGTTCCTGGCCTTGAAAGAAATGTTCCGGCAGATTGAGCCTTTACCAGGGATGTCCCTTTCGGTACCAAGATCAAGAGAGAGTATAGAAAATGTGTTAGAGTGGTATACATAGATGGAAATATAATGATACAGGTATATAGAGATCGTTATGTGAATATCTAAATTCAGTTCAATTTCAAATTAAATTCACACAATTATACACTTGAATTTTCATGAATATGACACAGACTGAAAATATCGAAATTTAAAACAAAAACTCCAATGAATAACTCATGATGATACAGTTGCAAAGTAGACAAGACAATTTATAAGTATATAGAGATTACCGATCTTTATGTAACTAAATACACAAACCTAAAGGATACGACATAAAGGTGCATGACTATACTAGTAGTCTGTGTGTGTGTGTGTGGGGGGGGGGGCGGGGGGGGGGGGAGAAACAAATGAAAGAAAGTGACAATGTCAATGCAGAGACAACTAAAAATTGTCGGCCGAGGGTACCTACTGAAAAGCTTGTATAGGTAGATTGTCAGATAGAATGATAGATAGATAGGTAGATAGATAGATAGATAGATATAGGTAGGGCCTACAATGTATATAGATAGGTATTATAGATAAATATATGAATAGTTGAATACATCAACATATCGATATAAAAATGGATAAACAGACAGCAAATATAGTGATAGATAGGTAGGCAGAAGATAAAGACGATGATAATATAATTTTATATATATAGAGAGAGATAGAGAACGAGTTAAAGATAAAACGCATCATACACATCATACATATTTCTTTGAAGTGAACTAAAGAGGGCAGTCGTCTGCCACAGTATTTTTGCCGACTGTTTACCATTCTTAGCACACGTATCAAGACAGCGATATGATGGCAGACTGTGATTTCATGTATGATTGATTTCAAAATAATTCACACTTGCTGCTAACACAAAAGGCTGACTATGGTGGGGTCCATGCTCAAATTTACTCACTCTTGTTTCACCGAGAACGGCTTGACAAGGTTTGACCCCTCGACCTCAAAACTGCAGTTCGTCAGCACTTTCTCTAGAGGGTTGGTGAACTCGACTGCCAATATGACCTCTGACCCGGTCACCTCTGAGTTGACCTCCAGCCTAGGAATCTGGAGTCTGATGTCCTCACGCTTTGATATTGTTTTGTCCGTTTCCTGGTGTAATGGGGAAAACAAATAAAGGTTGATTTAGTATCTTTATGCCAGAAAGTAGAAAGTCCTGCCAGTCTTGTTGTCATCATTCTCTTGCGAAATTGAAATAAGGTTGTTGTTTTTTTGTTCACAGTAGTGATATTGTCTTCATTTCATTAATTTTCTTTATTTGTCCAAATTATGTTAAAAAAACATGGTATGGAGATTTGATTTTGTGACACATTCACTATGAACACATCTAAACACCATATATTAAAAAAAACCCCAAATTATAATGGATATTCAGTCACAATGTTAAAAGGAACTAAACGTTAAATCAAAACACAAAATATCATCGTTAATCGTGAACATTGAACAAGAGAAAATAATTTATACACATGAAAAGATAAAAAGAATATACTACTTCAAACAATATCAATAACTACAAGTTTCAAAACAAAATTTATTAAAGAATATTCATACAGACCACATCAATATCATAGCCCCCAAATTATTTCACACATTGCACATTATCCCCACCCTAAACCAGTTACAGCTCTTGCACATACGGAAACACAGTTAATGAGATATCCCGCCATGATATCTGACTTTATGATTAAGCTGATTTTAAAGTGGACATCATTGCGTATGATTCATAAAATTAATTTGTACTATGCATATCATGTAAATATTTAGAAAAAATGTAATTATGTTTCCTTCATTTTGTTTCTCATTATCACATGTACTTTGTTAGTTTACGTTTGTGCAGTTATTACAAATATTTTCTGCTTGCACACTGTATATAACTATTTCTGTTTACTGAGGGAAAGGAAAATATATTTGAACTTTGAATTTTGAACGGTATGTAACTAGTAACTGTCTAATATTAAGCAAGACAGTTTCATGTGAATGTCTCTAATTTTTGTTACATAATTATTTGAGATCATCATGAAATTGATCAATCTTGGATAAAGACATATGTTTGTACAACGTGCAAACACACACACACACATATCCATATATGAATATATACATATATACGTATAATTACTTACGCTTAATGATTGGTATGTATGTATGATAAACGTAGTGATGAATTTCACTCGCCTTGATGGTCAATAGTACGAAGACGGTGAGAAGACCTTGTTCTTCGATCTTGTCCACGTATTCGTCAACGAGCACAGGTAGCACGTGATCTTGAAGGTCACGTGCTTCCAATCTTATCACCATCTTTTTCTTCTTGATCTCCTGCCGAATAATTCCTGGAGCACATTGCATAAAAAGATCTAGCACATTAGCATACATACACTTTTTGAAGCATTGAAAGTCAACGATCAGGACCACGTTTCATAAAACTTGTTATCAACAACAAGTTACGATAGTTGTTATTTATAAGTTAATGCTATCCTTGCATCTGATTGGCTGAGAGCAAATCTGTCATAGCACTGTGGCAGTTGTCAAAGTTTTATGAAACAGGACCCTAATACACACTTTTAGAGAGATATTGGGACTTTTTTTTTTAGTCAAAAAATAAGAAAAATGAATATCAAAGGGAAACAAATGCCTATATCGCAATATCTGTCACCTTCTGTTCCGGATGTGCGACAACATTGTGTACTGTCTTTTGAGTGAGTACCTCTATTTCTTTTTTTCACACAATGTCTAAATATGTTTGCATAAGTAATGCCTCATTTTGTAATGACTACAGACATGAACATTCCTTGTTACCTGTGTATATATAATATATCATTTAAAACGCATGTCAAATTTACGTTGGTTCTTTTTTTTTTTACATTCTGTTGAAAGAAGTGAAAATAAAAGTTTAAATTGAGCTGAATTGAACTGATACTTGGTCTATGGATATAGACCGAGCCGGTGTGTGTGTGTGTGTGTGTGGGGGGGGGGGGGGGGAGGGGGGGGGTAGGATATATAGGAGGAGTATCCACGCCCCTGGACTCTACATCTTACCAGTGTAGAGGGTGCTCTGTAGGCTGACTATCAGAGTGGCTGTCCTTGTCTCATCGGAAAGATTGGAAATCCGCGCTTTCAGCTCAAAGGAGTCCCCTATGTAGGCGTCGTTCAAGTCGTTGAGATATATTGCCACGTCGTGATCAGGGCATTCCACGTTGTAGAACCCCCGTCGCATACCTTTAGCTAGCACCATCTCCACTGTTGCCTTCTCCTCGCCTGACCCTGCAATGAGAGAAGGGCAGAGCAAGCTATAGAATGATGAGAGGTGGATTAGTTCCTACGCCCACTGCGAAGCAAAACACTTGCATAATATTGTCCAAAGCTTATGAGAAATTGCATTTGTGACGTCATCTTTTTAATTGATCATCTAAGGTCGATGGTGCTGTTTACCGTTTAGCGTATAAACATTAACTTTTTACCAACAAAGTTGTATTATAATATCACAGTCAGATCTGTCAAGTCTGAGGGACGCTTGTGGTTGAAACAAAGTGATGATCCAAACTTTGAAATTCAATATCTGGAATATGAAGAACTCGTCTTTGGTAATTTGGACCCAAACGTGTTGACACAATGATACGTTATAAAGTACGTTTATTTGGTACTTACCAGAGGTAAAAGAACTGTTTTCTCCTCTCTTTTTTTAAATGCTTGAAAAACCTTTTATTCGTGATCGTAATTTTAGTTATTACTGACTACAGGTGCTCCAGACAAATGGGCATGCAAGTTTTCATGAACTGCATTCAACTGTTTAATCTTGTGTGCTGATTAGTTCATTCAATCATCCTAACCATTATTTGTAAACATAATGACTTTGCTTGTTAAACCATCACATTATCTTCAAACAAGATATTCACAAAATCACCAGATTTCTATCGGCATTTTTGTCATTTTTTATATCATCATTTTGGGCGTGGCACTCAAGCAAATCGTGGGTCTGATTCCGTCACGAAACGAGGACAACATCTAGTTTATTTACATTGTACATAATCCCTAGTACCAGTTGAGGAACGGCAAAGGACACCGCCATCTACAATGGACGACGCGTGGCAATCCACCATTGGTCACTCGACGAAGAAGTCACCAAGTGCTTGAAAACAAAAGCTAAATTCGCCGCTAGGTTTTTGCTCAAGATGATATTGAAAGAATGTAAATTCCATACAGGATATTATGGATATCATACAAAATGCTTAATCTATAGATACATGAATTTCGATGATATTAGCAAATTGATTTTCGAGTGATCTGAGTATTACAAGCGCCGCTTAGCAATAGATTATTCACTCTTTTCCATCGTTATATATAATATCTTTTCATTTTATCCCCGTCGGAAAGCATGCATTGTTTCTATTCCTTCGTCCATTTCAAGTTGTATTACTTAAAACTTTGAGGATTGTATTTCGTACAAAATTGTTAACAATATGATTTATTGAATGCCTTGATTTTGCATCAACCTTTTGTTGTACGGAAATAAAGCGCAAGTGAATTGAAAAGTCGTTAGATATACGTTGCCCCGAACGATCCCCGATAATCATAACGATACCCCGAACGATCAAAAGAAAACCTTGTCACATATTATACTTACGTAAATATATACCACAAAACTTCTAAAATTATCATGTGCCTGGGTTGTTCAATGTGTGTTCAAAAAAAAAAGAGAGTCAAACCTGCAGAGTATTTATAATCCATGGTTACATCTTGAAACTCGTCAGACCCAACGGCCTTGGTGCACAACAACTTCCCGACGGCATTCTTCTCGACGTCGACCAGTTCGTAGCCGGCTGATTCGGGATTGTTCCGGTGGTGTTTATCTGGCTTGACCATCCACGTCACACGGTCGGCATTTAGCTCTGCAAACATGAACCTGATCATTGCAATGGCAAAGAAAACATATGAAAGACAAAACGTAATTACATCAATTATGGAGGCTTACTAGTGAGTTAACTAAAGCGATAAATATCCTGTAGCATCCCAAGGGACCTAGCTTCTGGTAGTGACGCAGTGGCGTATCGGGGGGGGGGGGGGGCAAGGGGGGCACGTGCCCCGGGCGCCACTCCTTGGGGGCGCAAAGAACGAAAACACGAGAAAAAAAAAAACGAAGAAGAAGAAGAAGAAAAAAAAAAAGAAGGAAAAGAAAAAAAAATCTCTCCCGAACCGGGAAGGGGGGGGGGGGGGGGCAGAGGGGGGCAGCGAAAAAGCAAATCAAACAAGATAAGAACAAAACGTAATGATGACGCGGAAATATAAAAATTTCTACTCACTCGCGCGTACTAATTTGGAGTATTTTTTCAAGTAATCAGTTCATTGGTTTAAATCGTTATCTATAAGGCCGTCACTACAGGTGTATATATTGATTAGAATTGTAGGATTTAATAAGCAAAAAATGACAAAAATTCCATGCTTTGTAAGCTGAAATACAAAATTTTCGGCTCGCTCGCTGCGCTCGCTCGCCAAAATTTATATAAATAAATATATGTATATGTATATATATATATATATATAAAGATAGGAACAAAACGTGATAATGACGCGGAAATATATAAATTTCGGCTCACTCGCGCGTACTTATTAAGAGTATTTTTTCAAGTCCTCAGTTTGTTGCTATAAATCGTTATCAATAAGGCCGTCACTACATCTTGATTAGAATTGTAAGATTTAACAAGCAAAACATGACAAGAATTCCATATTTTGTAAGCTGAAATGGAAAAAATTTCGGCTCGCTCGCTGCGCTCGCTCGCCAAAATTTATCACAAATAAAAGAGATAAGAACAAAACGTGATGATGACGTGGAAATATACAAATTTCGGCTCACTCACGCGTACTAATTTACTAATTTACAGTATTTTTTCAAGTTCTCAGTTTGTTGGTATAGATCGTTATCTATAAGGCCATTACCAAATCTTGATTAGAATTGTAAGATTTAACAAGCAAAAAATGACAAGAATTCCATGTTTTGTATGCTGAAATGCAAAAAAAAAAAAAATTCGGCTCGCTCTCTGCGCTCGCCAAAATTTATCAAAAAAAAAAAAGAAAGAGATAAGAACAAAACGTGATAATGACGCGGAAATATACAAATTTCGACTCACTCGCGCGTACTAATTTACAGTATTTTTTCAATTTCTCAGTTTGTTGGTATAAATCGTTATCTATAAGGCCGTTACTATATCTTGATTAGAACTGTAAGATTTAACAAGCAAAAAATGACAAGAATTCCATGTTTTGTAAGCTGAAATGCAAAAATTTTCGGGTCGCTCGCTGCGCTCGCTCGCCAAAATTTATCAAAATTTATTACATTTAAATCACCCTCAAAAGGCCCCCTTTTAAGTGCTTGAAAAAGCATATCATGTGGACTTTTTAAAAGTCCCTACTGGGATGGGGTTTGGGTTGAACACTTTTTCAGAAATTAGGGGCGCAATTTTCGCGCTTGCCCCTGGCACCGTTTTCCCTAGATACGCCACTGGCAGGCTGACTGGGTAGCGGCATACATGGATAGTATACAGAAACTTGAAAAAATCAACTTTTGATAAAGACGTGGCCGAGGAAAAAGCTACGGCGTATCTTTGCTACTTCTAAGTGGTCGGCATGCACAAGTATTACGTGTCATTTGTAGTTTATCTGGAGTGAAACAAAGATTTCAACTAGAGGAACAGCAAGATGGAAATATCAAGGAAGACATCAGTGGTAACAAAAAACCGATACCTTGTTTCATGGCCTTGGTTGACAGATCCCCGTTTGATTGCTGCTACTGGAGCCGGACCGCACTGATATATGCCTTGTGTGGAAAGGATCGAAAAACTGGATTGACATCCACTCTCAAACCTCACTCGTTTACTCAACATAGGCTTTCTTATCAAAAAGCCACATGGATCCTGTGTGAAAAAGACTTCGTATGGCACTGAAAGAGTTAAACTCCAAGACTAAATTAAGTCTTAATGTCTCGTTATAATTTCCTCTATGAGAGACCTCCACTTCTGCTGTATTCTTTGTCCTCTATTCTACGTGCTTATGTCATGGTCATCTTGTGCCCTAGTTTGTCATGTTATCTTCTGCATATTAATCTTTGTGAAGAAGGGTATTGCATTTAGCCTTGGGAAGGCTGGTAACGAAATCTAAATGCTTAAAGAATAAATAGGTGCCTTCAAAAGATCTCCACAATAGTAATAATTGAATTGTTCCCCTCTCCATAAACGAACAACTATACTTGAACAGCTCGGTTTTCTTAGAATCAGACTTCTCTTTTTCGGGGAGGAGTGGGAGTCAATCAATGATTTCTGGTCCATACGGTTTTCTGAGAATTAGATTTCCCATTCGTGTTCACGAATAGTGGAAGAATTAATCATTAAGACAGTTCAAGCAACATTTGCAAGCTCCAAAATTACACCAGCACATGCAGAGTTTGATCAACTGAACAAAGCTGATTTGTTTTTGTTTTTTGTTTTTTTTTTGCATAAATTCAAGGAACAAAAACAGACCTTCGCTGGTATCTTGAGGAGTCACGTCTACGGCCTGCCACCCATCGAACCCGGGGTCCAGATCTGGGCGAGTCATCCACGCCTCGTTCCACACGTGGTAGAGCCACACCGAATCCCCGCCCCGAATGTCCACCCCGTTGTCGTCCACGAACTTGTCGATCACCATGGAGTCGTCCGAGTCGTGGGCGGAGGAATAATTCGTGATGCAGCGTGCGGGGATCCCCATGCATCGAAACACGGTGGTGAAGAGTCCGGCGAACACCCAGCACTGGCCGAACTTGACCGGTTGCTTCGTTCTCCGGTACTCCTCCAGAATCTTGACGCTTCCCTGCCACTGCGTCGGCGCCATCCCGCCGGCGTACTTGCTGTCCCAGCTGCCCGCGAGGACGCCGCCGGGCAGGCGACCCGCTGCATTTAGCACAGCCGGCAGGATTCGCGCGACCTTCACGGGATTCCCTCGATCATCGACTCGCACGTAGTCGTGAAGAAGCCCGAATACCGTGTCGACAACGTCCTTGTCCAAATGTCCAAAATTCCACTTCTGAGAGAGCGGGCATCGGTAGTTCCCCTTCCAAATCTCCCCTTGGTCTTCCAGCACATACTCCCGTCTCTCCTCCTCGTTCTCCATGTACACCGGATCCCTTCTGCACCAGGGATTAAAGAGGAGATAGATTGGCTCCGCTTCCTTGAACTCTCTCTGGAGTCCAGTGCGGTTGTTCTTGATGACGACTGTTAGACTGTATGGTCCTATGATTGAAGTCACTGCTGTGCAGACGATGACTCGAACACTGCCGTCATCCGACGATTCTAGCGCGATGGACCAGCCGTTGGATTGATCACTGTCATGGATCGGTAGCAGAATAAGAGTCCCGTTTGACTGTCGAGGGTGTTTTGCTGAGATTTCAAAACGAGAATGATTAAGAACATTTGCGCATTTTTTAAAAAAATAATATAATGACAAAAACGATAAACGACCATACACCAGACAACAAACACGTTTTGATTGTTGTTATAAACACTTTACTCACGAAACAACCTATGTGTTCAACTAAAGGGCGATGTCATGTGAGTGGGAATCATGTCTATTCTATTTAACAAATCAACTTACACAGATGTATAAACAAACTAATGACAAACAAACGTACACATCAATTATTATACATAACGAACTGCTCAATATTTGCTTTGACCTATGGTTATTAAACGGAATCCATTTCATTCACTTCAACAACTACACTCACACATGGCGGCAAATCGCATGTACAACGTTTCTCGCTCTGGAACGTATTTCCTGCTCGTCCGTACGGTAAGTTTGAAATTCTGCGCTCGTCTGATCACCAGGTTCTGGTTCTCGTAGCTTTCCGTGTGATGCTCAGGCTGGTTAGTGTCCAACTGTTCATGAATAAATATTAGCCAATGAAAACTCGACGTGATGTTGAATCGTTTTACTTTGTGTCTTTAATCGTTTTAAATATCAAACATTTAAAATGAACACTTCCGATCAAAGAGAGAACTATCAATTAAAGTTAAAAGGACACAGGCCCAGGATTCCATAGGGCGCTGTTGCATGGACCCACGCTTTTGCGTCTACCATGTTCCAGAAATCCGAATAAAGCCGATTATGAGTAATGTAGAAAATGTTCGAAATAATGCGAATCTCAGCTCGGCTCTTCATTCGGCCTTTGTTCCTGACTGGTTCCGCCTACTACTTACGGATCCTTCAAAGATAAAGTTTTCTTGCAAGATATTCGTGGAAACTTGCGTGAAAACACACTATCTACTTTGACTGACAGATAACCGCGGCAGATAGCTAGCTTTACATCGTCGATCGTCGTAATGAAGATGGCGGTAATCGTCATGCCGTTCAACAGCGCCCTCTTTCGGATGCTGGGTCCGTGTACCTTTAAGTCGAGTCCGTCTCTCGAAATGATATCACTGATTCGTATCTATCCACACTACTGCTCAAGAATCGCATCTGTTCTTCAGTGCCTCCGAAGTTAACACCTTTATTTCAAGAAGACACTGATTTAAAATACTTACCACAACACTCGTCCCTATGCTGGTTCTCTCCCAAAATTCCTGCTTATTGTTTGCAATTATACAGCTGTCGACAATTTTAAATGTTGGCTCACAAACCTATTCACTCTGGCAGCAATTCCTTTGAATATTACATTCTATTTTCTCATTAATTCAAAGTTAAGCTCATGAAAGATGCAATGCGCATCATCATCGAGGTTTACAGTTAACATTCACAAGGACCAGTTTTTCCTCCTTCTTCAGGTCTTTAAAACATACCTATAGTTTCCTAGAAAAGAAAGTCAGGGACGGGAAAAAAGTCAACAAGCAGCCCTGTGAGTGCATCAAGCTGTTACACCACGCATCAAACATTATATCCGTTCCCATTTATCAGTCATTCGTAACTCAGTGAAATCTAATTCATGGATGGTGATTTGCTTCGACGTTCGATTTCATACTGCACCTGCCCTTGACTCGGATGAAAGCAAGTTAATGTTATGTGCAGCTCTTCATTTCGTCTGCCATTTGGAAAATCGTGTATGTATGATGTAAGCGTAAGCCGGTTGTCATAGATACAGAAGGGCCAGAAGACACACTAGCAATTGATTGCGAGAATCGTTTGCGCTGCCTTACTCTCAAGTCTACCCTTCACCGTGTTTATGATAATTATCCATCTCCTGATGAGCCGCGTGTTTTCTGTCAATGTCATAGCGTAAGGAAAATCTCGATTCAGCAAAAGAAATTGGAAAATTCGTCTGTATAGGGGAGGGGGAGGGGACTGGCGGGAAGGATGAGAGCATTATATACATGTATGAATGTGAATACGGGCTAAATTGAAGAATATGTAGCTACTATATGTCTGCTCTCGCGACATGGAGTCAGCATACCAATTCAAGACTTGATATAGGGGGCATTCTTGGAAAAGCGGAGAAGAGTCCAGACTTTCGTGTAGGAGGATCTAAGGGCGCATCATGTCAGTTGCTTACAGCCTTGGATGATGCGTTATTATCTACCATGTACCCTTCGGCCCAATAGTAAGAATGGCTACCTCACGTTGTTGGGGGTACCACCAAAGGCAACACAAAATCCTCTTTGAAAAGCAGTGCTAACATTAATGTTCTGACCAGAAAAATTATATGACGATATCTCGAATGTATCTAATTCATGTACGTATATCCGATAGGGCTCTGAAGTGACTCTCCACTACAGATTGCTTAGCTCCTCTCTTGTACTCACGGGGGACGAACGAACATGTCAATCTACATCCGATGTTATGGATATGATGCAATTTAATTGTGCAAGCTTGGCAGCAAATGGCAGATTCCGTATCGCAACGCACACGGCATGCACCGTGGAGTCTATGAATAAATCATTAACCTGTGGCATGTGCGGGACACACTCTGTTGCCATAGATCCTTAAAGCGCCTATCCAACTCTTTCAAGCCCGATTATACATTCACTTGTGCAAGAGGGAGAAACTGTGCCTATAGAAAATTAGCTTCGAATGATTCTTTGGAAGGAGTGACAGTTGATCATACTCACGTGAAAATCTACTCCATGTATTTGCAATGGTTGAAGTTTGGAGTGGAATGGCTTTGCCATGTGTGCGTGCAGCATCTTTGTTGGGATCACGGGGGAAGCTCCCATTTCTTCCCCGACCACGGAACGAGCGTCCATATCATCGTCGAGCACAGTCTCGAGATCGTCGTCGCTGTAAGGATCGCTGGCGGGCAGGTTGCTGAAGTATTTGTCGGTCCATTCGTGACTCGGTCTCAGGCCGGTCTCGTCAGTGACGGTGACAGTAATGGAGACAGGGGCGACTGGATTTGTCGTCCTACTCTCATTGCTCCCGACGCTCCGCCGGCTGGAGGCAGACCCGTGTGAACTGCTACCAGATCCCATCTTATCAAACTGGCGAGGTCGCCACCGTCCAAGGGAGAAGACCTTTCCACCAACAGTTGCTTGAGTTCAGTCCAGACTAGAAGAAAACTTCCCATTCATACACAAATCGTGAGCTCACATCAGCTTGCTAAGCAATCACCGCAATCATGTGAACAAAGTCACGACGTAAATTTGAGTTTGCAGAGGATTACCTTAACTTGCTTTCAAATATCGTTGGAGAATTTATATTTTCTATTTTATTTCATTATTGCTGGTGTGACAAGCACAACCCAGTAAAGATGAGGTAAGAAGCATGACCCAAAACAGTCCGCTCTCGGTAATATCGGCTTGAGTGATCGTCTGTCCCTTTCTACTCATCCTCTGTAGTGATTAAATCAGATCGCAAACTGACTGATGTCGGAATGTATCTACATCGATTTCTGTGCAGACCTGTAATCGTGTTTCTCCACGTGTATTTCGCTTGCTGTCCAATATATTTGCGCAGACGCAAACGGTTCCTCGCGACGTAGAATAATACAACACTGCAGCATTCGTTCAGCGTCACAACGCGCATGTGACTGACGCACGTCGTGAATGCCACCGTACTTAATATTGTACTCTGCACCTTTTTTACGCATTCGATGACTGGAAACAATCCCAAAACTTCATGCAAAAATTTAGCCTGCGACAGCAGGTTTCTCCAGTATGCCTCCTTCCACGAGGAAAAGTTTCAACTGCCCAACAAATAGCGTAAACGAATTAGCATTGGAAGACCTTTACTCATGCTGCCTGGTTTCGTTTTCTCCCAACAACCTCTCTTCTACACCGATTAGATTTGTCATTCTACCGTGCTAGATATGCATCGTTATTGTAACATCATAATCCCCTCGATACAAGTGATATTGTCTAACTTTCATTCAAGCTTATTGTCCTCCACAGTTCTCAGTGATGGCTGCTGGGATAAGAAATATCTGGTGGTATTCACTGGGGAAAATGCTCGTTTGTGTTTTCCTCACTTTCGTTTTGATAAAAAATGGTTTCGCTTTGGTCTCTATTCATACTGAAGCTGTGATCACTCTGTGGCGGGAGAGAAATCAATATGGGTATGATACTGTGGGGTTCGCGAATTCAATGAAATCATTTGGCCATGATTTTTAATTTACCTGATGGGTCGACTCGTTTGCCATTCCTGTAAACCGTTTCCAAGGTGACATGACGATAAATGACCTCATCTTGCAGCGTTACTCCTCGGTTACCGTGGTAGCCGGCTACGCTCTGCTGGGCTCACCTGATATAAAGTGTGTTGAAGTCTATGCAGTAAGCCAAACTTAGCAGTTAAGGCTGGAATATACTTACTACGTGTATTGTATCAATATAAAGAAATTAATAAATGGAATAGAATTCATATGTTAAGCACACATTAAAGAAGTGATATTTAAACATCGTTGCGGACATCCTAATAAAAGAAATAAGCCTATTCTTTGATTTATACTTGCTGGAAACCTTGACTTTCCATGAATATTAGTGACACAGATCTTTCCCCCCTTTTTTTTGGGGGGGGGGGGAGGGGGAGGGGGTATTCACTTTCTCGCAATTTCGCGTTATATTTTTGTATACCTTTGGTTATCTGGAAATTATTTTTTGTCAGATTTTCGTTCATTTCTAAAAGACATGAATTATTCCTCCGGTCGATCTATCGATAAGGACTTGAAGATGAAAGATATTTGCTTTTTAGTCATTAACTGCTATAGCAGGTTTACTTTCGTTTTGTAACAATCAAAACTTAAAAATAGAAAATGCATAGATAAGATGACACACTGAAGATAACTTAACCAAGTGCTCTCTCTCTCTTTCTCTCCCTCTCTCACTCTCTCTCTCTCTCTCTCTTTCTCTCTCTTTCTCTCTATCTTCTTTCTTTTCTACATAACAACACTTAGTGTTGAGATTTGTCCAGAGTGTTTGTTTAGAACTGGTTAGGTTTCTTCTCACAGTAAGTTCGTGTAATTGAGTTTTGTAATTCTGCTTTTCTTTTAGATTCCACTTTTTAAATTCTTTTGCAAAGTCATAAAGTTCATTTATTGTACATTGTAATGTTGATCTATGCACCTTTTGTAGAAACATTGTAGCTACATAACTTGGCAATATGAAAACAGATAAATGAATGAATTAATGAAAAAAAAGTCCATGTAATTTGTACTCCAAGATATATATATATGTGACAGGAGAGTGTTACGAACGGACCAAAGGAAGTGTCAGCCTATACCACCAGCCAAGGTATGATTGTGATGATGGTGAATTGAGCTACGCACTGCCCGCTGTGGTGCCTTTTTGCACTGAAACGGGTGAGGGCGCTGACTTTTAATAGCCACAATCAATGGCACGGTGATGAGGTAGTCCCATCCTGAGTAATCAGCTAATTGCACGCTGCCAGCTATCCTTCATTTAAAGGCAAAAACTCCACTATGAAATATAGTCCCCCTGGCAAATAAAATGAGTAAAGTAAAACAAAGAGAACACATTTTTTGTGTGTGATAGGATGGGCACCAAATGAATCTGAAGTTTAAATATTCCACTGAAAGAACGATATAAGATTCAATTCATTCACGAGCAGAATCGATTTTTTCACTTCATAGCTGTTAGATTTTCTTTGCTTTTATAACGACGCTATTTGTCATGGATTAAGCAGCTTTACAAGTAACCACTCCCGCATACTGGAAAAGCAAAACTTTATAATTACAAGGTCACTAACACATTAACTAATTTAATGCATAGTATACATGTTCTTTTCTTTTTTAAAGTTCATCTTAACAAAGGGAATTCAGTCAAAGTTCGTGTGCAAGTCGTCTAGAAAAGTGTAGAGCGATGACATCATCAACTCACTTCTTTTTATATAATGCGTTGTTACCGACAATGAAATTTCGTGGCTCTAACGGGTCATCAAAACATATCTTTTCTTAAAAAGTGGTGTCCCGACATCTGTTTCTGTTGACCCCGGGCCACCGGGCCACCGGTCATGTCGAGCCTTGTAATAAATATTTGCTGGACGACTTTCCCCCGAAAAATTTTTTTGTTATATGAATATTTAGGTACAGCCTAATTTTGTAACAACAACAACAACAACAACAACAACAACAACAGCAGCAGCAGCAGCAGCAGCAACAACAACAACAACGATAAAAATAACATGGAGAGTTCTACTTTAAGTGCAGGTGAGTTGAATATCGTTAACACTTGTCTGCTTGTCCTGCCAGTTAATCCTAAACTGTGGTATGTGTTTTCTCGTGATTAATGAGACGTTAGACCTTTTAGCGGATTGGTCTCAGAAACGTATTCAATTTTCTTCGCATGTGCTGGCGTGACATTGTCTCGTGATGTGAATAAGCTCAGACTGCTCAGACATAGTACAATATAGATCTATGCTAAGTGACACTGGATATCAAAATGTTTTATTGGTCACGTACCGAAAGTTCTTGGTGGATTAGAGAAGAGATTTGATGTTCAAACGTGTTTATATAACTAATTCATATTAGTCATGTTAGTTCACTCTCTTTAAACTACCCGTAATCAATGATGCCATGTGACATAAATACTGATTGTCAAGTATTTGAACATCACACAATATAATAAATCGGTTTGGTAGTTATCTGTCTGGATGAATAATTTTGGTATTTGCAAACCTAAAATGTAAATAGTTTTCTCAAGAGCTTTTCTGTGACTTGCAGTGCCATTATTCTGTTAGAGAGACGGTAAAGATGAAAATAAACAGAGGGCCATGCCACTTGTCGATAAAATTTGCTACATGCCCCAATGTTTGTCATAAACCATGCAAATAAAAAAAACAAACAAACAAACGGTTCGTTCATTCAGAGTCTCTCCCTGTCAAGTCCGCGCAAGGATTTTGCTGTTAACCCTCTGCCTACCGCATTCATTTTCTGCCCATAGGTATGCGTGTAACATCTGTGCACATTGGACTCATTGGCAAAGAAAGGGTTAAACGGTCACCCCAAGCCTGAACCTCTTCACGGCACATGAGCTAGAGTGGTTGCTAAAAAACACACAATAACAACAACAATAGACAATGTGGAATGATGTATTGGCTAGCGTCCTATAGAGGGTGATATATGCCTGGGGAAAAACTAGCTCTTGCATCCGTATCACATATCTATCAGTGTCTACAACATTTCATCTTCTTCCCAGTGGTTTCAAATCAGTGCGTTTCGACTTTTTCATGAATAATCTCTTTTTTTTTCTTCCCCACCTACAAAATAATTCAAAGCCGATGTGATGTAAGGATACACTTTCAGTTGACAAAGTGATGAAGCAGTTACTAAATCTACATAGAAATATAATGAAAAACATAGAGGGAGAAAGAGAGGGAGAGAGAGAGAGAGAGAGAGAAGGATAAAATGTGTAAAAAAAACCAACATAATTAGCACCACAGTTACCGGTTGGCTAATACATTATTCATATGTATTTATATTATTACTGATATCTACTCGCTTTGCCCAAGGCTTGACTGACGTAGCAACAGCTCAATGCACGCATGTTGCAGACCAGACGTCATAATGAACCTCAACGGAACAATTAACTTTAGTAGTCTTTCACTATACTTCATATGGGGAGTGAAAAATCAATAATCTTGTATATTGTGAGTAAATCATCCAAAAATAAAAGCGAAATAGACGTAAATGCAGACATACACACAAACTAAACAACAACACGACAGACAGTTCACAACTACATGTTATACGTGTTACATGGCTGAGAAAAAAAAGGCAAAAAATAAGTATACCGTACACAAACAGCAAGCATTATAGGCAGATGATTACTCAGCAAAAGCATATTCTCTTTTGTTTTCCAGGAAACATTTTTGGTCGGTATTGATCTTGATCAAATGTTTTCTCATGAATAATATTTATTTTTTTAAAAACCGATTTCGTATGTGATGTTATCATGAGGACTGTAATTTTTAGTAAACCCCCTAAAAAGAAAATTTATGAAAGCGTACTTTTGTGCGTACAACATGGATCGATCACCTTGGCTCAGACGCAAATCCAGCAGTTTGGGAAATAATATGTTTTACATTGACGAATATCACAGTGTGAAAAATAAATCAATTCCTTGCAACAAGAAGTATGTCACTTCCTTACTACATGAAAATCCTTTTTTTTTTCACGTATTAACAGTCTAAAGGCAGTGTTATATGTCACAAAGCAAGTAATCAGAAAGTATGGACCGAGAATAAGATATAATGCCACTCCTTCTAGGCATTTCGGATGCGACAAGCCAATTGCAGCTTCTTACTGATTACAATAAAAAGCAAAGACAAAGACAAGAACTGCCCCAAAATGAATGGCAAACTCCTTAAAAGTGTTATCAAAAAGAGTTTACTGCATATTTATATGCAGGGGTACACACACAGACACACATACACACACAGATATATATATATATATATATATATATATATATATATATATATATATATATATATATATATATACTGACATCAAAGGACTTAACCACAACATGGCGGGGCGGTGCAAGAACAGTAAATCTATTGACAGCAAATCTTGCACATATAGACGTGGCTGGTGTTGGGTAGCACCCCTTTAATCATCGAACTTTCGGGCGAAAAGCCCTTCTTCAGGATCTATACAGTCAATGACAACAACGTATAAATAAAATCAACCTAGGTATAAAATCATACTAAACTCAACTAGCCTCATATACTATACATTTCAAAATATACTCAACATAAAACATACCTCAATTCAGCACATTTTATAACAAAAAACAAATCAGCATACTATTACTAAATACAATCTCAAAACAAAACTTACTGTGTTGGTGCTGAGTGTGGTCTTGTAGTGTTGTCTGTGAGAAGGTTATGGTCGGTTATTTATACGTTGTTGTCATTGACTGTATAGATCCTGAAGAAGGGATTTTCGCCCGGAAGCTCGATGATTAAAGGGGTGCTACCCAACACCAGCCACGTCTATATGTGCAAGATTTGCTGTCAATATATATATATATATACATGTATTATATTCATGATTTATACATAATCTCAATAAATGATTATGTAGATGTATACATAATTTCTAATTTCTTATATTAAGATAGTTACTTATTCAGTTGGGTATTGTAATATAACACAAGAATGATGTAATAATAGATGATAGATTGTCATCATTGTCCTTATTGCTATATGGATAAATGCATGATTGAACAAGCTGTATTTTACCTGCCTTTAACTGTTCATGTCGTCATTGTGATTTGATATAAATAGTCAACCTGTCCATCACAAAATATTTGCTTAGCGCCCTCTCTTGTCCAGCATATCGAGACAAACATTATGATTGCCACCGTTTTGTCTTTACTCTTTATCTCCAAGTGCATGTCTACAATTTCTACACATACACACACACACACACACACACACACACACATTTTTGTACATGTATATATATATATATATATATTTGAGATATATATATATACATATATATATATATATATATATATATATATATATATATATATATATATATAATATATGTGTATATATATATATATGTATTTTGAAACAAGGAAGGAAAAACTGACCAGAAACACTTGTAATAATAAATAGCGAAAACTTTGAGCAAAGAAAATGGGTTTTCATCGGGATTCGAAGCCGAGACCTCCGGATTACTAGACCGGCGCTCTACCGACTGAGCTTTATAGGTTTACATATAGGGCTTTCAATAGCTCAGTCGGTAGAGCACCGGTTTAGTAATCCGGAGGTCTCTGGTTCGAATCCCGATGAAAACCCATTTTCTTTGCTCAAAGTTTTCGCTATATATAAATATATATATGTATACACTGTATATACATACATATATATATATATATATATATATATATATATATATATATATATATAATTATTATATTCATGTGCAACAGCATGCAGTCTAAAGTATTGTCGAAACGTGCAGCTTCTGGGAATAGGTAAATATGGAACAATTTCCAGAGAAGTTTCCACTTTTCGAACAGGTGGTGGTTTGGGATGTAAGAGCATAAAAAAAATCAGGTACTAATTTGTACGCACTGCGCGCATGAGACGCAAAAGCTGTACTTCGCATGCAGTGAAGTTGGTGGTGATGATTTGGAAATGCCTACCACAGATATTTTAGGTCAAGGACTTGCATTACTCTGAAAATACTTTGATTAAACCATTTATTTGACCGACTTATGCTGACGGGAATATACAGAATGTTCTTAAATGCAACGTTGGTGAGATTATTAAGTCCTTGAAGTTATCTTCGCTACTTAAAACATCCCTCACTAGTTTTTAGCGCCCTACAGGTGATACATTCTGGTTTTCCCCTCCAACGCCTGTATACAATTACGATTTTATTGGTGACCGTGAACGTGAATTTTCACAACAAAGGGAAGTTGGAGAAGCTTGATTCGTTACATAATCATTGATGTCTCCACGGGGACGAACACGTTTGTTCAAAGGGTCGTGTTGTTGTTTTTTTGTTTGTCTTGTTTTGTCTGTGTTATGTTTGTTTGTTCCTTTTTGCCAAGCCCAGCTCCCACGTACAACGTAATCACACATATAACAAACAAATAAGACACATGTTGGTGGTTTTTTTTCTGCATGAGAACTGCGTAAACAAATATTTATCTCGAAAATGACGTGTTTTTTTTTCATGACAGCATACGATCACATTGTGTTTATCATATCACCAATATCAGCGACTGCTCGAACCACCTTCACATTACGCCTTATCTTAATGGTAACGATGAAAACTAAAAGTCATATAGATATTCCAATATCAATCCGTATAAATCGAAATATGTACAGGGAATGGTAACAAAATAATTTTTTTCACATTTTCACATAGATATTGCACATATTCATATTTACATACTAGTGAAACTGACAATAAATAATTCTGCCTTCAAAATATCGATTACTGACAATTTGTAATAAAATATATAAAAAAATGGACAGACTTATCTAAACGCTTAAGAGAGTGTAATCACATAACAATTCATTTAACACTTAAATTTGACTTGACTACAAGCTAATGTAAGAAATGTTTGTGATATTAATAAGCTAATAAGGAAAGGAAAGAACAGCATCAGATAAAATTCAGATAAAATCATAACATGGTTCTGATCAGAGCCATGTTATCAAACACTCAAAGAAAAACAAATTCTTTACATACAGAATAAAGTGGTTTATGTTTCCTTTCCACCATTGCAGTGGTTCCATACGGACACGCGAAGTAGCAGCACGTTAAGACTTGAAAGTTTTGATCTTAAGTAAAACGACCTTATACAAGAGAGAGCTCAAAAACCAGTGGCAACATTTATATCAAGCACCATAAAATATTAATGAACCGTGAGTAACACCTAAATCTATTTACAACCAAGAAACTGGCATGCCTTCTTACTTACCATACGCAATGTAATACATGTTGTAGAAAAGTCTGATAAAAAATCAACTTTGTGACAAGCGAAACTGTTTCTTTTTTTCATACAAAAGTTCTCTTATCAATACGTTGCTTAATTATTTACATACGTCACACCAATATACTATTAGTATACTGGCGACGTGTCTTACACTAAAAGATGAACAATGTACATGGAATTACGCGAATGAGTCCAAACGAAGAATGCAAAATTTTTTTCCACTAAGATTTGGTAGGACTCGAAATGGCCCATGGCGGAATTCCCGTTAAATCTTTATATCAAAAATTTCGAAAAGACATTCCTTCTCAGACAATAGACTAAGTTTGGTCATTCGCGATTTTCATATCTTTAGAATTTATTGAAGAATCTGTAGAATCACCGATCGATTCACTGCCGTTTTAATTCAACGAAGGCATCTTAGGAAGGTTGGACAAAAGAGTAAACATTGTTTGACCTTGTTGGTATGAAAGGCAACGCATGTATGAATTATCACGTGAATATGTTTTGTATTTTTTTTTTATTACCATGATCGTCTTAATCATATATTCAAACTGTACATCTTCGGCCTGGATGGGTTATCCATCAATGATTTCGGATCGAAGACAACAACCATCATCAAGTCGCAACCAAAAACCGTGAACTGGTCGTCGATTGCTACTAAAGAATGAACCCAGTCTCAACTTCCACTGAAGAAACTCCGTCAGTGAAATGACTCGCGCCGCTAATGCATGCAGCATGGTTAACAAACTATGACCAGTCTTTTCAACAGTTGTGAAAATAGCTAATGGTACAAGATACTCGTGCCTTAAAAAAAAAAAAAAAAAAAAAAAAAAAACACGTGCCGCCATGAATGTCTACCTCAGTGCTGTCATAACTCTACTCTACATACGCTGAGCCGTGAACATCCCCAGAAGTTCCGTTTGTTTTCCGATGCGGAAACAGTCAGAAATACACAAGGAACGAACGAACGAACGAACGAAACAAGGCCGATCGTTCTGTGCTTTCGTGAAGCGTGCACGAATACCAGTCTCCCGCCACTCATATGAAGTGATAACAAATGAACGCGCTAAAATCGTAATGATGACGTCACTACACAAGAGTCTTTCTCGTCCATCGTCATATCCCATGCCTTTAACCATGGGTGGGAACGCTCAGAGATAAGAAGTGCGTAACGCCACTTACAGCCACAATCGTCAGAAGTGAAGTGCTTCAAGTGCAGAAAAATCCACCAATTTCGTCACCGGATGTCTGTGAAGATAAAATGGTGCAAGAAAACAAACATGACAGCGGGTATTTACTCAATATTCACTAGAATCAGAGGAAACTAATGAGGCACAGAAAAAAAAATGCAAACTGGTAGCTTGCAATAATATGTAATGTGGTATTGCTGTTGATTATCATATTGAACCTATACCATTCATCTTGTTTATATTCAGTTCGCTCTTACAGTATGAGCTCTGAAATAATGATCATGGAGCATTGTGCACATGTTCTGTTCATGACACGACGCTACACATACTACGTAACGCTTCATTCTATTGAGATGACATAAATAAAAACGTCTTACCAACTGATTTGTTGGGGTTTACATTGATTGCGACTAATAATTGGCCCTTTCAGGACAGTGTGTTTGAAGATATTTTACGTGTCGCATTACGTTTCGTACGTCAGTTTGGTGTCCTAGTTTCTGTTGAAAATGTTCTATCTTCTTCTTTTTGTTTTGAGGGGGGAGGGGATCCAGTGGGCCTATATGGACTTAAGCCTTTAGTGCGCGCTTTATCTTTTATCTTAAGAAAATCACTTCAAACAAATTATCGTAAAATTATCGTATAAAAAAATACCATGGGGCATTTGTAGTGCAATTTGAAACTTTGAATGGTGGTTTATGGGATATGTACTGTGGTACGAGATATAGTTGATTTTAGTGTACCTAAGCTCTTCTTGGAAATGAGTTTGATAAACATCAGCAGTTATCTGCTGTGTGGCCACCCCGTGGAAGCCATAATTCAATTATGGTCAATAACGTACTCGCCCACACGCTCTTATAGAAAGGCAATTCAAGGGAGACAGATTTTCGCGTGTCCCGACACATTTTCAGCCATGTTGATACTGCGTCATAATCATATCATGTAATCAATTCTGTCAAGAGAAATTATGCGTATACAGCACAACTTTAATCACATTGTAAGAACGAAAAAAAAGAGAAGAATTGTTATTGCGTTTACTCGAGCAAAAATGCAAAGGATTCATGTTTGAGTTTTAGCATCAAAGCATTGTTACGACCGCGTCGAGGCATACATTCAATTTAAATATCGCATTTATAGAGTAACTTTTCTTAATACATTGTATATCATGGTATCTTTAATGTATGAGGGGAGTCGGATGTAAAGCCAAAGATTATGAATCAAGATTGTAATTTAGGTCACTGTAAATCACTCCGTTTCGCTGCGAATTAATCTAACTCTTAGAATACTATCCTGAGATTTCAGTCATCAATCTTCATCCCTCTTACGAGTATTGAAGAGAGAGAGAGAGAGAGAGAGAGAGAGAGAGAGAGAGAGGGGGGGGGGGGGAGAGAAACCGGAAAAAATCCCGCCAAATTTTGTTGTAAGTAGGGAGCCTACTAAGTGTTTCGCCGGATTATTTTCATGTGTGCTAATAAGCACATATGAATACGTGAAAGCTTTAATAAGAACTAGGAAATGGGAGATTTAGAGAGCGGAAATGATGTGGAATCCCACATTGAGCCCCATTTTATGATAAGCTCTGAAATAAATGTGGGTTTCAGCAATATTGGTTGTCATCCTCGAAAACTTCACCGCTTGCAGGATACTTTTGTTGCCTAGCAACTGCCATCGTGACTGTAACATCATGGGCTGCCTTTGCAATAATGAGTCTTTATGGACAGTTTTTCAGGACCCAAAAGTGTCAAAAGTCATAATAATTACAGTTGCTGCAGAAAAGACAAAAATGCCATTCGGTGATTAGTTATTGCCCAACTGTAACAACTGAAAACTGTAATTATTGTAGGTCATGATTGCTGCTGCAGGCGGTCATAATGTAATGGGAACTACGATTGGACGGTAGCTGGTTTTCTGACTCCAATGTTTCAAGCCAAGCAAAAGTTAATCTATCTACCTCCTAGAGGCAACGGAAATCGGCGAAATTCTCGTGTTGGCATCGTCAATCGCCGCTCTGCTGTGAGGACCCCATGCAGTTCTTGAGACCTGCCGACAGTGACGCCACGGAGAGGGCTGGCGTAGACTCCTGGAGTTGGTACCACTGCGCGATGGGCTTGCGCGGGTTGGCCAGCATGTCTGCCCAGTGCGTTGAACCCTGGGCTGGAGCGTTGGGTCCCACCTCACAGACCCCGATCAGCTCGCTGTGGCCGACCCTGCAGGGGAGAGAAGAACAGCAGCGATAACATCTGGATTATTGAAATCGTCACATCTGTCAACCTAGACCAGTTTACTTACTTCAGTTGATAGTTAAATTCAGGAATGTCTCGTCTTTATCGCTCACATGGCGCATTATTTGTCGTTTGGTCTATCTATCACAATCTACAAGCATTATCTTTGCATAGCAACCGGGACGCCGCTTTGACAAAACAGCCTACGCCGAGCCTCAGCGAAATTAACCTCTATTAGTTGTGACGACCTGTGTGACGAAAATATGATTAGTATTGCACTCACGTGATCATTTCGAGACAATGCCGATAAATATTCAGTGTGATATCGAATCCTATTGACGTTCGAGGTAATTGGTCACAAGAAAACGTGCTAGATAAACAGACTACATATGACAGTGGTTGTATCAAATCAATAATAACAATGTCCCCGTGTCATTATTCACGATTCACTTGTGTATTTACTACAATCAAACTCCTATAGGACCAAGTCTTTTTGGTGTGCAGCCACCTGTCCCTTTGATTGGTCGATTACCAGTCATCGGGTGAAGACTTAGATAGTATACACCGTATGTCCCCCCCCCCCAAAAAAAAGCCAAAAAAACAATTACAACGGGGCCCTCCGCAATAATAACTTTAAAAATAGGGAATAAATCCAAATACAAGTTCAGGGTATGAAACTATAACTTATTACCCACATCTTACTGAAAACCTCATCCGATTTGCTTCAGTGGTCAAAGAGAAATGAGGAGTTTTCTAGAGCATGTCAGGAATCCCTTCCCTCCAAGTTCTGTCCATTGTGTTCACACATTAATATGTAGTTCCAAGAGCATCCAAGTGCTAAACTTGGAAGAATCACATCCACGACATGCTTCACAACGATTCACATTTCTCTGTGACCACTTAACCAAATTGAATAGGGTTTTCCGCAAAATGTAGGTAAGATGTTATATTTTTAGACCCTGAAATAGCATTCAGAAAGTTTGATCATGTTAGAAGTTATCAGCGTAAAAATCCGATGGTTTTTTTTTGACACACTGTAGTATATCATCGTTCTACCGGAATCAACAACAACATTCATTTTTTTTTCTGTTGAAATTTGAGAGCTGCAGGATTTAATTCAAAGTTCATACACTTTATATGGCTTCTTTCCTGAAAGCGAATTTCTACGATCCATGACAAGTATTACTTCATATTCTGTTAGCCTGCTACAGTGTCACGTGACTGATACTATACAATGGTTGCTCTAACAGTATGCCTTTCTTCTGGTTGTTTGCATTGAATTCATAATATCTCTCTCACTCGAAATGACGGCGTCACTTTCGTATACCAATTTGTCTAATTGAAGGTATGTACTTTGTGTAGTCAGTGGTATTTCCTGCTCGCATTTCAGCTGGCGGGGTTTCCCCCTGCGGGTGTGCTGAGCTGTGGTCTCCCGTTATTTTCTTATGTCTACATCCATCTTTACGAACACCGACGACGGCTTTACAGGGCTTTTAGTCTGATGGTTTCTATTATTAAGGTATACTCTCATCCCCTGCTCCATTTTACCGGTCTCCCTGGGGTGTATCGTATGTCGGTCTTATCGGACTGATTGATAACGTCCAGTTTAGTCCACCTAGTCGATTGATCATATACTGGGGTCACTTTTGCGGAGGAAATTAATTAGGAAGGTAGAAATGAGGAAGAGGATGAAAAAAAAAATGAAAGCAACCCACAATTTCGTCGACACGATTTCTTTTGCAAAAGGTTCGACGAGTTAATTTAGCTACAGGCGACGTAGAGAGATTGATTTCGAAAACGAAGCTCAAGGGAAAAGAACGTGGGAGTTACTGAATCTAATATCCTATTCGGCTGTTTCCGTTAAAAAAAAACATCATTGTATAAACTATCAAGTTAAGATCATAAATGCAGCGAGAATACATAATAGAAACGTTGCAGTGCAACGATTTCTATCCCATGCTATAATGCTGGTACCATTATAGGAGTGTGTCTGTATCACAAATCAAAACGTTGATGACGCTATACACCAGCCAACACAGGACTGTAATGGTGCGGAAAATTGACATGGGATTAATGTAAACTTGAAGCATATAATCTAGACGTTTGTTTCCCCCTTATCTCATGACTGAGGTGGAAGTACTGTGGTGTCGTGGGTGAGCATCTGGACTCAGAATTAGGGGAGCCTGGGTACATCCTGACACATGTTTAAGGTGTTTTTACTGGGTGATGTTCGTTATTCCGAAGGTTCGTTAATCCGAAAATGCAAAGGAGGTGCATACTAACGAACCTTCGGAATTACGAAACTTTTTTTCGTTTTCGGATTAACGAATCTTCGGAATAACAAGCCTTATTTCATTTTCGGGTTAACGAACCTTCGGAATAAATCATTTTCGGAATTACACGAATTACGAACCTTCGGAATAGCGAACCCTCAGTATAACGGCCCGTATTTCAATTTCGGATAAACGAATCTTCGGAATAACAAACCTTAGATCATTTTCAGATTAACGAACCTTCGGAATAGCGAACTGCAACCATTTTTACCCACCTTGTCCCAATTGATGCAAAGGTGTTTAAAATATTTACTTGGCGATGACGGTGTACAGAAAAGGATTGCATTGGGAGGAGAGTGTTTACACTGAGGGGCATACCTGGGGTTATATCAGGAGCTCAAGTTATCATTATGTGTAGGCCTACTATTATCATGGCTATGATGTTGTTGATGATAACTGTTGTTGGTTTTATCAGTATTGTCACCGTAATCATTATTTTGAAGTTATTAATATGATTATATCACCACTACAATTCGTCCTAATACAACCACGTTTACCATAACTATCGTCATTATTACTATCATAGCTATCGTTCGGGTCATCAGTTTACTCACCAGTCGTAGTCGACAACGGCGACGACGAGGCATATGTTTTGCATGCTGTCGGGAGCGACGTCGAATACCATTGCTTCATTGTAGACGGGATTCAAGGTATTCTTTTTCACCGTCGTTTTCTTCTTCTTCATCCGCTTTCCTTGCGACATGAGCGATACTTTGACGTACGGATCTGTTCGGTGAAGAGAGGGAGATAAATTTCAAATTAAAATCTTTGGAGATGACATATTCTTTGACAACTAAGAATCCTTCTATTGAGTCGCCGTAGGGGGCTTTCGCCACATATCATTCATGCACATTCTCATTAAATTTCTTCTGTTGGTTTCCGCCTTCTCTTTGCTGTAACTCAAATGAGTGCTATAGGTGTACGAACAGTTACTATTTCATGAAGGATATTCTAAATATCCCATGCTTGTGAATAAATACATATTTTCTCTTGTTTTTCCCATGCGATTGTAAAGCCAACCATGCATGAATATCTAGCATGTTCTGTAATTTGAATTTTGATAACTACATACACATATACGAGCTAACAAACCACGGAAAATCTCTCCCTCTTTGAGCTGTTGTTAATTATAAATCATAAGATGATATTTGCTCTTGTGTCTCATAAGATCCTAATGTTATGCCCTTACAATATCTTTGGTATACTTTTTTTTTCAAAGAAAAACTACGTTTTTTTAACGATTTATTGGGAATCATTTAGAACACAAAAACATCAAAATGCTAAACGAACATATTTGCGTATGGATTTCATACAAATCTTTACAGACTAATAATTACAAAACATCAGATATTGAAAAATAAAGTATTTACAAGATGAATTCTGTCCAAACGCATGGGATATAATGATTATGAATCTCATTTTCATACAAACATAGTGGAGAAATTGTATATCAAATCTTGCAATATCCCCTTTCTGAATCTTGAAAACACCGATATTCCAAAGGAAATAAAATAACCCGACATGCACACCCTACAATGCGCACATACAAATCCATCAACACACACACACGCACATTATATGCACAAACGCATAAACAAGTAACACAAACACCCACACAAAGTGGCATACTGTGTCTATCGAAGCGACTTGTTACTCCATTACTGCGCCGTGAGCGGAAGTTAGGCAGTCGCCCGTGTGTGTTTTGTTTTGTTTTGATTTGTTGTTGTTGTTTTTTGGCTCGCTTGCATCACCTACATGTTATAGTAATAGTCATATGCTTGTAGTCTTGCTTATTTGTTAATTTGGCATTGATATTTTGCCGGTGATATCTTGAAAAGGCGGACGCGTCTCCATATGCTGCAAAGTGATCTGTTTCACGATTCTCATTACAATACAATTACCATCCCATTACAATTCTACCCCGCGCTCTGAAAGAAAGGCGGTGTTTAATCATCTCTTTTTTTCTTTGTTGGTGATTTTTTCCCTCTTGTTTTTTGTATGTATCCCAAAGACATGTGAGACGAAAAACAGGACGAAAGACAATCATTGACATATCCCACATGAGTGTGTTCCGTCGGGAGTTGAGCAACATAGACCAAGAGCCCGAACCGATTGAAATTCGCAGTGTAACCACCGGTCATATGCAGAGGCAAATCATCTGCGCGGAATGGCGGAGAGATTCATAATAATTCAAAATGTATCCCCTTTCCGCCTGAAAAAAGAATGAGATAGAGAAGAGAAGAGAAAGAGAGAGAGAGAGAGAGAGAGAGAGAGAGAGAGAGAGAGAGAGAGAGAGAGAGAGAGAGAGAGATCAAGGGGGAGAGAAGGAGAGATCGAGGGAGAGAAGAAACTGCTTCGGGCATTAGGCAGACCAATTTCACCTGTCTTGACGTTCCGATCATCGTCGCGTCAAAGATGATGATTATGAATCTTTCTGAACAGCTTGATGATTGCTGTTGTTGTTGTTTTGCTTTGTTTTTTGTTTTGCTTTTTGTTTTTTGAGGTTTTTCTTTTTTTTTTTTGCTTCCCAGCAGTCTTCACTCTTCGAACACAAGGAAAAAAATTTAAAGCGCGAAACTACTGTTGAATGATGAGCCCACAGTCATGACGGTTAGCCTGTTGTCATCTATCTATCTTTCCATGAAATATACCTATCCATCTATCTTTGTATCTATCTATCTATCTATCTATCTATCTATCGATCTATCTATCTATCTTCTTACCTATCTCTTCTTTAAAAATATCAAGGTCAGCTGAGTTGCGTGACAACCCTAACCAGTCAAGGAGAACGTTCGCTTTTGAAATTTCAGAGTAGTACATGGAGGCTAGAATTGACCTAAAAGAGAAGAATCGATTAAACCGCAAACGGAAGCGCGATGAAAAACGGGACAATTCGTACCATGCGTGGCACAGAAAAACTGTCCACTTTTTCTGCCTTTCAAACACCTCGAAAAACCACGAGACACATATGCTTTTTAGCTTTTCGGTACACCCATTTAACGATCGTGAATTTTAATCTGATCGATCCGGGTATGCCACAAAGGTTTTGATATCCTTTAGTCAGTGCAGATCGAATTCATAATGAAATTTAGTCGGTCTGTTGAGATCTAAAGTTCTCCTCTTCCCGGAGAAAACGCCATCTAGATTTCAAGACACATCTCTCCTCGTTCTGGCACAATGTGGAACACAAATGAAATCACCTTCTGCGAGCGAATGTGCATTAACCTGAAGTGTCTTGTTCTTGAATTGATTTACATCAAGGTGTCACGTGACAGAAAAGAGGGAGGGCATTTGAAAGTGAGTGCATATGAGAGTGAGTGTCTTTTAGCATAGCAGTGAGCTAGGGGGATGAAATTTGACCCAATTCTACGTCGACGAGGGAAAAATCGAACTCTTCGAAAGGGAACAAACAATTCACGTCGCTATTTTTCATATTACATATATCTTTTTATTTGCTTGTGCGCGCAGTTTTAATATCAACCCACACATAATCCGGATTTAAAAACAGGTCTCTTGTCTCAGAAAATAATTTCATCGACACTAAAGCAAACAATTAAGAAAAACGTAGTCATGGTGCGAATAAAAGGTGTCGGATGGCTTCACCGCCCACCTAAAAGCCCATTACACAAACCCATGCGAAAAAGGGCACGACAAAAACGATAAATTGTTAACAAGAACGTGACTTGGTGTGAAATAGCTTCCATTTGATGCCTGAACTATTCGGATAAATTTGACAGTTTTTTTCCGAGGACCTACGAACCGTTTGATTGGATTCACTGCCGAAAAAGGTCAGCGCTGATGCGTTATTTTCATTTCGTGTGGCCAACAACGCCTCCGATCACAGCAAACCGTACAGGAAAGGTCGGAGGTACAGTTCGGAGGGTGGAACGAGCGTGTTACCAATGATCAATAACCCATTCGACGAGATTGAATTCCGGCGCAGATTTCGGCACATTCGAGAACTGCCGGAGTGCTGAAGATCGAGGTCGATACATCAAGAATGTCAAACTGCAAATAGCTGCTCTTTCTCCCTTCCGAGATGGAAAACAAATGTTTACAGACAAACATTACGGGAGTCGAATTGTTTTGACAGGCTTTGCAGACTTCGAAAGAGTAACGACAAGCGAGAAAACGTTTCGCTGGAGGGCATGAAAGCCAGTTGAAAATTAGATTACACATCAAGCCATGCAGCTGTTGATTCGGAGTATCATCCAGATAGTATGAATGTGATAAATGCGCTTTAATGTGCGCCTTGGCAAGGGTGCCCGTCTCACAATTAACATAGGCCATCGTCTTTAGGACGGAATAATAGAGTATCGATTGGGAACGATATGATGATGTAAAATTTCTCAATATCTGCATTTTTTGATAGCTACTCGCTAACCAAGACATTGTGCATTATAAGTATCATGTACAATTATAATGAAGACCAAGAGATTACTTTGTTCATCTATTATTCGGTCTTCTTTAAAAATTTACAGGGTAGTCTGATTCAGGACCGAAAGGCCTGCTTTACAACAGAGCCCTGTGACGTAAAGATACATTGCACAATAATAGGTATCAGCAGAAGCATGTACGCCCATGCATCACAGACGTGCAAATTCTGTTGTAATCAAGACGGAACGCCTGGTTCTTTTGTCAACATGTCCCTCCTGTAACTCCTGAGTAGGGTTATATGAATAAATCTTGAATGTTCTTACAGCATTTTGATTCGTCCCCGAATAAATGTGGTTGCATTTCGCTCTAATTTTGTATTCATTGAGCTGCGGCAAAGAACGCATTCCAGCAGTGTTCTCAAATAAGAATCGTCGCACAGTCACGCGATTGTAAATCCTGTAGATAATAACTCGCGGATTTCTTCTTGAACTTGCCATGAATCGAGTTCATTGCGCAACTACCCTTCGTGATGCCCCTAAGCTGGAATAATAGTGGCAGCATGGTGGTCTTGATTTGGGACCCATAGGGGTGTCTGCTATTTGAAAAGTCAGCCGAACAGTTTGTCACGTTGTCTATGGAACTGTTTAACTATAAAACAACACTTTTTTTTTCCATCGCCCGGAGGAAAGGAAATGCATTGGGTGTGATTTAATCTCTCGATCCAGGGGTCTGTAGACATTTACAACTCGTCGCTGATCAGTGGACTTTTGGGTGCGGTCTTGCGTGTACCACACGAATTGAACATGGCGATATTCTTCCTCTTGAAAGCCAAAAACTCGATGCTATCCAATATCTTAACGGCTTGAGCAATGTGGCATTTGTTTGGAGGGAAGGAGCTGGGGGCAGAAGTCAAGACCGCAGAAAACTGCGATGCCAACTCGAATTTATGTTCTTACTTCAGTTCATATCGCATCCAAGCTGTTTTCCCTCGCAGAAGAGAAAGAAAAGTGGAGGGGAAAAATCCTACTACCTTAATGTCATTGTACACATCAGTTGTTGTTATACAGTGAACTGCGCGCGCGAAACGATTTGTGACGCTGAATTGCCTCTCGACGCCGCTTGGGCGTCCGTCCATGCGGCGAACTGAATTACTTACCGGAGGCACCAGTGATATCCATAGCCTTCAGGTTGCGGGCTTTGATGACCGTTAAGGTAAGTCTGCATGCGGTGGGCAGGTAGTTGAGAGAGAACATCACTTCGCCCAAGTCTGCTTTTTCCTTTATGTAGAAAAACAAAAACAACAACCCAAAACAGAAGATGCATTATTATAAGCGGATGCACTGCGCGCGCACTGATAACAAGCGAAAACTACTCTTGCCCCAGAGAGCTTGGTGTAGTTGCAATACAGGTGAAGGGCAACATTAAATCAACTGCTCCCAAGGAGCAATAATGTAATGACGTGTCAACAGACACGGCACATCTTACTTTAATACGCTGAAAAACCGTGATGTCTCTTTTTATATACCTAGGTGCGTCGTGTAGTGCAATTAGACACTAAGTTCCAACTAACGTTATAACGTATTCGGTAAAATCATACAAACAGACTGGTAGAAGTCTCCTCAAAATAGAAAATTAAAGAAGCTCTAACCTGACATTTTCTATAGAATAGTGATGCTGTTGCAATAACATGGGAACAAAAAAGCTGAGGTATCTTTATGATCTCATAAGACTCAAACTGACGTACACATACACACACACACACACATACACACACACACACACACACACACACACACGTCTTCATTACATGTCCTCTTTGTTGACATGCAATCAGACAGAAAATATTGAATCCTTTACGTTGATTATCTTTGCGTCGTAATAATCGGTTGAATCCTTAACATGAATTATATTCATGTTATAATTATCGGACAAAGGTGACGTAGAAAAAGAATGGTATAGTTGGAAAAATATTGAACAAAAACATCATTTTTACGACATTTGTGATCACAAACCAACTTGAGAAGTGCGAATTGAAGGCATCGTCATCTCAGCTATCATGCACATGTGACTGCGACCAAATTCACTTAGTATTCTGATAGGACGTGAGAATATGTAACACCTCGGAATTCCATAACTTCTCATTCTTTGTCTTATTTGATGCCGCATCCATCATTCTCTTTCTTTTTACTCTTTTATCAAATCTACATTGGACATCGTGTTGAATCACGCTTCCATAGTCTGGGTTGTTGACATGCGTTCTTAGATCAGGGTATTGTCGTCGGTCGTACAAGCGGGAGGCATACCCATTTCAATTTCAGTCGTTTCCTTTCGACCGATCACAACTCATCTTCGGTAGATGGCATACCAACTAATGGGTCATGTTCGGCATTCAATTTGCAAATCTGCATCAAAATACGTAAGCCTGATTCAGGGGACATATCATATCTCTCTCCTTTTCCTTAACGTGAACTTGTAGTGCAGTCTAAAATTCACCCATGACAAAAGATGCGTCATCATTTTCTGTTGCTGCGACCTTTCCTATAGAGAGCAGCCAACTGCAACGGGAGAACTACCACCATCTTGCGTAACTTTGTTTCTCTTTACCCAGGACTGATGGCTCTTGTGTGCGGATATTGTGATGTGTCATTTGGGACATCTAAGTGTGCTCTCGAAACGGGGGGAGATGAAACGAAGCGAGGTGAAATGAGATAGAAATAAAAGGAAATTCGATGAGGGTCAGAAACGAGCCAGAGGGCTGATCAGGAAGAAATGGAAACTGAGCCAAACTCGGTCGCGGGTCGCAAGACAGGAATGTTGATCAGCAACAGTGATGAAGACTATAAGATCAGCGGTGACTTGGTGAGAAGCGCTCGAGTTCGAGGCGAAAGCTCCATCGCATTAATATATTGTCACTCGTAAATTTAATGTGATAGGCCTACCTTGACAAAAAGAACAGACAAACAAAGAAATACACACACATATTATTATACACTAACATGCGCGCACATACACACCCTTTCTCTTTACAGCGATATCTTTTCACCGCGCCTGTGTTGTAAATGAAGGATTTTAATCGTATACATTGTTTTTTAGTGACAGACTGTTGAAGCAAAATGAGTTGTCTAAAATGTATCGCTCTCAGTGCAGGCGTCAGAAATGATGCCTTTCGGTGAACCCTAATGGATTCTGGTAACTTATGTCATTCTATAGCTAACTGCAATAAAGCGTGTGTGGGATGCATTTCCATAATACCGACAGTCCAGTTGTCGGGTTACAGAAAAAGGGGGATGCTCATTTTTTCCCCCGCTAATGCTGCCAGAATTCACTAAATTATCTCGTCAAATCGCGCGGGCTGTCACAAATTAGACTCAATTAGGCGCCACGAGCTTTAATAACACTGATATCAACCACGCTGATAGCGTAGTTGCTGTTTTATACTACAAGTGGTGGTATTCTCTATTATGCTGTATGTCTACTATGCTGTTACCTGCTTCTAATGACTGCGTTCGCAAGAAACGGTTTCTCGTTGATACCAGCCCAGTTTCCCTCTCCTGATGACATATTATAAAGCAAGATCAACTTTTGTGTTTATTAAAAGCAGCGGCATACAATAACTTGACCAATCACTTTCAGTTGGGTCCCATCTCAGTTTTCTTCCTTTTTACGACAGTTCCCGGCTTAAGTAACTTTTCTTCAATACATCTCAGTTAATCACTTTATTTCTTTTTGTCAGCTTAATGTATTGCGGATTGTGGAATTTTGTTTCACAGGTGTTTTGAAACGGCTTGGAAATGCGCTTTGAGTGCAACGAAAAGTACAGCCTAGAAACTCACTTTCAAGTTGGCCGGCGATCACTGATAATCGGACCAAAATATCGCAATGGACAAAACATGTGCATTGTTGAGTTTTGTGTATGGAGGAAACAGATACTATGCCTGGAATGATGGAGACGGGCATTCTTTTTCTCTTATGGAGACACGGCCAGGAGTCAAGCTACGTTAGCAGTGTCAAAATGATACGTTGTCGGTTTTTGGGCAACACATAAATGATGGATGAGTTTGTATGAAACGTGACACATTCTTCCTGTCGACGTAAATCCCAGTGACGGCAGACAAAGCTGCCTGTACTATAGAAGTGACAAAGAAATTAACGTCATCCCACGCAGAATAGTGTCTGGGATTTTGACTCTGAACACTCAGCATGGAGCTGCGAAATGAAACATAATCATGGTGTTTGTTCCTCTGATGCATAATTTAGAGAACACAAGAATTTTTTATTATTTATCGACATTAGATCAGGTTCTCATTATGTAAACGCTTTTCAAACCTGTATAACATTATTGAAGGGGATGATTAGGCTAAAAATAAAGATAGACACGGATATTGGGAAAACAATTTAGAAAACTTAATCTTTTCATCCCACTAGGAGCTTTTAGGGGAAAAATCTGCAATCAGTGAATTTCTTTCTGCTGATTAGTAAAAATGTATTCTTGTGTTTATCCATATCATTATCTTAATTACGACGAACAAGAATATTATCCCCATTAGTATCCAATCCTTTGGATCTTTGACTTACTACTTAAAGGCTCAACTTTGTCGGTCATGCACTCCCAAGACAACAATGACGATCATTGCATTTACACCACTTATCAGTCAAGAAAGATAGGAAATGATTAAGATTCTCTGGTGATTATACGTTACCTGGGACGATCCTTTCACAATGTCCTCGACGTACTGCGTCTCCTTACTGAGATCTCGGTCCGTCAAAAGACTGGTAACGTTCACTTCTCCTATAAGGTCGTGCCTGGAGAATCTGTCAAAGTCATAGACGGTAAACTTTAGTGTTTTGGTTTCCAGCTCGTTGTAGGGTATTTGAAAGGCAAATCTCTCGTCGAAGACGGGGTCGCAGTTCTTGCGATGGACTTTTGTCTGGTACTTCCGCTTCCTGTCGGGGCACAAGTAGATCTTGACGTAGGGATCGGAAGTTCCTGAAAAGTCCTTCGCCGGAAGGTTGACTGCTCGGTCTATGTGGACGTTGAGTGTTTCTGTTGCGTAATCGTAGAAAAGGCTGAAGACAAGTCTTCCGCAGCTTGGTTTTTCACCGTTAGTTTTGCCCTTGTCTTTGGATTCTTGTCTGTAGAGCTCTGGACGTAACGTGCCGATCAGGTCCGTCTGATCCTTTCTGGTGGCGTTGATGTTCTTCACGCTGAATTCCACGTTGGCTAGGTTAAGCTGCAGGGAGAGCTGGCGTTGTTTTCGGAACGCTTCCTGGCGCAGCTTCTGCGGCAGCAGCGGGACTGTGGACTGGCGGGGAAGCGGCTTCGTTGGACTAGGTTTGCCCGAGCTGGGTCGGCTCCCGGTTGGTGACCCATCACGGCTTTGGAACATGCTATCGTTATCCGAGTCAGAATCAATCTCGTAGCTGTGGCTGAAAACTTTGCGCTGGACGGTATAGGAGTCACTGCTGTCAGATATGGTCTTTTGCTTCCTTTTGCAGTAGAGAGCTACGAAGGCAAACACGATGACTGCAGCAGAGAGCGAGACAGGTATCGCTATCGTCTCCAGAGGAAAGCCACGACCTGCAGATAAGAAGCAAAATACAGATGACAGAATTAACGACATCAAATCTCACTGACAGAAAGCCTGAGCTGATAATGATTCTTGAGGCATGATGTTTCCAGTAACTGATAAAATACAGAAACAAATGGTTTTGTTGTAGCAATAACCTCGGAGAGAATAAACACGTGTTAGTCGAAATTAATGGTCCCTCGTTCATGTGGATACGACATCCTTTTAAGACAGTGTGTTGCACGTTACCATGCTGCTGCCAAATGGTGAAGTGTACTATATCTCGCGCGTAGACACAAGAATCACGTATGTATGAATACGCACGGGGTCTCTCAAGTAATTGAAATCCTATCTAGTCGCTCGCCATTACCCCTGCGCTGTATGGCATGATAATTATGCCTCGTCAACGTCAGCCTACGAGTAAAATCGACGAAGCAAGGGTATGCCGCTGGGAACGAGAAGCCGCCAGTGAAAGTGAGAGCATCGTGAGGGGATGGGGGAGGAACGAGAAGAGAACGGGTTATTTTCCACTGAGCATAATGGCTAATAACATTTTCAGTGCGTGTGTGTGTGTGTGTGTGTGTTTATGGGGCTTGGGGTGGTTGGGTGTGTTTTTTTTTCTGTAAGATTTGAAGATGCGTTACACTTGGCTGGTCCAATGAGGGTGATGTAATTCTACGAGCAAGTATCTTCTTCGCTTTTATATTTGTTATTGAATAACAAATATTGTTAATCTTTTTTTTTCCATCAGTTGCCGCGTATCGGTCATTCCTAAAGATGATAGCAAGGTTGCAAAAGAGAATCCTTGGAGGACCATAGTAAATTTATTTCAGATTCAGATACACACACGCATACACACACACAGATACTACACTCCCATAAATGCCAATAAGCAGGGTTTTTAACCCTCCCGTGGGAATGACGTGAGTCATCAATGCGGGCAATACCCGCTGGAAAAAAAAATTAACATCCCGACGCAAAGCTTATCATCTAACAAGACTCCACCCAGTCTTCCTAGTAGGCGAAATTCGCATGGCATTACTATCTTGTCTTACCGTTGACGTTAATAAAGACTTTCCCTGCCTAAGGTAAATGGATGAACGCTAACGATGGAGATGGGTATCGGATTTGTTCAATTTAAAGAGAAAATTGCAATTATATAACACATAGTACTGACCGACTGACACTGAACTGACCGGCAAGTGAACCAAATCCGTTTAAATTTCTCGCTGGTTGGATATTGGCTCCATCTATATAGCACTCCGTGACAAGATCATCTATTATGCACGGTGAGGATTTGGTCCACTTTAATGCCTACGAGAAAAAGTGGAAAGTACGTTGACTGGAAATGTCAATAGCCATGGCAGTGACTAGCCCAGTGACATCTTATTGGTTCGAATCAGATTACCGCCTTTAGACAAACAAGCAAATGGTTGGAACACGGGTGTAACGATCCGAATGCCTTGCTAAGGAGGCAACGCGAGCGCTGCTGAGACTTAAATGTAATTCCAGGAGTATCACGAGAAGTAAACAATCAGGCGCCACTTCTTGGATGTACCTCGGAATATAAGGAGAGAATGGACAGAAGTCCATTCCTGTCGGCCGTGAAAATAAATCACTGTCGAATCTGATTCCCTTGTCTTTGTCATAGGAGTATTCTGTCAGCCAATTCTGATTGGACAAAGCCAAACTCACGTGTAAGATGATTTAATGCTACATCAAGGACACCTTAAAGAAAGTCAGATGATAACGAGTGTGCGATGAACAGATGGTGAAAAGCAATTAAGCTGTAATTTATTGACGATGCTGCCCCGATTAAATATTCTACACATTCAAAGGGGATGACCACATCTTCTGAATCAACAACTACACAATTCGCGCTGTTCTCAGAAAGAAACTGTAAAATGCTTTTTTCACTATGCTATAGAAATGAAAATAAGTTGATTTCTTTTTTTTTAATCATTTTCTTTATGTCGATGTCCACGCGTGACGTCAGGAACTGCTGTACTCTTCTCATTCAGCGGTGGGCGGTACCTAAACTTAAAAAAACTCATAATTTATGAACGGATTGTCCAACTTTTCTCAAACTTCACTGATGTGTTCTGCTATTTTATTGCTATGATTCCCCCCATCCACACATTTGGTTTTCATGCCCCTTTAAACACTCCGTGATGACATGCAGTGGTAAAGGATTGAATCAGAATGCTCAAAGTAGGAGGAGGGGGTAGGAAGAAGGTCTGTTTTTATTTTTATCCCCGGTCGCATTTCTTAGGCACAAAAACAAATCATTTATCTGGTACGAATACAGACGATATAATACAATATGTGTGTGTGTGTGTGTGTGCGTGTCTGTGTGTTTGGGTTTGCAAGGATTCAGAGTTTTGACTGAGGACACACAGAAATTTTGACCCTCCAAGAAAAATTGTGGCTTTTACTCGTGTTGACGTCGTCGTGTCTGGATGAGCTTTTGCTACTCGAATAGTGGCATTCATTACAAAAGCTGAATCAAATGCGAGTATCCATCTGATAGACGCTTGTTATCCTAACGTGTTCCATCCAATGATTAGAAGTGTTTATCATGCTTTAGATGGTGTTGCTATCTGAGAAAAGAAATTAAACCGAACAACTGTCAAACGGATTGACACACAGTAGGCGATTTCGTTAATTGCTGCAGTTTGCGTTGGAAATGCACTTCTGAACAGATAATAAAAATGAAATATGAAACAGTTAAAGCATGGCAGCTGTGGAGAGATAAAAAAAGAGAAAAAGGGTAGTGAGGAGGAAAGAGTGAGGGGGGGGGGGAGGTGGAGGTTGAGGGGAGATGGAGTTGGAGTGAGAGGGGAATGGGGAAAGATGTGGAGAACTAATATGTCGGCATTCGCACTGAGCGGCTAGAATTTAATGTAGATGCGTAATTGTAGAATACGGCTACGTCATCCCGTACCTTGACCGGGTAAGAAAGCGGATAAGCTGCGGAGGGCTCTCCATTGTCTTTCCAAGTACGAACAGATGCGGCGGTTTAATGGCGTGAAGGACATATCAACAGTGCAAAGATAATGGGTTTGCTGCACGGAAAATGACAATATCACGAAACCACCGGCGTGTTGGATGGATTCAGTTCAGAGCGGTGTGTTGGCCGTCAATATTAAAGGTGTAAAAATTCGGCCCATTTTCCAAGTCAGAAGTATGCATGATATGTGTTGGGAAATTATCAAGCTAATGTTTAAGAGATGCATTCACTTCATATTGATTAAATAATGTAAATACAACTGCGTCTGGTTCCAGCGAGTAATGAGACAGTCTTGCACACTTAATATAATCAAACAAACAAAACTGCAAAACAAAAACAAACACACAAACAAAAAACGATACATTTTGGGCATGAAAGAGGTAACGTGGAATACTATTGTTCATTATGCGAACTTGAAAGAAAAAAAATCGTTAGATTTTTGTTTTAGTGTCTTCTATCTGTGGCTTATTTTTGTCCCTTCTGCTTCGTGGCGACACCAAGATCAACCACCGAGTAGGTTAGAAGGGAAGTGCGGCGAAGACAGACGCGAAAGAAATGAAAGAGAGTGATGGCTTTCTCTGCCACCTTCAGAGCGAGTTGTCACTGACGCGTACACGCTTCACTGCCCGCTGTATAGGCGCGAAGAAGATCACACGAGAAAGAGACGGAGCTATTTCAGATTCGCGATCACGTATCCGACGGGCTAAAAATACAACACCTGTCCGAACATCTCTCAGTAACGGTAGCAGGTGATCGACACAGACCCTTTCTTGACTTCCAGTGCGTAATTTTTAACCTGTGTTTTTTTTTTCTTTCTTGGAGGGGTGAGGAGAAGATGAGAACATCAGCGATGTAATTTCGAGGAAGAAGATCTCTCATCTTTAAATTGTCCCGTTGAAACGACCAAAGCAACAACAAAAAAGAAATGAAAAGAAAAGAAGTCCATGGAAAGGGTAAATGGAAATACATGCTACCATCTCAATTTACTTTCGTTATCCTTTTGATGCGATGTTCTTATTGTGTTCTTCAAACTAGGGTGATGTTATTATTCGGCACATATGAAAGTTTCAATTTCATCTGATCCACAAGTATTTTTTTATTCCTGTATAAATTGGCTCATATATATATATATATATATATATATATATATATATATATATACAAATATGTATACAAACACGCATGATTATGCTTCATCAAGACAACGCAACGCTGCGTCTGCTTTCTTCCCATGTCTAATCACCCGGCGGTCTGTCTAGTCTGCAAATGTTTCATGTTCTATTGCACTCTAACTCTCTTTTTTTTCCCTTCCTGCTCCGACCAACTCTTCTGTAATTTCAGTACTTGAGCAAAATTTGTTCATCCCATCGGAGTATATAAAGAGGAAGAGAGTAGAGAGAGAGAGGGGGGGGGGGGTGGGAGGAGAAAGAGGGAGAAGCTTGTTAGTTTGCTCTATGTCGATGTAATCTTTGAAATGTAGTGGAGAGATTTTCCATTGTTTCTTCTCAAACACCGGCGATTGATCACCGTGTTTGAAAATAATATATCCAAAAGTATACGGTATCCTAGAGTGCAGGGCTGCTATAATCTCTCCCGGCGTTTGTATTGAAATGTCACATTGCGACAGCGGGATCGATAGAAGACGGAGGACTTCCCCCGTTCATGTCCGCCGAGACCAAGGCCTCGGTGAACACACACTTTACGACAAGCTGGCTGCAAGTTGGAAAGAGGCTTTGAGAGGAACACTCTGGCTTGCCGATTACCTCCTCCTCCCCCCCCCCAAAAAAAAAAAGTTAGAAAGTAAGAAAGAAAAGAACAAAAAATCCGACTTTGGTCAAGGATTTATGTTGTCTCCATCGCAATCCTGGGAGAGACAGGAAAATGTCAACATTGGCGAATTTGCAGGCATTTGCTCAAGGTATCAAGTGATTTGACTCGCAAGGAAAGAGCAAACGAAGGAGGAGGGGGGGGGTGGTTGTGCCATTAGATCTAGCTATGATGTTGAGCCGTCCACAGACAGCTAACAGAGAGCCACTCGAATTTTCGTCTCATGTGGTTCAAAATATTATCCAATTACGCTTAAAACCCAAACAAATAGGTAATCAGTCTTTCATTTTAAGAAACACTCTCATTCTCGATTCTGCAAGTCATGTCCTGATCAAACTCTCCTGACCAAACAAAAAAAAAAGTTTAATGTTACATGGAATAAAATATACAAGTTGTCAACAGGATGTTCTATCTCAAGAACTATGATTTGTCCGCCTTACTTTAGTATTTCCTGGGAAGCAACCACTTGGCAATGCTTGGTTACTGACCAGCAGGGCCAACGTTTAGTAAGGGTCTGACTTACCAGTATGCACCTCGTAAACGCTTTCTAACAAGGGATCCCATTTCAAACCACAATTATACTGGGTAAGATGCCGTAACAACACAACATCGATAATTAAAGGAGAACTAAATGCTTCTCATTTTCATTAAGCATTTTCATTTTTGTTTGCTTTGATGGTAAACAATAGACAAATTATTATCTTTTCTTTTCCAGGGCGTTTCAACGTATAGCTTCAATGCTTTAGACCCAAACACGGACTTGTCTTGAATTGGTGCAATAAAGGGCAGAGATGCATGGGTGTGAACAACGCTCCTCTTATTACGAACGGATATTGTCACACTGTCGAAGATCGAATACAGTGAAAAAAAAAATCCGCCAAAATATCGTCACATGTATTTTACTTTAAAACATTTTGTAGCGCTGCTGGCCCGAGGGAAAACCACGTGTTAGCTTTGCTGCAGCTGCTTTGCCCAATACCCGCAGTTTCTCTTCCGCCTCTGAAAGATTACCTGAAGTGCGGATCGTTTGTTCTTCATCTGTCAGATGCAGACAAAAGATTGGTTGTACAATCGACAAGTGTTTCCTTTCGGGGAAAAAATGCACCCCTATCTCTTGCTGATACGGTGCGCGCTACCCCCCCCCCCCCCCATTTATCTTTCAATTATATTGCAGTTATGCTATCGGAGTTCAAGTTTATCTATACGTGATTTACAAATTCCATCATCGTCAGGTATCGGGATGCCCTCAAAGACGACTTGTTACTTATTCGCTCATGTCCTCGCTATCTCCAGAGATACACTCAAGACTATGAGATTTTGGATTATGGGACTTCAAGTCTACTCAGTTTTACGAGCGATATTTACGTGAACGAATGTGGTGATAGGTCGTCAGACATGACACGTGAGGGAGATTAAAAATAGAAGTCATCAACGCGTTACTTTTCGTGGTCATTTTCATGCTAATTCGATGACATTTCAAAAGGATAGATGAAAGAGTGAAGAGAGAGAGAAAGATGGGAAGGGAGGGAGACATATCCGTAACATACTCATACCCAAACAGACACACACACATACATACATACACACACACACACACACACACACACACACACACACACACACACACACACACACACAGAAAGAATTCAGAAGGGAAAGCTGAATAAGAACTAAGAAGAGCGTCACAGCACTTTATTCACTGTGTGTCACATCTTCGCAAGTAGCTGACGAAAAAAAGAGAGAAAAGGCATACAATGTCACTGTTGGTTATGAATTACACCATCACCGAATATCCTTTCGATTCCTTATCATATTTCATGGTAAATTAGCCGCTTTTATTATGTAACATCGTCCGATTCGCGAGTTTCGTCAACGAAACGCGTGTGACAGAGTAGTCTGTCAGAACTGATAATTTTTTGTGTCGATCATTCGTGTCTCGAGCAAGGTGCAAGATCCGATGAATATTTCATTCTGTAATCTGATTCGCCATGAAGGCAAGGTATGCCGCCCACACACAGATAAGCGCAAGGAGACATTGCTTTTTTTAAAAATTTCTGCTGTTGGTTTAAGGAATCAATCTTATAATCATGCCTCAGTGGCAAATGATATTCTTTCTTGCTGGCCTCGATTAGCCGGTGAAAGACAGGCGTAGCGCATATCCAAATATGGATAAAGCCGTTTGCCAAATGCACCCTCTCAATCAAAAGAGATAATAAAGCAGCCAAATGGCTACACGACGAATCATTGAATGTACTTATCGCTTCTGTATTTGACGCGTAGGGATATTTGCATTGCCACTTCTTTTTTTTTTTTAAAGAGATGGCCAAAAAGACAAACAAACAAAACTTTGCCCCTGAGATGGAATAACTCAGTTGCCATTAGCGATGACCATATAGTGACGTCAGCGCCAAGTCGCAAGGGCCTGATTTGTATATATTCCTCCCCCCCCCCCATTTGGTCATCCCATTCGGTCAAGGTATTGACAGTGCCAGAGTGGAGCCAAACCCTGCAATATGGCACCCAAACGGGAACCACGTACGTCTTTGCTCACTTTGCCAAATAATTTCATTTTCCAGAGTAAGATGTATATGTATATCTCGTGTTACGATAGCGCTCAGCTCCCCCCCCCCCCCCATGAGGAGCTTGGTTTGTAATGAATAACTTATCTTTGCACTGCTCAAACGTTACGGGTCGAGCTGTAAAGAAAACTGTATTGTAGCAGCGCGTCGGAGGCGGAGCAGATGCAAATAGAACGGCTTTGGTGGACGATGGGTGAATGGGAGAACCGGAAATGAAGCAAAGCGCTGCTAAAGGCAGGCGTCAGCTCCGTCTTCTTCTCTCCCCCTCCCCCCCCCCCCCCCCCTCCGCCTTCTCTCTCCAAAAGGCTATCTCGGCAGATTTCTTGTTACGGAGAGGTCACGGGGGAAGAATCTAAGAGATGCCGAATCGAACATGATCTTGCCGACGGGCGATGGGAGATTGAAAGGTGGGGGAGATTTAAAGTGAAATCAAAGACGAGAAAATAAGATCAACGGTTCCAATTCAATCAGCTCAACGTTGCTTGTTTTTCGTACTAATAACGCAGGGATCGCTTTCACGTTCCTTCATCCTCCCTTATTCCTATTTTGAAACGGCAAGAAAACAAGAACCCGAAGTGGTCGTGAGTGCATCTTGCTGTACATGACAATAAAAACAAAAATGTCATTTTTACAGCAAAATCTGATCAAAAAATAAAAACAACCTTTGTATTGTGGGAAAATAATGGTATTCAATACATGTATCAGGATTATGGTATTACTGTTAGAATTCTAATGGAAACATACGGACAGAAATCCACAGGAAAGCGAGATTGAATTTGTGTGCCTGTGTTGTGCTTGCTGTGTATAGAATGCCGTTAAAACGGCCTTCACCTAGGTGTCGATTACTGGAAAGCGCTAGTGAAGATTGAGTCAATACTACCTTGTCGTTGGTGTCTCTGCCTCTCTCACTCTCTTTCCCTAGCTTTCATCGAATCTCAAAACATGAAAAGCTTTCGGCACGACTTGAGCGAGAGGACGGAACGTACCTACCCACCTCCCCGGTCGATTGATTTGAGACGGCGAGGTGCACCGATCTTTGCCTGGCCGACTTGAAATTTATTCCACGTATCTTGGTATGAAATTACACCACACCAGGGAATCACCACGCCATAATGACCAACACGCGCCATTTCACAGCCCCTTGTGCACGGACAAGGGGGTAATGCGAGCCGGAGCATCCTCGAGTGCCCTTAAACGGTTCTCTTGGTGCGTATACTTGCAGGTCCCGATGTGGCCACACACTTCCGCCATGTTCCATCTTGTTTCAGAAAGGGGAAATTTTCTATGAAATGTCCAGGGCCGAACGAAATGATTGCAATACACGGAGGCACAACACGGATCCAATGTCATCAAACTTTGTTTGTTTTCCTATTTTTCCTCTCTTTTTTTCGGGATGGATGGGGGGGGGGGGGGGGAGGAGAGAAATAATGAAAAAAAAAAACAAGACATCAACGTACATCATGCCGGAAATTCCTTCGGTAACACCAGAATCCATAATGATTGTTTTTTGTCGCCCTGAGAATAGAATACATTACATGCCTTTTGATAATTCTATGGGCTATGCTTATAGACGTGGAGTAGTGCACATGGTATGATAATACAATGTAGTTTGTTCAATGACTTTTATCATTATCACTTTTAATACCATAATTTTTATTAACAATATTATTACTATCATTATTATCATTTTTTACTATTATTGTCATTATTATCATCATTCCCAATGATATTGTTATTAGAATCATCAATCCCATTGCAACTATATTTAGTTGCTGTTTTCATCATGATTTACGTTGTCAAATTTTTAATCATTAGACTTATCATTATTCTTGCAATGACAGTTCTCTTATCACAAAAAACCTCATTAAATCAAAATTGTCAGAAATATTGTGGCAAACTCTGTTTGCTTCTGTAACCACTCCGCGTTTCTCGAGTCGTAAATTACGTCTTTGCACCCTGGATTACAGCTAACGTGTAGCTGGCAGATGGGCTTTTCACTTGCCGTACTCATTCAAACAATGCGAAAATTCTACCCATCTTTCATGTTAGGGTAAACATCGAACCATGTACGACAGCACTTTCAATTATGACAGGAATAACTTAAAACAAAGACCATACCTTCTTCTCATAAGTACGTCGATAGCAATAAAAAATCGAATAAAAATTCATTATGTTTCACATGTGGATTCTCAGAGTAGATAGGCACGAAAATTTAGTAATATCTTCCGATGCTTATATTTTGTGACATTGGCTTGCTATAGCGCCACGGCACTCTCAGTAAACACGGAACGCTTTTATATAAAACTTATTAGATATATTTTGTTTAAATGCAGGCGACTGAAAGGCCTTCGAGTAATATCATTCAGCATGACGGAAGAAATTATTATTGTCTTTATTGGCATCGTATGAGTGAATTGGAAATGAGCAGTTATTGTTAATGGTATTCACTTGCCTCCGGCTGCATAGCTTGCATGATACATGAATGTGCATGAAATATACGGAGTATATAGGCAGGACACAAAGAAGAAAGCAGAGTAGACTAGAGTAGAGTAGAGGAGTGTTATGTATGATATATTATGTTACAAATGAAGAGTAGATATTGTACATCAATGATGATAATATAAACTATGATGATAATGAAACATCGCGATTACTGATAATAATGATAACCCGCATATGCTATATGTCACGATGAATATCTTTCGACGAGATCTAATTTAGTTTGTTTGTAGGTTGGCTCGTCTCTTTGTTTCGAGGACTTCCGGTCTCTATTTTCCGGTCTCTTTTACTATATGCGATATACGTATTGACAATATTATTACGATACTATGATACTATGATATCTCTCTCTCTCTCTTTATATATATATATATATATATATATATGCCATATAATTATTACACGATGGTTATCTTAGACAAATTGATTTGAGATGATTTATGAGGGGAGTCAGATATCAAATGTTTGCTGTGTTTCAAGGAAGATATTTGACATGTCCCTTTTTGAGTGTCTGGATAAAATCTGATCTGAATATTGCCGCGGCATGGTAGCATGAGTGGGTGTAATTTTGTCCTTGACTTGTGTATACCAAAGAACATTATTATAAATTTGTATACGGCGCGGGATTGATTAGAAATAATGGCAAGATGATTGAATGTAGTCTAGATGGTGACTTGATCTAAAGATTCAAAAATAGCAGCCGACATCTTCATTAGATATGAAAACACTGGTGTCGAAAATCAGCACTACGAATACGCCAATATGCATTTTGCCATCTGCATCTAATTCAGTGCACATGCACGCTGAGTAAATTCCCTTTGTTTACAATATTCCCTCTGCTAGTGCGCTGAAGTCTGTATGGCACAGCAAGTAATGCTGCTTCTGTTTGATTTGTGAAAGATCCGCCTCTATTTCGTTTTTATCGATACAGTTAGAGTTCCCAAATACATGTAAGTAGATCAAGATGTAGAACTATCGTCCTCAAATCTTTACGATTTGTTTTTGTACGACTATAAAGTTCCCATTGTCCTAAACGTTCATGGCTGGCGTGATTTTTTTTTTCTTCTACGTCGGGGCCACTACATGCTCTGTCCTTCCGCGTTTCTCGAAGTGTGAGAGCAATCATATAAACATTAAAGAAAGGAGTTGTCGTCTGCGTGTTAAAAGCCCACAGAGAGTGATCATGAAGACGAGAGTAATTATATAGATTGAATGCAAGAAGGTTACCATGGTAACGACGCCCCACAGATTGGGGCTTCAGCATTGAAGTGGCCCTTGTCACCAGCTATGTTTCCTTCATGAGATGACTTGGAGTGAACTGTTTGCGCAACATCAGCTTCATGTTGCGGCAGAGGAAGGGTGTGTGTGTGTGTGTGTGTGAGGGGGGTAATATAGGTTACATTTGCATTATGGTGCTTCAACGACACTTCAACGACACACGCACAGCCAGTCAAGACTAAGCTGTAAGTTCACTGTTGCATAGACTGCATTGGAAATGCATGGATGCATGGGGCGTTTCAGGGATTTGTGGCGCTTTCTGAAAACAATCCCCTCTCTATCGGCTCTGACAAACGCAGATATCCTTTTTTTTTCTTTCTGGATCATTAATCTATGATCGGATCCTTGTTACTGTGTAGTGTGATAAAACTACACGGGAAAGGTTTACCTACACTGTAAAAACATCGGTGTTAGATTTAACACCACGGATGTTAAATTTAACACCGATCAAGTGTTAATAGAGGACCACACCCACAGGTGTAGAAAATGCACTGTGATGGTGTTGAAAAGCGTTCACCTGACACTTCGTGGTGTTAATTTGACACTGTACCTGGTGATATTTTGACACTGTACTGGCGTTAATTAAAAAAATGACACCACATGGTGTTGATTTGATATTGCTGGTGTTAATATCAATGGTTTAACACCCGTTTAGCTTCAATAAGAGACCACACCAGCTGGTGTTACTGTGGTTTACATTTATTTTCACATTTTTTCAACAATCTAGTATTTTAATGTAAAATTCTTGATCGTCTTGTTTAAATTGAAATTCAACAAGAAGTGCAGTTACTAAGAAACTCTTCAAAAAACGGTTTTATATTTGGAAATGACACCCGGAGGTGTTAATTTAACACCATAAATGAGCACCGAAAATTTAACACCAGCTCGGTGTTCACTATTTAACACCGGACTTTTTGCAGTGTAATATCATACATGCAATATGATGATTTCACAATGGATTTGTTGACATTAAAGGGATGGTAGAGTTTCGGTTGAGATGCTACAACCTTGTACTACATGTTTTCAACTTTTATTGATTATAATTTTTAGAGATAATGAGAAACTCAGTATGGAATATGAAAGAGCATTACTGAGAGGAATTGAAAATTTGTTTGATGAAAATTGGTTTGAAAATTGGTTTTGAAATCTTTGAGATATCCAAAGCGGAGCAATCCTGATAAAAGGTGGGACCCACCTTTTATTTGGAACGCTTTATTTGTTTTTGTGGGTTTTTCATACCTTAGCCATTTCAACTATGAATCCCTCGTAGAATTGTATGCTCAACATTTTCATGAAGTGGTTTCTAGGTACCTTGCAAAAAAGTTACAGGCTGAATCCTCACCTCAACCACTTCTATACCATCCCTTTAAGAACCGTATTCATCATGTAAGCTAAGACATGAACATATGTTTACGGGTTTACGGCCTCAGACAGATCAAGAAAAAGATAAAAACAATCTAGAGAATCAATCCCCATTTGCGCCGGGCAATTCTCTTCTTTATTTCTACTTGTTCTACCCTGTCTGCTAAACACAAACGAAATAAGTTCAGATAGGGATAATAGCATATGGAAACAACAATGCAGACATTAAACAGACAACCTCGACTAATTTGAATCTAAAGGGATCGGAGAAAAATTTTCGACTTATATTATTAGGTGAATTCTTTTCAACTGAAAATAGAATTAACAAATATTAATCTTCATTTCCATCCTGGTAAAATTTTTCGTCGACTTTAGTCACTTTTCGACATTTACGAGGTCGTCTTGTGCGAATCTGACCTTAACATCTCGACCGAGGTAAGAATATAGGACGCTGCAATCACGGCAATGTTCATTTCACCTTACTTTGGCTGATCTTGAATCCCTTTCCGGCTATATGCCAAACAGTGCTCCTCGTCTTGCATACTGTTCATTACGGTTCTTCGTTGTTTATTACGATGTTGTTCCCACACAAAATAACCCTATTTATGGGGAAAAAAATCTTTCGTTGCTCTTTTATTGAATGTTTCATAACCTTTCAGCTAACATCTGGGATGCCAGATCTCCATTCTGATTTTTCCTCTCTCTTTTCTTGAGGCCACCCTTGGCACGAGCTTTTCGCGGAGCTTCTATAGGGAACAAAAATGGCGAAGCCAGACACCCACTCATGATCCCATAAAAGCGGTGGACGATCCAAGCCATTGATATTAATTAAAGCAGACATTTAATCAAAGTCACTGACAGCGCGGTGTCAGGAAGAGGGACAAACAAAGGAACGAGGAGGATAAGCGATAAGGAGAAGAAAAGCCTTTCATCGCGTCTCAGAAGGTGGGCAATTATGCTGATTTGGTTCGTAGTGGGCACACACTTGCAGTCACAGCATACAACCTTAATTTTGTCCTCTTTTTTTTCTAGGCAACAAAAGGTGAGTTTGAATGATGAAACTGTGTTAAAAAATAATTTCGATTAAGTTATTAAACGATTTCGACAAACACTATTTTTTAACAGATTTCGATGAAAGAGCTTTTTTTCTCCCCCAATGAAGCTCAGCTGGCCATGTACGTTAATGTATAAACAAGAGAATTCCACAATGTCACGCAATTGATATATGAACTATATATATTATATGATATATGATTATCATTCACCATCATTCACATCTCGGTGTTTGTGTAGTATCCTTTGTCCCCCCCCCCCCCCAATTTAGCCAGCCTATTATTATACGGAATGTTTTAAATCCTATTTATAAATTCACCATGCGTGTTTAATACTAAATCGTTATGCATGTCATTGTCTGAACATTTCTGGATTCCGTGTTTGAACAGAAAACTTCCAAGATAGAAAAAAATTAGGCTGAATTGCATTTATTTGAATAGCAATACTAGTCATACTCCCCATGATAATCATAACTGTAAGAAAAAAACAAACAGACACTGATGACTGTACTGCCAATAAAGACACTGGATAAAAGTCTTTACAGCCATGACATCCGGAGTTTGTCATAGTCTCAAGACCTATAAATATGACAAAGTATTGACGTTTTATAAAATGTGCCTTTCTTTTACAAGGTAAACAGTGTCATACATTGTTTGTGCATTTTGTCGACACAAGAGATTATCTGTCTGACGTAAGTTGCGCTCAGTGGGATTAAGTATATCCTCATCGACTAATTATATCATTTCATGGATGTGTTGCCAAACAAACAATGATGACCGAGGTGATTTATATAAATGAGTTATTTCCATCCTAAGATTTTTGAGAGCATGCATAAGGTTAGAAATTATGATCCTTTCAGTAGCACTACTCTGAAAGTGTCTCATTCTCCTGTGGTAAATCATGCGGAAGCTTGTCTTTGACGTGGGTCATTCTTTTCTATTAACGCAATTATTTTGAACAACTAGTTTCATAATATACGCATTTTTTGTTATAATACATTGTACGCTTTGTTTTTCATTGAATTTGTGCAACAACAAACGTGTTATTGGAAGTAAAATTTCATTAGAATTGAAATAATTGAAGAGAACTTATGTGCAAGTTATGTGTGTGTGTGTGTGTGTGTGTGTGTGTGTGTGTGTGTGTGTGTGTGTGAAGGATGGGGGTGGGGGAAGGTGATAATGGGTGGGGTGGGATGCGGTAGAGGGACGATGTCTGGCTTCATCTTGAGGGAGATGGTCATCGATTTGGCATCAATTCCGTGAGGTTTCGTTTTCTGGGACAGCTTCTTTAACCACTTGCCATCAGAATATTGGATTTAATTCTAGAATTCAGAATTTCACCACCCATTCTTCCTCTCCATGTGTCATTTTTCTTTCATTTCAGACTGCATTCACTATTGCATTCACGACCTCTTTACATTTGTATAACAAAAATGAAAAATATCCCTCTCTCTCTCTATCCATTTCTATCTGTAACTATCAATATCCAAATGTTATTTTAAAAGCAAATGAACTTGCAGGGATTCGGATTGAAGATAACGCAAAGCGGGAAGCATGTGTAGGAAATAACGAATTACATTTTTCTTTCGACCTGATGACGGTTTGTCCACATATTTTTCAGTACTTGACAGCGTATCTTTGGAAGCGAAGTATGAGAGGCTATGCGTATACCACAACTATATTTGTGTTTGTGTCTACGTATTACATGTACAGAGCTCTGGTTTTGAAAGCTTTACGCATACTGTTTTAAAACGTAACGCATTGCAAAGTTCTTAATAATTAAAAATTGTTTGAAACACTGATGAGGAATTCCTGTCGATTTGACAAAATAATACTAAAGGAGAGACACATTTTGATACAACTCGTCCCAATTTGGTCAGAAAAAAAAAAGCTAGATGGACCACTTGGTGAAGAAATCGTAAATTAGTACAGTTCAAGTTTTGGTGTCTTTTCAGCGTGAGCAGGCATGTGGGTTGTTCGTGCCCTACTTTCTATGGAATCGATAATTTGCAATCGTCTGGAAATACTGTTATTGAATTGTCCGCGTATTGACACCTTACGCTGAAAATATGACACACTAAATTCTATATGACTATCCCTCACCATATAGTGAGACACATCGTGGCATATTTTGGCGCGCATTTTCCAACCAGGGGTTCTAAACATGTCCCCCGGCACAGGTAACGATCGATAGTGCGTAGAAATGTGATCAGTAAAAACATCAACAATTTTCTTGGCGCACAGCCAACAAATCCATCTACGGGAGGAGGATTTCTCTCTCTCTTTTCGCTATGGGGAGCGATGCCTAAATCTGAAAGCATTTCTGCGCATTTCTTCATGGAGTTAGATATTTTGCGTGAATGCCTCAATTCGCATAAACTGTATTACATTGGGCTGCTCTCACAACTTGTATTTCCCCAATATCCAGTTTTAAGCAAAAGAAGTGTCTTCGCCTTGCCATGACGGATATGAACTGGCGGGGCGAGACTGCTGCTAGGAGTGCCCTAGAAAACAAGAAAAAGAAAAAGAAAAGAATCTAACGAAGATGTTTATTTCTTCTGACCGCTGACCTTTACATTGGGACGTAACATTCCACCTTCCCTGACCTCCCCTGTAGTCATGAACAATTTCCCGCTGAGCTGCATGGCTCACACTATCGGGTATTACCAGCAAAACTGTCGCACAAATCGAGCTATTTGTTCTGTTCACTCTGACTAATGACACCAGTACTATAGGCGTGAGATTGCTGGTAATCATGCCACCCCATCCACATGGAAATACGCGGCTTTGAATACTTTTCAGAATGAATCTGCTCTGTTGTATTGTACATGTATTATGATTTTATGTATATATCACAGAACTATGATAAACGTCACGTGATTAACAGTATATTAATTTTGCTTCCCTTGTGTCTCATGCGTTTTGTCTTTTGTCTATTGCTTCAGTTCATTTGCAGCAGATTATTTTTGTTAATTATTTTAAATGCAGTGCTTAAACGGCTGTTTGAATCTTTAATCTCATTACGGATTGTCCTTGAAAACATGACATTAACCTTTATTTCGAAAATAACCGTGTGTTGCAGTTAAACATTACGGAGCAGTGTCTATCTATCAAGTCTACTCCTGTAAACCCATTGCTAAACTAGGAATGCTACCTTCACAAACATAGTCTACAAGGACGAATTAATACTGTTGTTAATCATTACGCAAAAATTAATGAGCGATACGTCAGTCGTTTACTTGATGATGTTGGGTGGCACTTTCCGCTACACGCAGTCTGATCTACCTTGTATGTTTGTGGCATGTAAGCAGAATGCAATTTCAAAAACAATACCGTTCTTTGAACGGTTAGTCATCAGGCACATGAATGCACAACCTGATTGTACAGCGAACAAACGGGTGACTAAACATCGCCATATTAGTTCACGCCGAATTACAGATCCTACACAAGTGCCAATCAGGTACATACCACGGCCCACATTATGATTTGGCAGTGGCATTGAAACGTATATGTAATTAAAAAAAGGAGAGAAAAAAAAACACAACGAATGAAAGCATGCTATTCTATACTCGGTTCGTTGTGTACCAGGCGGCCTAATGAAATGTCTCGGTTCGCCGCGCCATCTCCTCTATGATTTATGTGCGCCGATGCATTGCGCTGCAGTCTGACAAGAGTGTAATTCCAGTGCTTTACTTGTGGATTTGTGCAGGCAAATCCCGCTCCGCGCGCCGAAAGCTTGTTAATTGCTCGTGTGTACTCGTTCAATGTCATATTGCGCGTTACTCCAATTATGCTGATCGAAGAAACATGGTAATCAACCGAAGCAGTCCTCTGTACAGAGAATCAGTCAGGCTTGCGCGTTATGTAAACTCCCATATTATGATCGCTCAAACTATCATTGTTTTCACGTGAGGTAGAGCAGTTATGGCAGATTGATTACGTCGCTATACAATCGTGTCGATGTTGTTCAATTTCAGAGCAAGTTTCATTGCATTGATTAATGTAATTTCTCACTTATTTTTTATTTCAAAGACATTACAAAACATCACTTATTTTTCCATTTCATTCATAAAAGAAGAAACCATTCTTTCAAACGAAAAAAGCAAAACAAAACCCTAAACTAATCCGACACAGACTGTTGTACATGTCAACTTGTTAATAGCGAATCTACCAAAAACCAGTAGCGAAACACACAAGTTTTCATCCATGAGCCACAATGGAACGAAATCCTGTATTACGTCCCACAACAATTAAGGGGACAACTTATTTGGTCATGACGCAATATTGTGCCAGCGCGACTGAACTTGTATACTAGTACTCTATACTATGATGATGAACACGCATTACATGATCCAGATACACGAGTGTGGTTCTGTCTAATTTAAGGACTTGGTACTGGCGACAGATACCTATAGTTCAAACTACCAGAATGACCAGAATGGATATTCCTTGACGCGCGCAACACACAACACACACACACCCACACCCACCAACTCACACACACAAACACACACACACACACACACACACACACACACACACACACACACACACACACACACACACACACAAGGAGTCACGGAGACGTGGGGACCTGTCAGTTGTTGCTATGATAAAATAGATGGGGAGGAGGAGCAAACGAGAAAAGCGGTAGATGTAGATTTTTCCTTTCCGTGCGACCTTGACCATTTTGCTGCTTCGCGTCTGGAGATGAACCTTCAATTTTTCCAACTCAGTATGTAAAAACATTCTCAGGGACAGCGATTCGGCTCCCCTATTAGCGTGATTACAGAGCAGAGGAACTCTCGCGAAAGAAGTTCATGTAAAACAAAAGCTTAGATCAAGAATGTCCAATTTCCGTTATGAGGTCCAAAATTACTACTACCATTTTTTTTTTTTCGTGGAGATGGATGACCGCAATCCGTCACGGGGATATTTTCAACAATCGGTCCCGACTTCAAATTGACTAAACACACCATGACATGGATTTTTCAATCATCTGTATGATATTTACGTGTATATCTACGTATGTATGTATAGATAAGACATGCATAAGAATCTAAGAATTATTCGGATTTTCTGACGCATACGCGTTTCTTTGCATACCCTTTTTCTGATCTACTTGAACGATAGAGACTGGCAGCTATGAAGATGATGCTGACGACGGAACTATACGATCAAAGTATTTGCTGCTGAATCACCACTGCCACTGATATGATAACAACCACTGCTGTTGTTTCTACCATGATTACTACTCCCTGATTGCTTCTATGATTACTATGACTACTACTACTACTACTATCAATACTGGTATTACTGCTACTACTACTACTACCATTACTACTACTACGACTATTAATACTGCTACTACTACTACTAGTACAACAACTACTACTACTACGACCACTACTACTACGACTACTACTCTGCTGCTACTACTACTACTTCTACCACTACGACTACTATACTACTTTTATTTCTACAACTACTACTACTACTACTTTACTACTCCTACTTCCACAACTTTATACTACTACTACTACTACTACTACTACTACTACTACTATTATTATTATACTTCTACCACTACTACTACTGTACCACATCTACGTTTTCAACTGCTATGTACTACTACTACTCCTACTACTACTACTACTACTGCGACGACTACTACTTCTACCACTACTACTACTAGGACTACTACTACTACTACTACTACTACTACTAGTACTACTACTACTACTGTAAGGACTACTTCTTGGTACTTCCATTCTTTTCTCCATCCACTTTTTTATATTTATGTACTTACTTATGTAACACGAACATCATCACCACTTGTAAAACTACTATTCAAATACCACATTTCTACCATTACAAGCACAATCCTTGTTGGCAACAATACACCCACATGCTCAGCATTGTAATCGTCAACATGATTGAAGTCGAACGTGATAACTTGAAATGCCTTGCAGTGCTATGTAACACGAACATCATCACCACTTGTTAAACTACTATTCAAATACCACTTACGGTGTCATTTCTTTCATTACAAGCACTGATATTGTTGTTGGCAACAATACACCCACGTGCACAGCATTGTAATCATCAACATGATTGAACCCTAATTCGAACGTTATGATAACTGGAAATGCCTTGCAGTGCTATTCCGAATGGATTTACCACTTCGCAGCCAAGAGTTTTGCTTAGATTAGTTTTATTGGCCATCAACGTTTCGAGAGCTACACTATCAACACTTTTTTTTTTCATCGAACTTTCTCTTTCGCGAGATGGTTGTTGTACATTACGTAATTGGACATTCACGAGCGCTGCCTGGAGCTACTTACTTCCATACTTTCTGACTGGGAACGACCATAGCAACAATCATGTCGGCAAGGATCACTTCGAAAATAGCATTGTTGCACAAGTAACACGGAATTTATGAAATACTTCATCACCAGCCACGCGTACAAGCTGATAGTAAATGGCTAATTTTTTTACGGCTACCGGGCTTTCCTAGGGCCGTATATCAAACAGTCCGTCCAAGGTACTGCTTAGTACAGGCTCAGGCTTCTCCATTATGATAATCATAGTCTCCATATTATATTCGAGTGTCTATGATTAGTTATTAATCGAACATCGGTTCGTTCTCGTCTTGATATCATACACCCCTAGAGCTCCAGCTCCGCTTCGGCGCAAACACAGTGCGTCTTAAATTACCTCGAAGCCTCAGAAATAACCGAAAAAATCGTTAGTGTCAAGCTCGGTGAGGTATGCATTTGTAGACCCTGGTAAAAATCCAGCTCTGTCTTTTTTCTTATCTTAAACAGCGTTTCTCGGGGAATACACCAGTCGTTATGGTTACGCCTATCCGGAAGCATCATTTTGTGCAGATGGCAAAGTGTTCCTATTCATTTTTTATCGGCTATCTTCCCTCCCTACGGTGTGATGTACTTCTCGACTGGCTTCGGCAATCATAAATCTCCACTAGCTGTATACGTGTCGTTACGGATATCTTTTTTTTTTCAGCATTCAGCAAATGTGTCTCCTTTATGAATAAGGTTTCTGCATCATTGAATTCAAAATGTAGTCTTCTTACTCTCATAAAATCTCCACTAGCTGTGTATACGTGTTATTACGAATATGTTTTTTTCTAGCATTCAGCAAAATGTGGCTCCTTTATGATATCGTTGAATTCAAAGCATAACCTTATTACTCTCATGTGCATACACAAAACAAAACAAATCAAATCAAAACAAAATATGTGAAAAACAAGGCTCACATAGTATATACATATTGAGAGAAAGACACGCTAAACTTCATTCCTATTTTGAATGTTAGATGATTTTAACTTCACACTAGAGCATCCCGAAGAGAACACAAGTCCATCAAATTAAAGATTCTAGGGTTTTAGTTGGGTGCAGTTTTAAGTTAAAAGGAACAGGGATTTGAACATGAATAGAAGGTTCATATCAGGCGACATTATTTTTTTTTTTTTTTATATTGTCACGAACCTATCTAACAATGCTATATTTTACATTCAAACAATTATGAAGTTACGTCTTTGGTGTGTAGTACACATTTTCAACTGTTGACTCTATTTATCGGAGTTATTCGTAGAGTAGCAAAATACTTGTGACGCAATAATATTTCCAAACTTGACAAATTTGTACTCCTTTATAAAACACAACCTACAGGTAGAATGCCATTTAATTTTTTTTTAATGTAAAAAAAAAATGCTACGATATATACGCCTTAAAGCGATTAAAAAGTATTCTGTGTGTTTTCTACTCATAAGAGTTGTCGGGGCAAAGTGCAATGGTGGATTAATCTGCCTGTATACGTGTCGGAATGTTGTTGTTGTTTTTATCCTTCCATTATTATTCGTTATACGGAAGAATGCAATTTAGACTACATCCAATGACATTAAATGATCACTCTCCAGCTCATTTGTTTTTGTTTGTTTGTTTTCCCCATCTTCTGGAATGTTTAATTTGCAAGAGCAATTTTGAAAAAACAAATCTTGAACGAATGTTTTGTTTATAGACTCTGAATCAAAGGAAGGAAACACGATAATGAAATCACACCGAGATAAAACAGTATGTTATATAACTTGCCATCTACCTCTCTCTCTCTCTTTCTCCCCTGTCTGTCTGTCTGCCTGTCTGTCTCTATCTGTATCTATCATATATCTATGCAGGTATATCTCTCTCTATCTATATCTCTCTTACTATATATATGCGCAGTACCTACTTATGCATCACTCGGGTGCAGCCGTACCATAGGTAATTATTTGTACTCAATAACATGCGTAGATCATTGCCATCGATATTGGATTTTTATCAATGTCTACGAATTGTTTCTCATTCTGAAGACGCCGAATTCCAGCAATGGTTAGGACTGTAATACAGATACACATTTCCCCCACCACGAGCCCCGTGTCTTTCTTCCCCATCTCCGCTGCATGCTGCGGCTCTCCACGATCTCGGCTATTCCCACACGGGTTTTTCTCGTCATTCTGCGGCACGGAAATAAAACGCTCGACGCTGGAATCATGTCCATCAACTGGAATCCGTCTCGGTCACAATGTTATCAGCTCCATCACAATCAATTAACGTTGCACTATCCCTGGAAAATCACAATGTCATCTACAGAGCATAATGATATATACAAAATTTATCTTTTGAGTCATCACTGTAATACAGAATGAGCGTATGGTATGGTATATCATATCTAACCCCGTATGATATTCAAAGTGCATTTGAACTTACCGGTTTGTGAGTAAAGAAGAAGTAGATAAGAACAGACGTTGAGCAGCTATTTCCAGGGAATATCCGATGAAGACAAGAGCAACGCTACAAAGGAGTCTCAGAGAGATGGCTTGATGGTGGTGTGTGGAAAAGGAAAGGGAAGGCATTCATAACAGGTGCTATCGAACCAGCTAGGACTAAGCGCAGCTCTAGAAACTCTGCCACGGCTGGACGAGGCACAGACAGCTTTAAGAGAGGAGATTGCAAATCCTTTTAACGGCCTGACGGCGCACCAATCTCTGAGAGTAGTAGCGCAGCCACCGGCACGCGAGAAAAAAACATCGCGAAATCGAGATGGAACAGAAAGATGAAGTAAGATCGGGAGTAACGGAAAGAGGAGGAGGGAGAGAGAACGCGAGGTAACAAGAAGTGCTATTGCGTGATAAAGGCAAAACAGAGGTTGAGAGAGAAATGGGGAGAGAGAGAGGGAGAGGAGGGAGGGGGTATGAAGAGAGGCGGAACGCCGCCGTTCCAAGATTTGAGTTTGTATGTTCGAGTGTGTGTGTGTGTATGTGTGTGTGTGTGTGTGTGTGTGTGTGTGTGTGCGCGCGTATTTGTGTTAGTGTATGAACGCAAAGTTGGGGTGCGCGAAAAATAGTGATCGTGGTCGTACTCAGCGCTGTGTGTGAGTCGTCGCACGTTGTTGAAGAGCGAAGAGTGTATGCGCTGAACAGTCAAATTAAGTCAAAATGATTGTGTGTGTGTGCGTGTGCGTGGGGTTTGTAAGTGTGTGTGTGTGTATGCTAAGACGCGTGTGTAGTTCTGATGACTCAGACTTTCCTGAAATTGCATGGTGGAAAGGAAGGTATACTTGGCGCATAATATAAATCTTTCTCGTGCGTGAAATTTCTAAGGGGGAAATATATTAACGTATAATTTATATTGGAAATGACGATTTATGTAGGGGTCTCGGCGATCCTTAATGAAAATAGTGATGAAGGACGAGTTTTTTTGAGAAGAAATCTTTAAGCAGGAATTTCGTGAACGATCACATCTGCCTAACACCCGTTGTTTTCGAGATAAAAACAAATATAGGCCCTACATCAGTGTAAACAACGCGTAAAAACCAAGATAAAAAGTCCTTTATAGCTAAATATAAATGTGCTTTGAAAAGAAAGAAAGAATGAAGTCGGGGTAATTTACCTTTCACTGTAATGGAAAATACTTAGGCCTACATGACAAATCGCTTGTTGATTACATTCAGGGTACAATGTATACCGGTTTTATGTAGTCCATAGCATCTATCATTTGTTTGTACTGGTGTATTTATTTTTCATTCTCTGCTCATGAATAATATCCAGTGTGTTGCGTGCCTGTGTGTGTATATATGCGTTTGAACGTGAGTTTTGTTACTTTTCTATTTTCTTGCACTAATTACAGGTCATCACCACTATTAAGAAATATCTACATCACAGAGGTTATCGCTCACAATCATCTGTGACTATATTCTCTTTCATGAATATTTTCATTGCATTTACACTGCTAAGCACAGTACCAGGATACTACTTTCAATGCGTCAACTATGCGTCAATATCTAATACTTCTACAAGCAATGTTACAGGTGTATTGGACATTCCTATCACACTCTGATATCTTCTTATTTTTCATCATACATTTATGGTACGGGACATCAAATACTGAGCAAAGCTTTAAGGCTATAAATCATCACCGCTTTTCGTAGATATTCGTTTAAGAAATAGAAATGAATTGTGACGGAATGAGGCAATCGGAAGCTTAGCCAAGAGCTAATGGCAATTTCAATCTTTCTCTCTTTTTTTGTCGCCCTCTTTTCTCCAAGAAATAGAATACGCATTTTGATGCCACCAGATGGGGACTGCCATTCCAATTACGTGAGCCGCAATCCTGATATTTCGACACCGGTAATTTTCTATTAGCACTCTGAAGGTATTGCTCGACCGTCCCATATTTCGTCTTTTCCATTTCTGTTCATGTTGTTGCTGTTTTTTTCTTTTGTAAGGTTTCTCCCGGTAACCCAGCTGGGGCTCCTCTCAAATTGTGTTGATGTGACTTACGTCTTTTTGCTCCGTGTCGTCTCTTGGCACATCATGGTGATACTTTTTCTGCGTTTCATTTTTGTGTTTCAATAAATTCACGTGATAGGACTGTTTTCGTGTCGAGTCCTGAGAAAACGATTAGGGAATAGCGATGCCAAACATTTTTTCTTGTTTTAAAAAAATGGCTTAGAAGACAAAAAAAAAAATTGCATTTGGCCTGAATTGATGGAAATTCTCCTCTCTACTGTCATTTTGTTATCGAAAGCAAAGAATAAGGATAAAAAATAGTTACACAATGAATCAAAAGTTGAATCCCCACGCACTGTGTTAGAGAGTGATCATTAGAGGATGCCCTATACAACTTTGCATAACACCAAGACAATTTGCACGATCGTCATGTCCCACGTGGGGTCTCTATATTAAGCCCCAGGCGAATGTCACTGTTACGTGAAACGAGAAACATCGGAATTATCATTTCGTGGGCAAAGTTTCCCTAAGGAAAGGAGACATTATCACGTAATGAATAACGGGACAAGAACATCATACGAAAAAATTGACATGAAGGGGGCGGGACCCACAGGCCCACACCTCGCATGTCCCATTCATCAATACAGAAAGGTATCCCGTGCTTGTCAAACTAACGACAACGATTCTTAATCTTAGTCCCACATTACTCCTAAAAATACACAAGCACGTGACTATATACATTTTTTTTCTTCATTTGAAGAAGAGAATGAATATAGTCGTGCAATTTTCAAACGCAGAAAGGAGGCCATAAAACCGGACGTATAACGTGCATGGATTCACAGCTTCCGTCCTGATCAGAATTATTGGTGAAGAATGTGTAGATCCAACCCCTCTGTCAATAATAAAATCACGCACAAACAAAATTGTCTGAAGTTCTGATGACAAGCTAGAAACAGACACGCACAGTCAAACACAGACACACAGACATATATACAGACAGACAGACAGACAGACAGACAGACAGACAGACACACTGGGATGAAAATCATATCATGACATTGTCTTCTAAACGCCCTACACTGTAAAAACATCGGTGTTAGATTTAACACCACGGGTGTTAAATCTAACACCGATCAAACTTCAATAAAGGACCACACCCACAGGTGTTAAAAATGCACTGTGATGGTGTTGAAAAGTGTTCACCTGACACTTCGTGGTGTTAATTTGACACTGTACCTGGTGTTATTTTGACACTGTACTGGTGTTAATTCAAAAATGACACCACATGGTGTTGATTTGATATTTGTTGGTGTTAATATCAATGGTTTAACACCCGTCCAGCTTCAATAAGAGACCACACCAGCTGGTGTTACTTTGGTGTAAATTTATTATCGCATTTTTTCAAAAATCTAGTATTTTAATGTAAAATTCTTGATCGTCTTGTTTAAATTAAAAATCAACAAGAAGTGCAGTTACTAAGAAACTCTTCAAAAAACAGTTCAAAATTTGGAAATGACACCCAGAGGTGTTGATTTAACACCATAATTGAGCACCGAAAATTTAACACCAGCTCGGTGTTCACTATTTAACACCGGACTTTTTGCAGTGTAAAACAAATTAGATGGAGTTATGAATGATATCTCACTTTGTATCTACCTTTTCGAAGTCTCAAAACTCAATTCATACGCCCATAGGTAAAACAAATTACAATATCATATAGGCCATGCTGAGAGACACGGTGTTAAGTCCATTGTACACCTTAATTACATGCCATGCTGAAAGACATGAAGTTAGGCCCATTGTACACCTTAATTACACGCGTATAAAAACTGTGCATTTTCGTGTACGATATAAAGGTGTAATGGATCCTCTGCATTGTCAGCAAACACATTGAAAACAAGTTTTTGTGACGGACGTCAAAGAATTACCCGTTATTCACGACTATTGCTTTGACTTATTAAAGTATTATGACAATGATGTGCTACATCATCGGCACTTTGGCAGACGTATTCATTATTGTTTTTCACTTTCGTTTGTCTTGATGCAGAAATTAAAGTTGTTAAGTCCATAGTGCATCGCCCACAGGTAGTCAAAAACTACAAAATATAAATTACAAAATACAGAACGCAGCATGTACGAATACTGGACACCATGCATGTTGAGGTCTTACACCTGATGTTTGTGGCTTTGTGTGTCGATATTTTTGTCTCCTATACTTCAAAGTTCTGTCACAAACTATTAGAGAGGGTGTACACACATACACGCACACATACCCACACACATACTTCAACACACACATATTCACACATGCACAAAACAATACCCGTCGACAGCGAGCTTTATCGATCGCTGTTCCAGAATGAAGGGAAGCAAGATGATGACATGAGTTGCCAGGCAACCACCCGTCTTGCGACATGGATGATGGTTTTCAATCCTATCAGTTGCGACCAGGACTCCCTCTTCATAGTCAACGTCGACACATTTACACACGTTTGCCATGTCACCTGTTGATCCAAAAGCCCGCGAGATGAAAATCGCAGACCTCGTTGGACGCTGACTCTCTTGGTTTCATTGTGGTGCGTGTCTTCATCTACAATCTTATCGCAAATGCATACCTGCAAATGATATCACGCAGGGTGCTATGCGCAGCATTGCAATCGAGAAAATGTTGATGTTGTCAGCGAGGATGCATTTCCACTGTATTCAGCAGAATGCCAATGCAAGTTATCACCTACGGGAAATGCAATACATGGCGTGACAGCGTTCTTGAATAGGCGCAAAATGCGGGGAAAACGGATCAGACTTTGATGATGTGGGAATGCATGCGGGATTAAAGGGGGGGGGGGGGGGGGGGGATGGGTGGGACCGGTTGGCCACCCGCTTCAGCATCTTCCCCCTTTATAGCACTGTCACGTTTTTATGATGCATGAAGCGTACAGCTGTACCTAAGAGAACATTCACGGCATACGAACATTCATACAAATCGCATTCTACTCCGGGATGTAGGCGCATTGGTACTTACGTGTGCCAGCGCAGAGACGCAGCATGCAGTCTCCAGGCGCTGTTATGATGAATATATTATCATGATGTGCATTTTAACGTAGTTCAACAGTTGCCAGGAGTATAGAAGCAGTAGCAATACGCTGTATAGTAGTAGTTGTAAATCATGTATCAGCTATATCATAAAATTCTAACTCAGCAACTACTGAGATTACGGATGATAATAACGGTACCATGGAGCAACAATGCAGCAATGATGATGACGAAATAATGATGATGATATTTAAAATGGTAATTCTATGATTCAATAATGTTTAGTAATAGTATGAGAAAAATTTACAATGTATAATTGTATGGATGATGATACGAGCAATAACGATCATGGTTCTCGTTCGTTCACGCGGATCAAAAGGGCGAAGAGAAGAAAGACAAGTTTCGAAAAATTGTCCAGGGTAGTGCGGAGGACGGGAAGAAGCCGAATGGAGCACCTCTTGTAATCAAAAAGGGCAGACACTGCAGCACGAACCGTGGGCCCTGATACGTACATTTCGGGGCAGGTTATATACTTTGACGGGCGTGGTGCTTCAAGCGATGTTTCTGTATGCCACACATGAGCCATCCTGTTGCCACATACAAATTTGAACCGTTTTTTTTTCTCTCCACGCTCTGAATGCGATTATTGTAAGCAAGCGGGGAGGAGAGTGGAAGGGATGCAGGGATAGGGTGGGTCGAGAGATGGAGAGGAGTTGCGGTTCTTGCTCTTTTCACTCTTATTCCTCTCTTCCTGTCTCTCTCTTACCTTTGAGCCAAGGACTTCCCCTACGGGGTGGTCAGTGAACTGGCGCCAATGTCCTACTTTCCAAGAAAACGATGCTATATAGGCCGAATGCAGACTTGGCAGAGCGGACTTTAGCTGTGCAAAGCGACCCGCAAACTCGGCGTGGGGATCCGCCGTTGTATAGTGTTCCCCATTTCAAATCACATTATGCAAACGGGCATGACTGCCCTGCGAGCAATTTGTATCAATTTCGCGCGATATTAAATCAAACACCCCGTGCATGTGACAGTTAGACATTGTTACACACACACACACACGCACACACACACACACACACACACACACACACACACACACACACACTGCCTTATTCACACGGAAAGAGTTAGCTGCATCTGATGCGCGGCAAAGACAAATGGCGGTGGCTCTATATTCATCAATTAAGTATCCACCGCCGGGGCACACATCGCAACGATGGCTGTGACCAACCTCCTTGCTGTGACATAATTAGGTGTCATGCTGAGAATGACGACCAGATTTGATTTTTTTCCCGACAATTCCGAAGGAGATTATTGAGAAATGACCACGTCGATACAACTGCCCGCACTCCGAAATCTCTTCTTAAATATTGATAATGATCACTATATTCTTCGCTTTTGTCTCTCGCCACAACGACTGACATTCTGCGTTAAAAAAAAAAGAATAAAAGGTGTCACACGCATATAATACGTGTGAACAGGACTTAGATTATCCCTACGAATCCACAACAAGTCGGCAAGATTGCTTGGAAATCTCTGCCTGGTAGGCCCGGATGGAATGGCGTCGTCATAAAAAAAAAAAAGTAATTGGAAGTTGAGTCGAAATTGACGCGCAAATGGCCTGTCGGCAAGACGTGGGATGAAAAAGATTTTGCGAACGGAAGATACAAACTGAAAATACAAGCAAGAAAACAAAACGACAAATCAGAAACGGAGTGTCAGGAGGGTTAAGAGCAATGATTGAATTCTGACCGTTAGGAGACAGTGGGGAAAAGTAAAATCGAATAGAATTGCTAGCAGACAAAGGCAAAACAAAAGCCTTCGCGCCATATCGCAGTGCACATCCTCTACATCATAATGGGAAGAGGAAATAAGAAAACAAAAAAGTTAAATCAACCTAACGAAGGGTAAAAAGAATGAAACAAGCAATCAGATCCTATGACATGACTCTCCATCAATTTATAAAGCCAAGGTTATAACTCTGTCTTGGCTGCTTCGGTGGGTCTAATCACCAGTATGACGGAAAAGGTTACTTACTCCTGCACGAAAAGAAAATACTATCATTCCAAACTTTGGAGGGCAAGAACAAAGTTAATGCAAACTAAAAACAAAACATCCGCTCTGCGTGGTTGTCATGACACATGTTTATAATGTGTTTCCTCTCCAGAAACGAAAGGTGCATACGCAAAGGAAACAACTCGAAGCCTGCGGTGCTCATCACATTTATGACAATTTGGTCTCGTCAATATCCAGGGTAGCCTCTTCTGTCTCAGCACTGGATGTTTTTCCCCACAGGGCGCTGCCAATAATATTACCCAAGCTATATATTCAGGTGCCCATTTTCACGCCGGGGGGGGGGGGGGGGGGGGAGGGGGAGGGATGGGATGGGGGCTAAAGGTAAAAACATCTTATGCAAAGGTGTCCGAACGGGAGGGATTCGAAAACAGAATGCCTTGCATTACAGATCGCAGCCTCATCCACTTGTCTTTATACTGCTATCTAAGTCGTGACTCGCAGCGAAAAAAGAGGCATCAGCACAATATCTATAAAGATAACTAATTTACGTCAATGCGAGAGTAAGGCAGAATGATAATAAAAAAATACACACTAAAAGACAGCCAGGCAAACCCACATACACACCCCAATAAAATCTATTTAAAGCACTCTATCCCTCGTATTTTCATGGTCAATCTTATTCTTAGGATGATCATCAGAAAGGTAGGATGTTCACAGACAAATGAAGTGTATTGTTGTTTAACAAAATGTTATGGGGAAAATGTCATACAATGGTAGAATGTAAGGCAAATGGTGTTCTTTATCAAGAAAGCGCGTCAATTTGTTGAAAATGTCATCATTCAACCCATGACATAAAGGTATGTGTTTACACTATCCCATCGTGTAAATACAGTGTAGCCTGGGCTCAGTATATTCATAATTATTTTTACACTGCCAGCAAACATTCATTTTCAGTATCATCGCAGGAGTGTAATGAATGTTGTACTCATCCCGTTCAACGTTCAACACCACACGGATGTGCAAGATACACGGTAAGTTGCCATTTCACTCATGTGTGTTTACTTTTCGTACAGAGTACAGATAGTGGGGAAGGCAAGACTAAAACAATCAAAGTTTGAATACTCTGCTATTTTTTGAAAAACTATTCAACACTAGAAAGGAAAAGCATGCCGGAGCAGAAAAGCAAAAACCGCAGAAGAAAACAAGCCTAATGGAAGTTATCGCGGTATCGTATTTACCGAAGGGGACACCACACAAATGCAAGTCGCAATTCCGATGGAGATATGTGTACACATAACATCTCTGACTCGCGAAGACAGTTCTACGGTTTCTAGCTTTCCCGGTAATCTCGCATTCCGCTATTCATATTCTTTCTCTCTCTCTCCCCCCTCTCTATCCCGCTCCCGCTCTTCGTCCAGGGCAGTTCCTGGCGAGGAATCACTTTCCGAGGTCCGAGCAGGTCCGAATCACCCCCGTTTCTATGGTAATTGAATGTTAGCTATCCAACTCCGTTATTTTCCTATTCGCGAACTTGCTGATCATGTCCCCGTGGGCTTCTTTCCCCCATTGTCTTATGTATTTTCTCCCATTTTTGGCGGGAATCTAGCGTAGTCCGTAGTAGGTTAATTGTGGCCGTCGGCCGATCGCCTGCAAATAGCTTCTTTCTCAAAGATTACGCGTCACCGGGTCTGCACAGCTAGAGCAACGCGATAATGCGCGAAGAATGAATGAGGAGCAAGGTGAAGGCACGAAGAAGACAGGACAAGTGTTTGATTTCTGCGAGAGGACACTCGAGTGCCGTTGGTTCGAAGGAAGGGTGAGAGGGAGATGGCGGATTGAGAGCAGAATTGGGCACAAATGGGGGGGGGGGGGGAGGGGGCAGGGCGCATAGAAAAGGAGGGAAGTGGAGGCAATTGGCGAAAAGAGAATAACAGGTAATAGGAGAGGAAATATGCGCGCGAATGTCAAGGTATGACATAAATGTTTAATAAAGAAAGGAGGCAAATTTAGCCTTTCGCTTAAAAGCTTTCCAATCTATGCAGAAGCAGTATTCTAAATCTTTAAAGCAGGCGTGTGCGTCCACCTGTGCACACACGAACACGCTCACACTTTATCGAGAGCGCGCCTTCGCGCTTATACCGATTCTAACGTCCATGAATACATGTACTTCTTTTACGCACATCCCCCATTATGCAACAGGCGATAAATTCGCTCAACCAGGCGAAGATTTGTTCAAGCAAGCATTAAGGAACTACGAAACATCACACACATATCCACATCACTTTTATCTTAGCCATGCTAAGTGCACTGGCATGCATTCCTCAGTTAGTTTCAAACGATAAAACAGTATTCGGTAGTCAGACAACACACAAGAGATGTGGATTGGCCAATATGTTAATGCTACACGTCATCACAGCTATAAAACCCTCTTGTGACCTTTTCATTTATGACCGTCATGACCACCATCTCAGCTTCCTGCCGTTTTCAAAATACTGTAGTTTGATACAGCACACATATTTACGTGCAAATGGTGTCGGTCATGTTGGTGATGAAGCGATTTTGGCGTAACTGAGTGAGAGTGAAAAGAAAATCGACTGCGCATTAGTCACTCCAGCAAAAATGTTTCGACCGCAGCCGTGTGTCTGAATTGCAAAACACACCGTCGAGGCATCCTTTCGCGCCCGAGGCGAAGGGGGAGATGGTGTGTCGAAAGTAGATTCCGCCGTCGACTTCCTCGACACCGAGTGCTGCACTTAGGTGAGAATCTCTTCCTTCCCGACTACGGATGCTATACTGTTGAAGTTAAAGTCTTCGTTAAAGTTTCCCCTTAGAGTTTTGATGATTTGGGGAACAAATTTGATGCATTCAGACTTCCCACATAGTTGCATCGCACTGAGAATAAAATATTGAAAGCAAAATATCTCGAACGTGTCCCAGATTGCTTTCTTCAACTATTGCCTACCTTTTTTTGGTGACTTAACATGAGTTATTTGTTTTATAACAGAATAGCCTTCTTACTTTAAATGTTGATCCACTGGGTTATGATATCCACTTAATAATCTCTGTAAGCATTACTGCGTCCTATAAGCTGTGTCACGCAAGACCATTGAGAGCTACATGATGTAATAAGATAATGTTTCGTCTTCAGGGAGCAAAGGAGGCGAAATTTTAAGATATTATGGAAAGCTAAGAGATTCCCCCCTCCTACTCGCAGCTAAGACCAAGCATTATCAACCCACCGCTTACGGATACCGGATAGACTATGCATTAAATCTACGAGAATTGTCATATCTGTGAGACAAGAGATTCAAAGAAGCGAGAGAGATCTCTATTCTTCTGCCCTCAAGGCAAAGTCATAATTATTATGATATGGAACGCCTCGGTAACGGGTTTCATTAACTATGTGACATGGAGTCGATAAAGAAAGACCGATTACTGATCTACCCAAACCGGACTCGATAATTATGAACCGTAATAAAGAAAGTCTCATCCAACGATTACCTGCACGTGGTTCGGGCGGCAAGGATAACCCTGGATTTCTGTGTTTTCCCCGCTTTAGGCAAATCATGCGTTTGTTGTCCTTTATTTCCTTTCTTTTTTTAGGTCTGAAGTACAGCCCGAATTTCTGATAGGAATCTTCCTCTCTCCCTCTCAGCTTTACATCCCTTGAGCAGCAGAGATTCGGTAACATTAAAGGGAGAGGCGCAATTTAGGAAATGGGCCTCATGGTATGAAAAACTCGTATTTGTGGGTTACGAATTGAAGTCAATCGATAATTCTACATTTTGGGTTTAATTACAACAGGGAGTACCTGGCATCTGAAACCTTTTTCCCATATGGTGTATTTCAAAGTAGACATGAATACATGGATGACTTTTACAGTTAATGGCAAAGCCATTCTCTAGATAACGCTCTGGGCAGCGCACCTTTTAATAAAGATTAATTCAAAGCAATGTTTAATCATGTTAAATCTGTCTTTGTTTTCTGTTTGTAGAAATGCCTGGATTTCACAGAGTCGCGGAGATGTTCAAAAAATATTGTTTGCATTTCAATTCCCCAATGTCAGTCGAAATGGTTTCTTTTGGTTTGGTTGGGTTCTACATCTGTATTGTACATCAATTGTAAATCAGTTACAGCGTAAAAGGGCCTCTTGACTTTTGTATGAATTCATCTGATACCACCCCCTCTCCAACATCTTACGACAAACACTCGTATGATATGGGTAAACATCTTGAAGAATCAGTGAAGTGCACTTTCTCCCAACCATTACTTTGTAAACCACACCAGTCACAATGAAACAGAACTCTTAAAACGGAGATGTCAGAGCTGTCTATGGTGAATATCAAGCAAAAGTACACTGCTCTCACTTCTACCAAAACATCTGCCTTCCTTTGACTTTGTGGTAGCTACAGACATCATAATCCTCTCGTGGAACCGATGACAAACGGGCGGGGTGGAAGGGGTTGTGTAAAATACACCTACACACCCCAAACCCGGAGACACACACACACCCACACCCACACACACACACACACACACACACGCACACACGCACACACACACACACTCACACACACACACACATACACACACACACACACACTCACACACACACACATACACACACACACACACACTCACACACACACACATACACACACACACACACACACGCACACGAATGCACGCATCAATAGCATACAAAGTGCAGGCAGTCTTTAAAAAAACTCACCAAACATCTTCCTGTGAGTTCACAGTGCAACCATGGTGAAAACAAGCACTTTAAAAGAGCCTAAGTGAGCTAGGTAAAACAGCATCTAGTATTCAGCACTCAGCACAAATCTTTACCCCCTCCTATCTCCTCCCCAAGGTCAGCTTCTTTCGCACTTGAGTGAAAGGATCGTTTTTTCCTTCTTCTTCTGCTTTTTTTTTTTCGCGGGGCATGCGGGGGTAGAAAGAAGGACTACCTCACTTGAACGATTAGTCAGTCGAATCTGAAATTCAGTCTGGTTTATCCTTTTGACCATTAGCGTATTTTCCGTGGCACAAATTGTAAATGCCCCCTGCATTGTGTTTTTACTGCACTGGCCGCTTATAGTAGGCGTGTTATTACCCTATTAGTCTTAAGAGTCGGACGGCAAACTTAGTTTTGGTCGTCTGCTCGGCATCTGAAAGCCACGCAAACTTTCTCTACAGGAACAATATTTTGTAGTTTTCGGTCACAGCTATGCAATAGCAAATATTGTATTTATAGAAAGATCTGTGACGGGTCGAATTAGTACCATATCCACTGACATTCATCAATATCGTTATACAAGTTATTCACGGTCATGACCTAACCTTTCTTATTCTTGCCCGGGGAATACAGTGTTAAACTAATATGAATGAGTCGTCTTGTCATCTATTATCATACTTTATATGCCATAACAAATGGTACATGCTCTTCTGTGCACAATTCATAGCCAATAATAAACTCCAAATGCTTAATTCGCCCTCGTGCCATTCTAGTCAACAGTACGGTCTTCGTCCTCACTGAGATGAAACTGCACTTGGGCTGTCTGATACGTATGTGCATGTCATGCATAAAATCTAGTATAGTGCATTCAAGATCATGTAGTTTTATGTACAGCACACACAAATATTTATACATAGCATAAAAGGTAATAGGGTACATGGACTATCATAAAATGTACATGTAGGCCCCTATGCGTATAATTATGATATATACGTTATATTCTATATATATATTTATACAGAAACCAACAATCCGCATGACGCATTGTGCTTGCGTTCTCTGTCAGTGGAATCATGGAGAAATATAAGGAAAGAAGAATTCAAATCAAAATCACATTATATCAAATGAAATCATCACGATGATCAAAGGAGTTCCTTCCCCTGTTACAGTAAAATAGGGAAAGGCGGCCACAATGTCGCGAGGTAAAGTCAACGCGTTTTGTTCCACACAAAATGTCGTGCGTCTTCAGTCAACCAGCTTTAGAACGTTTATTATTTGATAAGTGATCTCCCCTTTCTTCAGGGTATAAATATTATTTAATCTATTGTTAATGAACCTCGATGCAGGAGTCTATCGAAACAGACAAGATTGATCTCATCATACGCGTCTCGCAAGTTCCCCCCCCCCTCCCTGCTCTTCTTTCCTTCCTGAAATACAATAATTATTTCTCACAAAATGCTGGTGTCAGCCGCAATGTCACAGTGATGCATGTAACAATCGACGAGGCATGTTATAGATGAGGGTTCATTTACCCGATTACCACGCGTGTTCTCTTTGAAGACGAATATTGCGATCTCTCAGCATTATTCGGCGCCGCCGCGCCACTCGTTCTAAAAAAAAAAAAAAAAAGGTCACGTGCTCCAGTGGTGAGAAACGCCCTTGGAGAGCTCATGCTATCCGAATCAAATCACAGTAGCGTCCCTATACACTGTACGACGCAACGCCCTATGATTTGTGGATGTGCATTGGTGCGCATATTTAGTTCTTATTCGTTTGTTTATCATGTCTCCTTTCATTAGAGCTTGCCCTGTCTGTTTGCACTCAGCTAATATTTCAAATGACACATCAGCTACTTAGTTAACGACGTCCATATCAAAGATCATAAAGCCTGCGCTTTTATACTCTTATGTCCATGCTATGTTCACATGCAAAACAACCATACATGCGATGGTATACCGCAAACGGAACGTTCGGTCTAGACACTGCATATGTTACAATCACAATACCATGTGCCATTTTTTCGCAAATCTGTCACGATAGGATTTACTTTCCTCAAATTCTACGCTCTAACAATCTTATGTGTCAGAGCGAATGTTGATCAGCTCTGACAGACATTAATTTTAATGAAAAAAAAGAGATATCTGGTATCGTTTGATCTGTAAAAGTATTTCCATCCACGGCCAACCGCGCGAGAAGGCCTTTCCAGTCTCGTTGCGCGTACCAGACGGTCCATCAAACCCTACAGTTATCAATCGGCTCCCGTAATTGTTAATGGCGGACCCAAAGGAGTAAATTACCCCAAGGGTAGCGCGAACCTTCGTAATGAAAGCGGGCCCGTGAAGGGTCGTTGCATCTCTTGATTGATCCATATATTAGCCGGCCACTTTCTCCGTCTGTTGCGCGCGACAACGGAGGCCACAGTTAATGAAGAGGACCTTAAAATGGCACACAGAAAATGTAGCGGGGCAATAGAATGTTTTGTTTGCTCACACCTTTCATTAATGTTGAAAGAGAGAGAGAGACAATGTGTGTGTGTGTGTGTGTGTGTGTGTGTGTGTGTGTGTGTGTGTGTGTGTGTGTGTGTGAATGAAATTAGATGCTACACAATAAAAGGAAGTATAGCTCATTCAACATGCACTGATCTTGATTACGTAATCAAGCTGTAGGAGAGTGTCGCATTTCTCCAAAAATGTAAAACGAAAGGCAAATCACAGAAAACGAAAAGAAATTCAAAAAAATGAAGGTTTTTTTATCACTATTCTTATCAAATTCAATTCATCCTGTGAGGACTGACAGGATGAGAACAGAAATACCTTTGATACCAAACATGCCAAAAGCCTTCTGAATTGCAACCGACGATGATACCATTTTAAATGTGCTATTTACCATTGAGAGCAGTGATTTAACTTAATGTTAAAGTTATCACATTTGATGCATATGTGTAGGTCAGTTGTATCACAAAACATCCCACATATAAAGATTTTGCAATAGAGCCACAAATATAAGGAGATATCACTAATTTACAGACTAAACCATAACTGTAGACGACTTAGTCTAGAAAAAAAAATCATAGCTATTGTTCATATTACTTTTGGCATATTTAACATGACTTAACATTGATTATACTGATTCAAATTTTAACATTGGTTGTTTCTATCTCTAACTCAAATTTTAGAACTATTTCAAAGCACTGAAACTAGGTTCTTGTTTCATCTGCAAATTGTAAATAATGCCTTTAGAGTAGCTGTGCTAGTCTACATAGCACATAATTATTAAACTTACACAGAGGGTTATGTCTTTCTTTCGACGCAAAAAAAAAAAGTTTATCCTAACTTCTAGCCTCCGTCAAATAGTAATTTATACTCGTTTTCCTCACATGATACCTCTGGTTTCCGTTAGCAACAGATTAACGATGACATGTTTTTGTTCAAACCAGATAAATCATCACGAGCACGGTGTGATGGTGGCTGAAGCTCTGACGTCATGAGTAAATGTATCGCGCAGTCGGTAGGCATGGGAAGTAACGATCAAGTTTGCCCAGGGGGGACGACAGTAATATAACGGTTTTCATGTTTCGGCTAGAAGCCGAGGACACTGTGACTTTATTTTTAATACGGAATGACAAAAAAAAAGAAAAGAAAAGCAGGGATGATGCAAACAGCAACGGAACACAAACCTTCCTTTTTTTTTGGGGGGGGGGGGGGGAGATGAATAGTCGAGTAGTGGAGATTATCCTTCGGCCATTATATGGTAGAATTTTTCGGGTGCTGTTCGTTATTCCGAAGTTTCGCTATTCCGAAGGTTCGTTATTCCGAAGGGTCGTTCATCCGAAACACGCAAATTCCCTATACCTACAGGTTCGTTAATCCGAAAATTAAAAAGGGTTCGTTAATCCGAAAATTTGTGGCGTTATTCGGAAGGTTCGTTATTCCGAAGATTGGTCAATCCGAAAATGAAATTCGGAACAACGAACCTTTGGAATAACGAATCTTAGGAATAAAGAGCCTTCGGAATGTCGAACCTTCGGAATAACGAGCTGTAACCTAATTTTTCATACCGTTCTTCAACGTATTCTGTCTTAGACAGATGATAGAACTGCGTTGATTCTTAATTTGTCAGAGGCGACTGTAAATAACTGGCAATTAGTAGTGAAGGAAAATCCCCACCATTTGTGGGAGAAGATGTCACATAAAATAAGACAGAGTATTATGACTTCTTTTAAATTCAGTCAACCCCCTCATGAAAGTAAAATGAATGTTCACTCGATCATATCTACGCGGTTAAATATGAATGCGAAATCCAGAAACAGACATAATAACTATTTATGGTTTGCACGGAAAGGAAAAAGGACATGAATGAGCGGAACAACGGCTACTACTGACTCTGGAAAATAACGACAGCAATTTTGATAAGAAAGAGGTAGACAACCTACTTTCGCCCACTTCGTATTTATATCGATTCTTCTCATCTCAAATGTCAAAGAACTTCTGCCCTTTTCAAGTGACCCAGTTATAAAAGAAGTAAAACACAATGAGAGACAGAGAGAGAGAGAGAGAGAGAGAGAGAGAGAGAGAAAGAGAGAGGGAGACAGAGAGGGGGAGAACACATCTCTTCGTAAGTGCATTTAAAGTTGCGTTCGTTCACTCTATCTCTGCTCGTGTGTGCGCATGCGCTATGTGAGTGTAATGCAGTCTTCAGTATGTCGTTGTGTGTGAGTGTGTGTTTGCGTGTGTACGTGTGTGTAGTAATGGTAGTAATGCCTTCTTATTGGGGTTGTTGATTGGAGGGTCCAGAGAAAACAGACATAATGAATAGGATTCGAGAAACTACACGGGAGGGTTCATGAGTCTACTGCATGCATCATACAATTGAACTTTCTTTTCTCTCTCGCTCATTGTACTGTATCGTTGTGATTACCTTAATGGCATTGATAGCCTCTTTCCTTGAGAGCCGATTATTTTGTCTTTGAAGAGTAAATCTGCTTGAACAGGTCCATCTTACACAAATAGCCGTGGTTGAAACGCATTCATAACAAAATCAAACAGTCCTAAACACTGGCATTATCTACAGTTGACCTGTTTACATCTGAACATTCCCTACCCAGCATGTCACAGACATGTAACGGAACAGAAAAAAAAAAAACAGATTGTCGCTAAGATCTATGATAAATAGGATATAAACCTCATCAAAAGTCGATGCTCTTTAGACTATGTTGGTACTGTCTTCATCTTATTCTTCTTAAACAGAATCATCGTTGAGCAGAAAGCTAATCATAACGAATCAATTTACAATGCTCCTGTTGCTGTTTGTGGTTGTTTTCGGTTCGTGGAAGTTTCTACATAGAGCAGTTGAGCTTCAGCATGTAATGTCACAAGGAGAATGTAGTCGCTTGCCAAATCAATCAAGAATATCGTAAATGAAGCTTATAGGGAGCAGCGGAGGTGCGATTAAGGCTGGCCTGAATAAGAATAGAAAATCTCGGCTTTATGGCCACACCCACTAGGTCCTCCATGACAACAATGCATTTTGGTTTGGGTTTTTTTTTTCAACGAATGTATGTCCGTTTTTACATCTGGATTTTATTTGTTGCTATCTAAAAATCATATTGCGTGCTAGTGTCCTATTAGTGTAGGCTGGCGTGAAGAAGACACATATTTCAGCATCCACTCAAGTGCAGGGATAGAAGACATACAACCAAAAAAGTTGACCAATCACATATTGATAGTCCTTTTGTTTAAAGTTAATGCCGTAGGAAACTTATTTCTCTCGTAATTACCTCGTAGCACGCATGTCCGGCTCCAATATGGTTTCGATTCCGGTTCCTGCTCCCCCTACCGTGCATGTCCCAGTAGTTTTTGTTTGGTCACTGCTGTTTGTTCTTGTTAATTCTTCTCTCATAATCTCGTTCTGCCTACTGTCATTTCATTCTATGTTTCTTGCTCGTATTCATACCCCACATAGCGCGTGAAAACAAACTTTGATCTTTGATTTCATGGCAAACAACAGCAACAACAACTACTACTACTACCAATGGTTTCATGCCACTGTGCATGATGTTGACACAAAGTTCTTTATTACGCGATGGTGAAATCAGGCTAAGTAAATTATCGTTTTCCATCAGGCCGAGATCAACCCGGATAGAATCTTCGATAAATCTTCACCGACAAATCGAATGGAAGTGGGTCATGAAATCGACAAGGGGGTTGGGTCTTGGGGAAGATAAATCTCATCGTGGTTTGCACTGCGTGAGGAATGCCGAGGGAGACTTCCTCCGTTAAGATTTCCTTCCTTTTCAAAGATGGAATACAATAACAAAGAATAAAATAAGATTGCGTGCCCACCCTCAGGTCACGTGACCCAGACTGTAAGTTTAATGTACGAACAACAAATAGCCCAAGTGTCAAACGATAAAGATCTGAAAGGAACGTTACATTGGCCGAGTCTTCTGTAACAAGCTCAGTTATAGGTCTGAAATAATATACATGTATTCATAATTTTGCGAAATAAGCATCAATCGAGGGCATTAAGATGTTATCTATCTACCTATATCATTTCCCTGCATCTTACTGCCTGCAGGCAATTTCTGCGTACACACACTTTGGTCAAAAAGAATTTATGAAAAACTAAAAAGACGGCAAGTAAGTCGCTAACATTTCTAACTGCCTTATTATTGGCAAATTTGTATTCTTTCTTGTGGAGGTGCGAGAGAGTGCAATATTGAAGGAGTATTATACAAGACTACCCAGACGTTCCCCCAAACTAATCCTATTAGATTTCTTCTGCTGCAGTCTGGACCACGAGAAACCGGGCATCTAAATCCCCTTTTTGCCTAATCCCAGTTCCGGACTGTTTTCGCCATTACATGATTACTTGGAACGAGGCAAAAACCTTTCTGGGAAACACCTTATTTGCGCTTTGAATATGGACCTGGATTTCTAATTCTTCTACTGCATCATTTTCTTTTCCCTTCTTCTTCTCCTACGTTTTCTTTTTTAATTTCTTCCAAGACCCACATGTAAAAAGATCTCTCGTTTTAAAGGGGTAATATATCATCGTATGCTGAGTAGAAGTAGACAATGCACGTAAAATTGTTCTACACGTTACATAAATCACTCTTTCCATCACGCATCATAAACTTCTCGGTATTAGGTAGGTCGGGTATTTTGGGCGCATACTTTAAATCAAGCTTGTCTACACAGCGTTTAGTGTGTTCACTCTTTAATATGTACCGAAATGGACTGTGCGTAATTAAAATGAAGCTTAGAATAGTATCAATTGATTGCGATAAGGACAAGGTAGAAATAACATGTAGCAGAGACAGGACAACTAGAACTTACGAGTATATGTATTCTATCAAATGTTATTAGCTGTCAGTTTCACCATTCTACAAGTAGGAAAAGTTGTAATCATCCTTTAATACTACATGATTGTATCTAGGACTTTACGGGTTGCAAAGGAGTAAATAACGGCCGTTCGTATAATGAAGCAAGAATATGTATTTGAAAAACTTTATAGGAAAAAGGAAAACATTGTTTGTCAATTCCTGTTTCATACCCACGATCTTATAACAGAAGACCTCATCCTAAGATATGAAAACTGTTCTAGAGAGTTCAACTCTGGCAATATGATTTCAAAAGAAATATGAATATAAATTCAAATATTCCACATTTACAAGGAATGATCATTTCAGTTTTGCTCAGTTTATACGATTTTGTTTTCGATCTAAGATATGGATACAATCGCTCAGGTTAGGAAAACAACATTGAGTGACCAAAAAACAAGATAATCCGAAAAAGAAATTCGTTGCCCAAGCTACATTTAGAAAAATAAAACAAAACACTTTTGTGACAAAACATGGGATGTAAAAAAAAATGCGCTACCTTGGCATTCACTTAAAATAACGCCCACTTTTTTATCAGGGAGTCTGAAAGATCCTTTTGCAGTAAAAAAAAAACTTCCGTCATTTGTCATTTGCAAGCCCAAGAGGCATTTTGACCTAAAGTTTGACACGTACAGAGTTCTGAAGGCGGAATTAGGAAAAAAAGGAACAATGATATATAGCATCTGCCGATAAATCATTTTTGACGTTGTGAGGGCTGCTCTCTTTACACACGGAGTTCTAAGACACAATAAGTTATAGCTCCTGGATAATATTTATCAGCGCTATATGCTTCATTCTACCGAAGTGCTCTGTGAGTGCACTCCTCAGCGATTCTCTGCAGTGGAGGGTATAGTTGCAGTAATGGCGCATTTCTTCAATATATTATTATCATTGTAGTTGGCAAGACAAGCGTGTGGGTGGGCACACGCGGAGATGCCTGCGAGTGTTTAACTCCGCGACCCTGGCAATATATGATGATATCGGTCGGGTGGATTGTACCAAAGACAGCGTAATCTCTGAAAAGAAGGGGAAAAAAGAAGAAGAAGAAGCATTGTCCAAATTGAGAAATCGGACAGCTGAAGGACGGAGGCGTCATCGTCGTCGTTGTCCCCACACCCTGTCGTCCATGCAATATGTCATGTTTATGCGACTTCAAGCGTTCCGTTGAACGTGCTTGGCTATTCAACCAATCCAATTTATCAACGTCCTCACAAGAGGATTAAACTATTTATCAGCGTATGTTTCATTTGGACACGTACCCTCGAGAAAGGGTGAAAGAAAAACAAAAGAAATACAAGGTCAAAAAATAATGAAGAATCAAACATATGAATTTGAAGATTACCTTTTTAAGCATAGGCCCATCATCAGAAGAGAAATTTGAAATTCTTTTAGAATGACACTAATGTCATCCTGCGCTTTCCCCAAGTCCCTACCAGGTGTTTTTCTGTGTATAGGTTGGCAGCATAATTACAAGGATATAGAACGAGTTAAAAAAAAAAAAAAACATTATCCTACACAGAACCACATTGGTCACGCTAGCATGATGAAGGCCTACATGGTTTGTACATGTACTTATCATCAGTACAGTATCACTGCTTGCAGTAATTGGCATCATGAGCAGGGTTCTCATCGTTCCTACACAACTACATCTTATCTGTAAAACTATAGGACATCAATCACATACCATTGTCCTACAGTGTCCAGTGATAGTGACTGTCGAGAATCGATGGCAAAGGTGAATTAAGGACTGACTTTTCCATGAACTCCATTGCCATTGCCTCCGCGTTACGATGTCTCGTGTCTGGTGTTGTTCCTTGTTCCGAAGGCTCGTTATTCCAAAACGCAGATATTACCTTCACCTAGACGTTCGTTAATCTGAACATTTTATTTTTGCTAGCATTATTCCGAAGGTTCGTTAACACGAAGGTTTGTTGATCCAAAAATTGAAAAGATGGTGCGTCCTGACGAACCTTCGTAATTACGAACCTTATTTCGTTTTCGGATTTAAAAACACCTTCGGAATAAAGAACTTCTTCCTTTAACTATCTTTGTATTTTACCAATAGCATTGTCACCGAAGGGACCATGAATTCGTGGGGTTTTTTTTTCTTTGTGTAGACATGAAATGGACAATATTTAGCAAGGAAGATTTGAATTTGATGGCAAATATTCTTGTAGATAAAATATAATTGTGAAAGTACAATCTGAAATATTTTGATTCTGTCTTTCACGTGTTTTTCTTCCTTTTCACAAATTTTATTGACGTATATAAAGAATAAATGATACGTGAGCAAGGAGGCTCGTTGCATTACGCGTTACCACCTTATTGATTGTAAAGTCTGCTCAAGGCACAGACAATAGAGCCTGATCTACCACTCCTCATGATTAAACCGTGAAATCATAATTTCTCGACTTACTCATATCATCAATTACTCCAAAATCTGCATATTGTTTTCAAGTAGGTTAGCCAAAACAAGAAACCATATACATTAAATTCTATAGAAGCACTGACAGATTACATGCAGGCTCTCTGGAAATATCGGAAAAATATCTGCAATTCACCAGTGAAAAATATCTGCAATTCACCAGTGACCGCAGTTGATCCCAGTAATAGCGGGAAACCGTCGTTAAAATCGACGGTACTCACATTTCCCGAAGTGTCGCGTATCAAGCGACAATCACCCAACGCTGTTTGTGCTTTGGAATGGTGGTTTGCGGGAACGATTGCGTATTCAAGATATTGTTTTCACCCTCAGGGTGAAATAAATCGACAGCGTATCTGATTTTATTTATTCAGAAGTCTCCCGGCTCATTCGCGCGAAATCTTACGGTGCAGACGATGATCGCTCGACTCGTCAAACACCCAGGCAAGCGGCTGACGGGCAAATGAAATTGTTTGATCAATAGCGGATCTGAAAGGCGCGCAGGAGAGAGATGGGCACGGCGGTCTAATGAACCCACTTTGGAGTCCCATCCTAGGTACCGGGGAGCAGTGAATCATAGTCGACACCTTCTCTCACCCCTTGTGTCCGAAGATTTTGGGAGCGCGGAAGTATAGTTTTGTTTTATTATTCTTTCATTCAGAATGATTTATTTCTTCACCTGCGCTTTCGTCATATCTGGGACAGTCGCAATCAAGCAAAGAAGAAAAGAAGAAAAAGGCCGATTCTGTGGCATTGTCCATGCAAAAGCAACGACTTATGTCGCCAGCAAAGGCACGTCTTGTATAGAGACCACCTGTCTATGTGACCATTTATTTTCCTTCCATTGGAGGATTTATAGATAAACATATAGCATAAGAAATATAGATGGTTCAATATATTGGTATTATAGGATACATTATGCACGCATGTATGTGTGTTTGTTTGTGTGTGTGTGTGTGTGTGTGTGTGTGTGTGTGTGTGTGTGTGTGTGTGTGTGTGTGTGTGTGTGTGTGTGTGTGTGTGTGTGTGTGTGTCCTATATGTCCTACACGTGTATATATAAAGCCTGGTCCAACTACGCGACAGTGGATGTGATAAAAGCTTGTTTTTTTCATGTCCTCCCGTAGCAATCCAGCAATCTGTCAGAAAATCGCGCACGCGGAAGACAAGTGGCGATGCGGCATGCATAATTATCACAGGCATTAATTAGCCAAACGAGAGAGAAAGAGAAAGACATAGAAAGAGAAAAAAACAGGTAGGGAGAGAAAAAAAAGAGAGGAAGCGCCTTTCCGATATTGCCACGTTGAATGTCGCCCCGGATGTGCTGATTCACATTTTATTGCTCTCGAGAAAAGGCGCCAAAACAATTGCCGGGCGTGCAGACACCATACGGGGCGACTTTGGCATGTGACTCGTAAGTGGCATGCAGGCAGAACTGAAGACGTGTGCTTGATGAATCGTGTATGACGACGATTAATATTGTCAATTCACTTGCTTCCCGCCAAATCACATTACCAGAGGTAGCGGAAAACGTGAGTGGTGGAAATCAGTTCCTGCCACCCCGTCTGCCCCAGACTTTTGACTTCAACCCTATTATTTAACGCTAAGAATAAATGATCACTTCCGAATTCCAAGCATGCCTGCTTTTCTTTCCTTTGTCAACCTTAACCTTATCCGAGCAAAGTACTTGTAAAGCACCATTAGAAGTTCTGTATTTTTTGAACGTAGACAATATGGCACGTGTCCAGATTTCCCGACATCTTTTAAGACAGTTACAATATACCAGCATGCACCGTATATGATTTGTGAAGTGCGAGGAACAAACAATCTCACAGCAAGCAACGCTATTTCGACTTTGTTTTTAATACAAGGGGGTTCAGGTTGAGAGGCGACTAAAGATACAGTTGTTCAATTTCTTCTATAGTCTTTTATTCTTCTTACACAGTAGTTGCAGACGTCATGGATCCAAATGGATCTCCTATTCCATGTTGTAGCCAGCAGAATATGGGTAATTTCTATAGAGACGTCGCTAATCGACAGGGACAATAGTCTACGTCCAATTTTCCATCAAATTGCTGCTTCTTGTCCACCCCCACTTTCCTATCATCATCACGTCACAGTGGGCGTTCCATAAACATGAAACTCGTACTGAATACTGATCGCATGGTGTTGTCTTCGCAACGCCAGTGCTGCGGCAGTTCGGCGACGTACACATACAACCCATCATTCGTACAAACATCGCACCCAATCAGCTAACCCAGTTTCTTCTTTCTTCCAGCGGAAGCGAAACGACAAGACCCACGATGTCTGTCGCGCATTAAAACTGCTTCAAGATAACTTCAGTTAGATAATTTCACGACGTCGTCGTAGACTGTACTTCAGACCACATAGTGGTAGTTCTAACATGCGTGGGCGGGGTCGTGCGCGGATGTAACCTTTAACGTAATTCAATGCGAATTGGTAAGGATTGTTTCGCAGCAGCTCTAATCCAGCGTTATGCGCCAACTTTGATCCAAAAACATTTACCACATGAATACCAACTGATCTTGTCAGTGGCGGATCCAGAGGGGGGCGCAACCGGCGCACGCCCCCTTTAATTTTCGTAAAAACAAAAGAAATAAAAAGAAAAACAATGAAATGAAACCCTGAAGTGGCACTAGAAATATTAGTCACGCCCCCCCCCCTTTACAGAATTCCTGGATCCGCCCCTGCTTGTGGTATTGACTTTGTTATCACAAGACGGAAGGTGAAGGGATTTTAATTTTTATAGGAACCTCCCTCTCACATTACCAATACACATTGATTTCAGGAGGATTCCTGGTCTGATTGCATCATAATCGATAAACATACAAATACTGTCAACCAAATAGCAATTTTCGTCTCGTCCAAGAGTTAGATGACAGCACCAAAATGAGAATTAACATTTAACCCTTTGTATATGGTCATGGTGGAGATCCCAGTTAAAAGACCTCTGCAGCCAAAATATATGTATACCTCTGCCGATGCCTTTAATCTGCGTCTTACCATTCATTGTTATTACTTTCTTATGCAAATATTTCTTAATTTTTGACATAGCTGTGAACGGTAAGGTAAATAAGGTCTATCCTCTGGCTCAAATGTATACAGGAGGTTAATATGACAGTGGGAACAAGAATAAAGATGTTTGTTTTTTTAAGAGGTGGGGCTTAACAGGGTGTAGAAAAAATATATGAAGCATGTTTCCATGAAGTCTTATGTGATTTGATTATGTACAGACCAAAAGACATCAATAGAGGTTAACATACAGTGTACATTTTGACTGCAGGGAACTGGTAAGATTTGAGTAGTAAAGGACGACTCCATAATAAAGCAATCTGTGTATTGTCATCCGATAACAAATTCCACCTCGTTGTGTACCTTTGTCACGGAAGCAAGTTGTAATACACAGCGCGTTGAAAGCGGGCGTGCGGAGGCGAGGTGTTTCTTTTGCGCATGAGTAAAAAAAAAAACAACGCATGCAGGTGCATGTTATGCATTTTATCATGCATGCATGTCTGCACGTACAAGATAGGAGGCATGATCGGTTCCTCCTACTCCCCCCCCCCCCCCTTCATCTTTCCCCCTCCCTCCTCATTTAACTTCCCGGGGACAAACCGTGGCTACCTGATGAACTCCTCGGTCGTGCCGCAGAATAAAATACGACGTGGTGAGACCGCTGGGGTTCGTGCTGCGACTGAAGCCTAATGCCTTGACCCAGGATTTCGGAGTTCGAGCTGAGACGCTGGAGTACCATTATTGTCACCCACTCCTGGACCTGGCCGCCCATTAGCACGATAAACACATCCATAGAAACTCATTGCTATCTTTCCGAGAAGAGGGATTCCAGTGGATGTTCAAGGGGCCAATTAGGCACAATCTTCAGATGGAACACAAACCAAGACAAAAATGCCGACACGCACACGATGAAAATAACACTAGAAGGGCGCCAGAATCACATTCTTAGCTGCGGGCGCCCAGTGCATTGACCTCCCCCCGTAACACCGGCGTGTTTGAAATACATTTCAGGTTCGCCTAGCTCGCTGCATGCAAAAATGTAAAACATTGCTCTGTAACATCATTTGTAACACCTATACATATACATGTATTGCAAATCACGCTATGTACACCGATGTTTGTAAAAGCCAGGTCTGCTTCGATGCCCATAAATTCTATTCCCGAAACGAGTGGTAAAGAGAGAGAGAGAGGGGGGGGGGGATGAGCCTCTTCACTCCTAGAGAAGATAAGTTGTTTTCGAGTTCACAGTTGCTGCATACGACGCCGTACAAATACGCACGTTGTTGGTGTAAATTCGATGATGCACATTTTGTGATGAAACATTATTGACGGGGAATCGTGTTTCTTAGAAGGCAAATATCACGTTGGGTTCGCAACGAGGCAAAATGAAAGCTAACACCTCATGGAAAAATAAAAAGTTGTTCCCTTTTATCGCGCTTTTTCGATCACTCGTAAAGATTGATTCAAACAATTTCGCGACTGAGAAACGACTACGCAAGGCTTGATGGGCAACAAGAATATAGTGCGGTTAAAGTTAATAAATACAAGTAGAATAAAAAAGGAATAAATTAATAAATAAATGTAGATGATAATTTCCAATATCTGCCCGGCGTATCACATCTTTGTCAAGAAAAATTCGTGGGTTTTTGTGTAAAAAAAAAAAGACCCGGGATTATCCCATAGTTGACTTATGAGTGTGTGTGTGTGTGTGTTTGTTTGTTTGTTTTTTTCATGCAAAATAAATATGGAAGCAAACCAAATGAATAGGTTCACATCAGATGTAGATAACATAATTCTAATATCTTCATAGCGTATCATATCTTTTTCAAGAAATATTTTGTGGGTTTTTTGTTAAAAAAAGAGGAAAATCTCGTAGTTGACTCATGTAATTTTTCAGAGAAAATAAACACGAAAACAAACCAAATCAATAGGTTTACATCAGATGTAGATAACTTAATTCCAATATCTGCATGGCATATTATATCTTTGTCAAAATATATTTTGTAGGATTTTTGTGCCAAAAAGAGGAAAATCCCGTAGTTGACTTACGTAATTTTTCAGGCAAAAAAAAAAAAAGAATACGGAAGTAAACCAAATCAACAAGTTCACATCATATGTAGATCACTTCATTCCAACATCTGCACGGCGTATCATACCTTTGTCAAGAAATATTTTGTGGGATTTTTGAGTGAAAAAAAAGAACATCCCGTAGTTGACTTATGTAATCTTCAGACAAAATAAACAAGGAAACAAACCAAATGAAAAGGTTCACATCAGATGTAGATAACTTAATTCCAATATCTGCACCGCATATCATATCTTTGTCCAAATATATTTTGTGGAGTTTTCTGTGTGAAAAAGAGGAAAATCCCATAGTTGACCTATATGTGATTTTGTCAAGCAAAATAAACACGGAAGTAAACTAAATGACTCAATTCCCTTCTAAGGCACTTACGCGAAGACATGCATGGATACATAATGTTTACATACACACATGCGTGTATTGTATGCATTTTAAGAGATGCATTAGGCATATTACGTCATACATTCATGCCATTCTCATAATCTTTTTTTTTTATGGTAATTTTGCATTTCATGTTTGATAATCAGTACGCTTTTATTCAGAGTGGTCCCAAGTTGCACATTCCATTCTAGTTACGAGAACAATGTATTTGATTAGTCAGAGCATATTATACACAAGAGCCATAATTCATGCCAATCACCTATTTCAGGTTTAGACCATTTCCGTTACTGCCTCATAGGTGACCAAAATGGTCTTATTCTTTCTTGCTGGAATAAAAACTAATTCTTAATTTATACAAGAGATCCTTCCATGGGACACATGGAGCTTACAAAGTTGTTTTCGCCAGGAATAATTGATGCAGCCTTCAACACGACAACAGTAGTGACAATATCGATGTACTTTGTTTGATAGTACTGACAATATCAGTGACAAGAACGATATCGATGCTGTCAGTAATAATCATGATGATGAAGATTATGATATCGATAAAAAAACAAGAACAGTAATATCCATTATTTCACTGTGTAACCTCCAGGAGGCTCTGTCTATTTTCATGCTACTACGTAGGCCCTACCTATTTTGCTCTCACTTGGGCCATGGGGTGGGGGCGCGGTGGGGGGGGGGGGGGCGGTAGGTTAATGATCCTATTTGGGTATGTACTTCCAGGTAGGATTCGTGAAGGATGCGAACTCAAGATTTCATACTTAATAGTCTACAGTTTAAACCGCTATATCATAGTACTATACCATGGCAATACAGAAGTACGAATGCATTGACAGGTAGAAACACTGCCAAGAAAGGTGTGTCGCCTGTATGATAATAGCGCGCTTTAGATCTGCGACGCGAACGCTAAGATGACGCAGCCTCCCGGGTGGGACAATGGATACAGCTGTATCGCGCATGTGCAGAAAACATTTTTGCCTAATCAGCGTCGTCTTAGCGTTCGTCCTGAAGCTCGCTAAATGTATGGGGAAGCAAATCTACCCATGTAGTCACGCCATTATCGTGTCAGCCCATACCATTCTGTACAAACGGACGAGCAAGAAGCACAACTTCTCGCTAACACACACACACACACACACACACACACACACACACAAATTCACGTTAACAATGTTACGCGAAGCACACACTCTTCGACGGTGACACATGCAGTTCGAGATCAACAGCTTGTCAAACTGGTGCCCATGTCAGTGCACGCTGAATATTAAAGCCCGATTATACGGCAATTTGCTGCATGGGCAAACATTGGCGACAGGCAACGTGGGGTTATTAGATGTGCTCCTTTAGAGAGCGTTGGCCGGGAGACGGGAGGAGTTAACGAGTTCAAATGACAGGCCCCTTGTTTAAAGGACTTAATCGTGCGTGACAGCATTTGAAATAGTTGTTCACACTTTACTATTACACATTGTGCTTAACATATTCCGCTATGTTATATTTTGTCAATATAATGTCATATTGTACATGATGATGGAAGGGACAGTTTGTATTGCATAAGGGTGCAACAACTGTCAATGGTTGCATCATAAACAGTTGTTGGACGCTAATAATGCATTACAGTCTTTTCCTTTCATCTTTTGTGTACAACTGGAACTAATACGTGGTAAAATCGTGTACATTCTCGGCGGGGGGGGGGGGGGACATAATTGCGGAAGCTCTTCAATGTCTATAGATGCAACTAGTATGCGTACAGAACACGCGAGCTTCTTTTCATAATATTATGGCAGGCAGAATAGGCTAAAATCAATTAATGCATAACTAAGTCGAGTCTAATTCATTACCCGGTGCGGGCACTTCCCTCGCCGTTCGTTCGTAGCTAGACGAGGGTAGAGTAAACAACAGTGCCACCGTTAATGAGCTAATAACAATTATTTGCAGGGATTCTGTCGGCAAAGTTATTGGCTTTTTTTAAAGCTAGATTTAATGCAATATGGAAAAGTGTTTTATTGGTTCTGTACTTTTTTTGGTGTGTGTATTTTTGTTTGCCACTTAAACATTATATCTGTCCTTTTTTTCTTCTCCATACCAGCGCCAAGTGTTGAGGATTATGTAGGATATCCTATGAAAAATATTTCTGTTTAGACACGTGCATAATACTGTTTCTTCTTTATTTCTTCACTTTTTCGCTTCCGTATCATTCCATGTAATCAATATATTTGTTTCCGCAACTCTTGCACCGCATAATAACAAACAGGTTATTTTCTTAGTCGTATACCAAAATGACTCACTGCATTGATCAGTATGTTGCACAATGAAAAGGTTATAAGCATGACGTCACTATGGTTCATCTTTCTTTAAAAAAACAACCCATAATGATAGCCATTTAGAGTCCTGGCAATTTTCTACTCTTCACCGCCTAATTTGGACATGACTCTTGATTCTGAGATGGCCTTTTTGTTTTAAGTTTCTCACAGGACCGCTGTTGGTCGTAATGGAACAATGAAACAAAAAAAAAACAAGAACAAAGTAGTCTCTGGGAAATATTTTCTTCGCATCCTTCCGGTGATGATTAGACACGGAACTTTTTTTTCAGCTCTCCAAGGACAGAGGCCATAAAACCGGAGGCTAATGACCGCATACTCGGTTCCTTCTTGTCCCTAATTAAGGGTCATTCTTGGACATAAGAGGTCAGTAGGAGTTCGTTTAGGAAGTATTTCTCATTTTCTTTGAAGAGGACAGTTGAATTTATCATTCTAACAAAAAGAGAGAGAAAGAAATGACACCTTCGCATTCAATAGGTGCTAATTTAAAATGGAAACAATGAGCGTCGTTTTCAACAGCGTTGTAAAGCTGTATATACGTTGCGGCGCGTGAAAGACAAAACATATCAACCAAACAAGTCGATTTCACACTAAAGGACGCATAGCCTTATTTGACAAGATCTACGATAATTACATCCTGGCTGCAGACTATTCCAACCTTTCTTGTAATATCGCTTTCTAGTCATACGGATGATAAGACCGAACGTGGTGTAGCCTTGAGGGTATGAACATCGCTACGGCTCTTGTTGTTGTTATCATTTTTTTTCGCCTGTGCCAGTTCTTAAAGTTCACACATGGCAGATGGATGTGTAGATCCGAACGAGATAAAGATTGCATTATGCGTTCTCGATGTTCATACCTGTACTACTACAGACAAAACAAGTCAGTGCGTCATTGCGAGCCGTTCATCGCCAGTTCGTTGTGCGCGCGTTCGCCGCATCTCACATCACTTCAAAGCATATTGCATGGGCTGGAGAATCAATAACTTATGTCAGCTCCAATGCAGGTACTACATGTCGCGACGCAAACATGAAAAGACGAGATCACCATAATGACAATCCATATACCACACGGCTGAAAAATTAATCTTCGTGTAACCTTTAGGGGAAGAAATGCGACCAGTCAAATTTATATAACCTCACTAGGTGGCTTATATTGAACAACGGCATTATACCCTTACTCGTAGAAAGCGTGGGCTGAACCAGGCTTTATTGGCGAGGCCGTCACACTGGGGGTTCCATGCCCGTACAAATTAAGGCTCTAATGAAGTGACTGAGCAAATTCCCGCGCGCAAAAAAAAAAAGAAGAAGCTAAACCTGTTATCTGTTTGGTCCGTTATTCTAGCACAGCGAATAAAACGGAATCAAGCCGCCTTGTTCAATCGATGAGAAGGCCAGGAGAGGCTGTGTTGATAACATTACATGATGGACATTGGGTCCACTTTTTCATGACATAAGGTGTTCAATATTTTGTTGGAATACGCTCTTCACTGATGCGGTCAATTCCGGGCCAAGCCACGTCAGCGCTTGGCAGTAACAACATCTGAAAGGCGGGGTCACATTTTTAGTCGACAAATAAAGATATAACATGATATAGCGGTAGACTTGTGCTGAATGATACACGGTATACATTGTTTTAATTACAGGAACAACTCTTCAAGTTTACTAGGCCTACTATCATAACGATAATTACTGCGAATGTGAGTCGCTGGGGACCATAACAATAAAGCACGTATCGAATAACAATGGTTACATCGTGAGAAGGGGGGGGGGGGGGGGAGGTGGCCGAAGAAGCGGAAGAGAACGAATCTATTGCAAGAAATGCATGTAATAACGTTTCGCATTACCTCATTTGACAGTACAACCTTGAGCCACTGAGCCCTGAACGAGGACGCTAAATCGAGCTGGCTTGCCAAGATACGGACCCGGCAAGTAGTCGCACGAAGATGTGAACTTCCCGCGTCTGCGCAGCTGACTGACTTTGGGTCGCTGTCCAGAGCTTTGTTTTATTTCCATCCGGCAAAATGGACCGTTATTATTAAAAAGAGAAAGAGCAGGAGAAGGAGAGAGCGAAGGGGGGGGGGGGGGGGGGAGAAAGCGCTGCTTCGTCTCTCGTCTTAGCAAGCATTGACAGGTTGAATGAGGTTAACCGCCGTGACAGCCAAAGAGAAGTGGCCTCGATAGCTGGGGTGATGCCTTCACAAAGGCCTACCCTGGAACTTCCGAGTGGTTGAATAGAAGGATACACGAATATAACGCAGCACAAAGCAGATGTGTAATAATCATAGATAATGGATGATAGGGGGAAAGAGAGATTATCAAAGAATTAGATTTACACACGAGAGTCGAAGATAGGGATATTCTCTCTACATATAGATACAAACATTATATTCACGTGATAAGACAAAACTTAAAACACATAGTATGGTATATACAATATACATGCTATGTTTTATAGCGCTATATACCACAATATTATGCTATCTTTATCATATATTCATGTTATATCATTACATGTTATAGTATCATTATATATATATATATATATATATATATATATATATATATATGTATATATATGTGTGTGTGTGTGTGTGTGTATAGAGAGAGAGAGAGAGAGAGAGAGAGGTGTGTGTGTGTATGGGAAAGAGAGAGAAAAAGAAAAAGAAGAAAAAAAGAAGAAAGGAATGAGAAGGGAGTTTTGGAGTGAGGAGAATTATTGAACAGGAGAGATAGCTCTTGAAGCAGAGCAAACAACGTGTGTTTTCCGAGACGGAAAATAAACTACAGGCACCTCACACTTTGCATTTTCAGACTTTGCAGCGCGCAAAATGCAACATCCAGCAATAAGAATGCAGGATTTCGTTTGTTTGTTTTTTCGGCCGGACTGCAGGGGTAAAAATGATGCCACAATGAATCTGAAAAATAGTCACATCCATCAAAATATGGGCATTAATGCAAATGGGAAAAAGAAAACAGACAGAAACTAGATAAAAACTTCATTTTCAAAATCCACCGGTACACTGCAAAAAGTCCGGTGTTGAATATGAAACACCGAGCTGGTGTTAAATTTCCGATGCTCAATCATGGTGTTAGATTAACACCTCCGGGTGTCATTTCAAAATATAAAAATTGTTTTTTGAATAGTTTCTTAGTTACTGCACTTCTTGTTAATTTTGAACTTCAACAAGACGATAAAGAATTTTCCGATAAAGTACTTGATTTTTGAAAAAAATGTGTAAACACATTTACACCACAGTAACACCAATTGGTGTGGTCTCCTATTGAAGCTGGACGGGTGTTATACCATTAATATTAAATCAACACCATGCGGTGTCATTATTGAATTAACTCTAGCGCAGTGTCAAATATATCACCAGCCACAGTGTCAAATTAACACCACGAAGTGCCAGGTGAACACTTTTTAACACCGTCACAATACATTTTCTACACCTGTGGGTGTGGTCCTCTATTGAAGCTTGATCGGTGTTAGATTTAACACCCATGGTGTTAAATCTAACACCGATGGTTTTACAGTGTAGAACCCGACACGCATTCTCGTTTTGCTTGTTACTGAAATCCCTACTTACTCCCTGGTTTAAAAGAGACAAATGCCGTAGAATTTGCTGACAAAACACTGATTTTCATTTCGTTCGCGGAGCTGCCACCGAATTCCATTGTTTGAAACATTGTATTTCTTTTTTCGAATAGAAGATGTTGTCCCATTATTGTTGTAGGGTATATAGGCAAGTCGTCTCCTTGAATGATCACTGCGCTTGACTGGAAGATGAAAGGTTGGGGAGGGGTACCGGAGCATACCTCTTTATTCTTCTACCATCCCCCTTTGATGAATTCGATAGCTTTTTAGATTTAACATGAAATAAAATTGCCTATCCACATCCCTTTTGTGGTGCGAAAAAATATCTCCCTGGCATGTCTTCTCACTGTCAATGTCATGGATTTTTTTTTTACTTCCGCCCGTTTCCGACCCAAACCTATTCTAGCACAGAGTTTTAACTCGACTCTTGACACGAGTGTCATTCGCCGAACACCAGGTGCTACTCAGAACGGCGACACAACACGAAAAAGAATCCATCTCACCGCGAGTCTCGTAGGCGGACAAGGTGTAGGGTGACATGGCCTTGAAATTTTTGATACCGTATAGTGCCTACGGCGCGCTCAGCGGCCGATAGTTCATGGGTAATATAATGGTGTTGAAACATTATTCGTTGTTGAGTAACACTGTTGTTTTGTTTGTTTGCTTCCTTTGTTTTTGAGCAAACGCACTGCTCTGTTTTTCCCGGCTGAAATTTTCCGGGCTGCTATAATCTGAAATGCATCTTCTTTCTTGACTCAAATTGCAATAACTTATTGCACTTCACAGCAGAGTATTGGTCTCGTTTACGTAATAATGTGCAACGTCGCCTCGTTTCTCCGTTCCGAATTTCAAGACATTAAGAAACTGCAAAACGTAAAAGGTACACTGCGCGGAACAATGTATACAAAACATAGTTCTACGATGAATAACGCAAGTGCACATTCGCTCCATCCATCCCCTGTCTTTATTCAAGATAGAATGCTTTGACTGCTTACTTTTAATCAAGTTTGCCTTTTCTTTCGTGAAAGTCATTCCTTGTATATCATGTAACCTCGCATACACTGAGACATTGCTCCATTTTCTAGCTCTCACGACAAAAGAGGATCAGCTTAGAGCAATTTAACCTTTCGAGGAGACGAAATACTTTGATATGCTTCTACACCCGGTATGAAATGCACACAATCAGTTCAATCTACCCGACGTCTAGGTCTAGTTTTTATCTTTGAGCTAGACACTAGTTAGATAAGGCCCGTGAGCTCGACACTACGTACACTAAGCCTAGTAATGTAACATGGAACCTGTGGGCCCTTTTTGCCTCTAGTGTCAAGCTCTTGGGGCTTGCTTTTTTTTTTCTTTTCTTTTTTTAGTGTCCAGCTCGTGGGCTGTATCACTCGTGCGCTGTATAACTCGTGGATCGTGTGACTCGTGGTGCGCTGTATAACTCGTGGATCGTATGACTCGTGGGCCGTATGACTCGTGGGCTGTCTGACTCGTGGGTGTCGGCGGTACATAATCGTACCCAACACAAATACATACATACATACATACATACATACATACATACATACATACACACAAGCCAAATTAAGATGTCGCTCCTATGACGAGGAAACTGGCTGTGAAAGCAACGCAAAACTTAATAATTGCGCAAGGCATACAGGAATAAAAACAGAGTAGGCGGTTAGGCGCTGATGATGAAGAGAGTAGAGAAAGAACATAAAACCAACAACAAAACCGAGGTAGTCGTGACTAATATCTACGGGTCTCCTGGAGGTGTTTCAGAAATGTCACTAAACTGAGTGACTCCGCCATCCACACCGACCACCTTTTCCCGCCGTTATCAAATGTTTCCTCACCCAGGACCCGAGTCCTCGGGGTTGTATTTATGGAGGGCGGCGAGTTCATAAATGTCGGAATAAAGACAGATGCGATCAAAAGAAGTGGGACGCGTGGAGGCGAGGCGGTGGTGGACGGAGGGACTGCGGGCGGGTGGGATGTGCGTGTGTATATCATGTCCCATCAGGGGAGGTTCCCCCGTTCCAGAGTCTCCGCATTACTACATTAAGATCAATCAAATGGCAGATAAAATCTCTTTTTCGGAGGCTGGAAGGTAACATGAGAAGCACATACCAAGCCGGGCCCCTTTTCTGAATCTAGCATCTCCATTGCGGATGGAAGAAAGGAAGGGAAGGGAAGGGGTAAAATTCGTTGAGGTGGAAAAAAAATATATAGGTAGAATTGAGAGTGTTCTGAGAAGTAAGCGTCCCTAGGAAATTACCGCTGTCCTAGGAGCGGGGCGAGCAGTGCACTGTAAGATATACAGGTGGAAAGCTAGGGCTGAGATGATAACATCAGCTCTCTGCAGGGTTAGATTACCCGCAGGAAAGAAAGGAAGAAAAGAAGGAAAGACAGAAAACACGCGAGAAAGAAAAAAAATGAAAGAAAGAACAAGCACGTTAGAAATATTCACACACTGTGTGTGTTTCTCGTCGTTAAAATAAGTGGGTGTCGTCCCCCGGGCTGTAGCAACAGCAAGGCGAGAAAGGAGGACATCAAGTTTGTCGTGATTAAAGAGTGTTAATTGCCGACACCCACATACCTCGGAGTATAGGCAACACAATCGACTGCACCACTTACCCTGCAGATAATCGTCCCATGGATCTCATAATTACAGTCATAAGCGAAAAGTTTCTCTCCCAGACTATTACGTTTCATATCTTACTTGCAGGATTCAAGCAATAAGAGAAGTCAACCAACGATTAACATCGTTTTTCTCCTAGTTTATGACACTCTGCATTTTGCGAGGCCTGCTACCTCGGGGGTATTTCTCTGTTGACGTGGGAAGTTTTTAAGCTCTCTTGTCTGCTTTCGCCGGAGCGATTTGAAAATATCAAATATTTCTTCGCGATGGTAATTGCTGAATTTACATGGTAGTGAAATAAATCACGAAGCCGTCAAAGGAAATGTTCAAACGTTTTGAGCAATAAAAGGACATAGGACGGAATTCGGGGAACATAATGATACTCCTTAATAGAGCCCGTGAATTTCAAATACCATAACAAAATAATTGTAGCAATGCTAATCTTTTAAACAAAGTCTTTGCCTTCGACAGGAGTAATCTGTTAAAGTTTGTTGTCACGTGCTTTTATTCTATTTTGGCGTTACCTGGTTACCATTGGTTACAGTGATTATGACGTTACAACAGCAGCAGCTTTCTCCATACATACATACATACATATATATAATATACAAACACATCCATTTGTTTGGACTGCTTAACCGTTTGAAAAGTATCTAATATCAACGAAAAACACTCACACACACGCACACGCGCGCGCGCACAAGCAATGACGTATATGCACACTGTAAAAAAAAAAAAAAAAAACAGACGGAGAATTATAGGCCACCCAACTTCTAACATAAATTTTCGAGATGCAAAATAGGATTTTATTTTGGCCTCCAAATATGGCATAGTCTCTAAAATTCTACTGATCAATTTTCTTCTTTGTCTACATTCAAGAAAAGAAAAGCGTAAAGATTGTATTGTAGATTTATATGCACGTAATCTTGCCTTCTCGTCATAAATCTATCATAATTGCTGCCAATATGTATCGATTTATTTTGTTCTGTTTTTCTGTTTATTCTTGTCTTAATTCTAGATATATTATAACTGTTATCTCTTTATTTGTTATCAGCTTCTCTTCTTTTTTTACCTTTTTCGATCATGTCTGCAAACCACATAAAATCCTTGAAATGAAATCGAGCCACAATCAACCGTAACGAAATCGAGAATGAGTGTAAATCAATCCAGAAACGCAGGAATTCCATTTGCTTGCCTGTTGATATAATTACTGGTGGCATTTTTCTTATAGTATTCTTTGCCTCTTTGTCATCATATGGTGCAATTTTTGAAGGAAAGAAACTTGTTTTTGTCCGTCGAGGATGATTACAAAACATGCAAACATCTATTTTATTGATCTGACTGCTAATACGCGCCTCGGAGTTGAAAAACAGCTTACAGAACTTCGATTCTTCTTGATCGCCGTCCCGAGGGAGATTTAATTCTACAAAAACCACAGACGTATCAACTCCTTGATTACCCCCCTGTCTCGCGCGTCTGTTTCTTTGGCTCTCCAGACTAAAATTCGATCGATCTGGCACAAATTATGAAAGAAACAGGACGACTGCTTCAAATGCAAAGATATATGACATTCCCGTGATGCTCTCTACAGTGTCATCCAGGGTATGATGGGCTCATAAGATTTACAGTAGGTTGGATTTACAACCAACAGTGAGTACGCAGATCGAATGTCGACTTGAGGCAGATTTGTATTGTTTATCTTTTATCTTATCTTTTTTCATATAAATTTCTAGTGTAGGCGAATAGCTGAAAAAATGATGCTGAATCATCGGAGCACGCACAGGAATAGAAAAAATGTAAAAGCAAAATAACAAATTAAAACAAAACAAAACACAAAACCAACCACAAGTATAAACAAAACCGAGAAGTATGCAAAACTAGAGCTTGATACAGAATTCGAACGTGCAGCGATGTTAACCAAGACGAATGCTGATGGTATGACAGGGAATACGACATTGGTGCAGACAGTGAAAGCGAGCCGAAAGGAGAATATTATATAAGTGGGTCAAATCATGGTATGAAACCTTATGCTCCTGAAGCCATTCAATGGGCATTGTACAGGTTGTGATTATGCTAATCATGAAGCATTTTGCGGTGTGCATTGCCTCTTCGGAAGTACAGAAATCTATGCAACTATAAACAACAACTGTAGCACAGTTGCGTAGTTACGCGCACGAGAGCATTCTGAAGATGAAGTTGGGATATCGTATGCTGGGCGACCGGCGCTACGCCGGAAAAGCCTCCTTTTCCCCTACCTCCGCCATGATGGGGATAATGTGATTTACATAGGACATAAACACGAGCTGACAGAAAATCAATACACCAAATCGCACCGGCCGGGCATGGGCGGAGTAATACCGCAGAGGCTCAAGAGGTACTTATTACGTCAGGAGACGGAAGAACGGCAATTGGGTCGCAGCGCCAGTGCAAACGAAGTTTTCGTGACTCGAGTTTATTAGAAAGGTTAATGCGATGATGCTCCTCAGTGGACCTAGGAATGAAGAGGGACATACTGTTTGGAACGAGCGATTCCCGTAACACTGGAATCTATCTGGTTGTAACTGCGATAAACGGTCAATCTAAATTCGAGGGGCCCGCGCAGAAGTGATTTCTAACTTAAACTCATAACCAGACGTCATTATTTTCACTTCATCCGTTGAATTTGTGCGTTGCTCTAGTGAGTCATTTCGGAATTTAAGACATATTCGACACAAGATATACGGAGAGAAATATCTATCTATCTTACTATCTATCTATCTATATAAATATTATACACATAATATACATACTAATTATAAATCATACTGTATGTATAATATAAGTAAATGTCACATACATATATATATATATATATATATATATATATATATATATATATATATATATATATATATATATATATACATGCACACATCGAGAGAGAGAGAGAGAGAGAGAGAGAGAGAGAGAGAGAGAGATAGGGAGATGTCCACTTTCATTGCAATACTCTTGATCTTTTACATAAATGACACACGTTGACGTTGGGCGTCCTCTTCTAAAGAGGACGCCCTTCACTTTTTCCAAACTGTCTAGATCGATCAGTGTGAGAGTTGGAGCACTGGCTCGTAATGACTTGTGTTGGACAAGCCCACAGTATCTTGTTGTTCTTCAGTGCTTGAATACTGAAAGGGATGTGTGTGCATGTAAACCGTTTATGTGTACATGTGTATACGTGAATATGATTACGAATTAACAAAATGAATAATCATATAAAAGAGAAAATAGAGAAGGTTCTACATGTATAATGCAACGAGAATGTTTGTCAAAAAAAAAGTGTTGACGTAATCATACGTCTTTCTTCAGGGCGACATATATGTATTTATGTAGGTATGTATGTGTGTTTGTTTATTTGTTTGTTTGTTTGTTTGTTTGTTTGTGTGTGTGTTTTATACGCGGGTTAAAATACTTGCATAGCCGTTTGGCTGTCTTTCAACAAGTCCGTCTGATGTACAGAAACAGTGATAGAATCAACGTTTTAGGTAATACATACACGATATATCATTACAATAAAACCAAAAAAAAAAAAAAATGATAAAGAAGGAAAAAAAAGTACTCAACACTCTTCGGCAGAATCAGACACACAGAAGCAGTAAATTGCAGAGACAATTATTTCAGAAAAAAAATTCAAGACAGGATTATTGCTCAACAATAGACGAACTCATAACTTAAGTAAGAAAACAGAATCGATATCCTTCAGAAATTGTGCTATCCTTGTACATGTCCTCGTGGTTTCCGATAACTGGTTGAATAATACAATGAGCTGCTATATAAATAGTGCTACTTTTACAGAAATTGATTTTCGGTTTTTAGTAACATACTGTGTTTTGAATGTCGAATTCCTGAGATTGTAATGAGATATTTTTGTGTTAGCATGACAAGTCAGACAATCAAGTAGGAGATGTGTAAGGATTGTGTGTGTGTGTGTGTGTGTGTGTGTGTGTGTGTGTGTGACAACAACAAGGTTTTTTTCTCTTTGGCATTGATGCAGTAATATGCAGGTTTCATACAAATCTCATCTATTGTGACGATAATCCACTTTAAGAACATTTCGCAAGGCTCTATTTTGAAATATCTGAAGGCACGACAATTTGGTTTCATCCAGATTGTGTTTTACAGTACTCAAATTGAGGACGAATCATTGTATTATAAAGGGTTAATGCCGTGTTTGGTTAATGTGTAGTCTTGCCCTTCTTAACAGATGAAAATGACGCAACACTTTAACTTTTTACGCTGTTAACTTGTGGCTACCAAATAAATTCTCTATCAATGTCAACACCTGGATGTTTACAACTTTCTATGGAAAGAAAATGTTTCTAAAGAAATGACATCAATCTTTATGCTAACAGTATGAATATCAGCGAACAAGATGATCCTCTCTCTCTCTCTCTCTCTCTCTCTCTCTCTCTGTTTGTGTGTGTGTGTGTGTGTGTGTGTGTGTGTGTGTGTGATATGTATGATTATATTGGAAGATATTGCCCTTAAAGGCATAATTTACCATTTGCAGATGAAACAAAAACCAGCATTAGTGCTTTAAGGTAGTTCTAAAATGTGAGTTAGGGATAGAAAGAACCACTGTGAAAATTTGAATCTGTATAATTGATGTTAAGTATTGTTAAATACACAAAATGTGAACAATAATTATAATATAAATTCTTCCAGACTAAACCGTCTACAGTTGTGGTTTATTGAAAACCATACTGATATCTCTTTATATTTTAGGCTTTATTGCGAAAATGTCATATGGTAGGATGTTTTTTGATACAACAGGCCTACACATATACCTCAAATGTGATATCTTGAACATTTTTAAAATCCCTTTTCCCAAAGGTAAATAGGACCTTAAAAGGCAGCAATGGATAAATAACCATATCATTCATTGGTGTTTGCTTTTTTCTTTCTTTTTTTATCAACTCTTTTCCAGCTTCGGAACAAGCGGATTTCACGGGTTCGCTGGTCTGTCTGTGTATCTATGAAATACTAAACACGGGAGAAAACATTATTGCATTCAAGAGCAGACATGGAGGATGAAATTGATTGTTTGTTTGGTGTTTTCGTCATCTAATCGCCAGTTTGATGCCAGGCTATGACGCGTGATGGTTGATGTTTACATGTGCCCTTTTCTGTGATGATCGATTATTTTTCTATGAGAGTGGGCGCTGACGGGAAAAATAAATGGTCTCTTCGATTGGTGCTGGTTGGCTCTATGTAATATTGTTGCAGAATTCAAGAGTTCTCTCATAGAAATCAGTATTCAAGACACGGGAAACTTGAAAAGATAAGTGGAATAAACAACGTAGTGTTTCGTGATAGAGCAACGTTTTGCATTTTTTGCATCAAAAACTATAAAAAAAATAAAAGGTTATTTGGAGTTTGTTCTTATTATAGTCTTGAGTGATCTTGTGCTTTTTATTTGACAACATTGTTTTTGTTATTCTATATAAATGCTTTCCACACAGCAAATTTGATCGTCTGTTTATCAAACGGCGACAAATTTGAAGTTAGGCAAAGCACGCATCAACCAAGTTGTATGGCTCCATCTCGTGGTGAGTTTTGAACAAGCGCTCACTTCTTGATTCTCGATGGAGTCGAATAGTTGTACAGTGTACTTGCAAGCATCGCACAGCTAAGCGTGATTCTATTATGTGGCAACATCGTCTTTCTTGTCACGTTTAATAGTGGGGAAAACATGCAGCAGCCAGGTAGTTTGTACAGGGAAAGGTATTGCCATAAATTCATCGGCAGAGGTTTCATCATTCATGGAGAAAAGCATCGCGCGCTCTTTATACTAGACATAGAGCATCGCGTTATGGCGCAAAATGCTGTCCGATTCCCGCTTCGCAAGAAGCGATTACCACTTGGTATGAAGACAAAACGATACACTGAAGACTTCGGTTCAAATCTTAACTCCCAAATGTAATAATACAAATTGGGCAGTATGATTTATTGTACCGCTGGTTATTACCCGATTGCTAATTACGTTGATGACCAGATATACACATGCTTTCTCGTATGTATCACGTTCTGTGGGTTATTTTGGGCAGTCTGTCCCTGTTCGTTGGGCAGTCGCTTAATGACTCATCGACTATCAATGTTGCATGTACGGATAATTGCGCGTATAAAGTCAATTCTCGTAATGGGATTGCAATGTTAATTGATATCATCATGTACATTAGGAGGAAGGCTTACTGGGCTACTACCTCTATTGCACACGCACAGATACGCACACACACGCACACACGCATACACACGACTGCTACACGAGTCAGACATAGTGTACGTGATCACACACACACACATACACACACAAAACACACACACACACACATACACACACACACACATCAAGTGGAGAACCGCCCCCCCACTCATTCAAAAAAAAAAAGGAATGTATACTGCTATTAAAAAGAGGATGGAGAGAAACCCGGTTGCCATTATCTTTTTATGCCGCCGCAAGTGCGAATTTTCATGCATCGACATGCAGATATCCATTCACTCATAGAAAACAAAAACAAACAAACAAACAAACAAACAAACAAACAAACAAACAAACAAACAAACAAACAGTAACACATTTCCGTGGATTCACTAGTTCTATTATCATCTACATCAAACAGGTTGTACGTAGTCCTGACTTCATAAAACGAGAGAAAAAGGACTACCAGAGGCTTCGCCTGAAATCTTGTTCACTACACGTGAGCCTTGGATTAATAATAATCATTGTCATAATTTGCACTTTTTACTCATAATAATGATAACGATTAAGAATAAAAAGGATGACTGTTTCATACATATATCTTTCTCTCTTTGTATACATACATACATACATATATATATATGTATATATATATATATATATATATATATATATATACATATATACATATGTATTTGCAGACATATATTAAGTATGCATGGGTTTCATATATGGCGATATATAGTACTTAGGTATATCATCCTTTTGAAAGTATGGCGTTGCATTAAAAAAAAAAGAAAGCTTTGCATTTCAGGAAATCTTCCAAATCCTGTCTTGAGCGAGGCTTTCCGGTATCACATCTCATGATTCTACCATTTCACCAAATCATTATCATTATTTCTCCGATCCTTTCTGCCCTGTAATCAGCATATGGTCATGAATGAATGATGCAGTATTTCGCTCGCGGAAAGGAGGGCAGGCACGCGAGACCCGGTGTAGCACGGCCGTTACAATATAACGTGAATAGTGAGCTATCCCTGACCCATCTACTTTTTTTTTCCAGCGGAGGGCTGATGTAGAGCCGCCGGACTGTTTCCGCTATTCAATTATTCATGCAGGTACAATCCTAGTCTAGTTTTCTCCCCGAAATCTGTCACTCGCGACAATGTGTTTGTCTATTCCTTACTTTCCCATCTTTCCGTCTCTCTCCCTCTCTCTCCTCCTTCTCTCCCTCTCTATCCTCTCTCTGTTCTCTCTCTCCCTCTCTCTATTTTTAATGAAAATGAACCCGCTATCATGACAGGTCAAGAGGAAAAAAAAATCGTCCGCGATACATTATGTTTTTCATTCGTTTGTATTTTGTGGGTCACAGTGATCAATTATATTGAATTTATCGTGGTTTTTTTTTTTTTGATAATGAGTTTTGTTCGTGTTTTTTTCCAACATTGGATTGCTTTGGGTATGCAGACTCGGTTACAATCCAATGCAGTCTTCTTCTTTTTTTTTAATCTTTAAAATGTCCGAATCATTCAAAATACATGCAGTGCTTGTTTGAAGTGGAATTTAATGATAAGCATAATACGAATAAGTTTAGCATGCGAGTTTCGTCAATGCAGGACCTAAAAAAGACCATAACAAGAAACATCATGTTTGCGTAATATGATGCTAGCATAGGAAGAGCCAAGTTATTCATCTTGTGCATTGGTTTCCAATGTATGTTTTCTCCCTGATCTCTATCAAACCATTCAGTTACATCCATAAATGCGCGGGAACATTGTAATGTACTCGAACACATAGAAATCGATATTTCATGCGCGTTCACATAATACAACCACTACAACCAATTAGTCACACAGGTCATATGCATCCTGAGATTGCACGAACGCGTCGACAATTTTTGGGAAAAATCAGGAAGAAGCAAAAACCTGCCGTCTGACGTCGACAGAATTGTGATTTGTGAGTCAATTTTCGATAACAGTGTTTTCGAGCGCTTCCACCGAGATCGCTCTTGACATTTCACGCAAGCTTTTGTGGATGAACCTTTAGAACTCGAAATTGAAAAGGCCTATTTTTGCTTCCCGGTTAAATACTGCCGCTCCACTTAACATGTCCCGGTTACGTTCGTCAATTTCAGTGTAGTGTGTGTTTTTTTTTTTTGCCATGATATCTAATGCCATGGTATTTCCTCAAATTTCAGCCGACCTATTAGTGCACTCGTCCGTCGCCAAAATTAGATTTTTGCGATGAAGTTTGATATGCCAGCGTGTTGCAGCGCGAAGAATAAGTTCGTCTTTATTTGTCCTTATTTAGTTTAGTTGTTGTTTTTTATTCGTTCCTTCATTATTCACTCTTTTTGGTTGTAGAAATCCCATGGCACGCAATCAATGCTGGGAATACACAAATGGATGTATTATTCGATCGACGGAAAACAACAACCATGTGATGGATAAAAAAAAAGAAAAAGTAAAAAGATGCTAGTCTGCTCTGATATACCGGGGAAGAAAATAGGTATTTCGTCTGGTATTCGAATTAAAAGAAATGAGACAAAAGCAAATCTAGATTAATAATCATAATCATAATCATATCACTTGCTCTTGCGCTAGGGAGAGGGGTTCTTATGCGAACATTCAGGTCATTCATTGGTGAAAAAGATGCACTGGAAATGTTAGAGGCAGACGATGCTTAATAAATCAGGACAAATAGTGTTTAACGAGTGTTACGCAAATTCCGTAAGAAATGAATGGGATGGGGGGGGGGGGGGAAATTGACCCTTGACCCAAGCAACCACTGGCACTATCCCATCCCCACCCTACGCTTAAATGTCCCGTATAGTCCTTTGATATTACGTTGCATAGTAAATGGTTAAGACACGCGGATATCGCTTTGTGTTCTTCTCAATAAATAGGCCCACATTTGAAAACCCAGCAACTGCTGGAGTGGGCATGTGTGTGTGTATGTATGTATGTTTGTATGTGCGTGTGTGTGTGTGTACGTGTGTGTGTGTGTGTGTGTGTGTGTGCGAGCATTTGTGCGTGATTTGACTTTTGCTGTGTTGGGTTAAAATTGCTCTCTGACCAGTCCTCTGACTGTTTTGTAGATGTATTATCTCCTATGATTATTGTTAGTTTATTTCATAAACAAAATGAATAAAAGCAAAAGGACGTTGATTAGACAAACAATAACGTTAACAGTCTGTTCGTTTTTTGTGCTATAATTCTTAATATCATGACAATCATCACTATAAACCGTATTTTGATTACGATTATGACGATGGCAATTATCGCCAATTTTATCATATTCACAAGTCTTAAGGAACAGTGCATGACAAATACGCAAAAGTGAATTAGGAGACATTTGATGATGCGATTCCATTATATTCCAAGCTTTCGTGAGTAATTTTCCAGAATCTGAGCCCCTCCCAGTCTCTTTAGAACAACGCAACAGTAGGAATCCTTTCCACAACAAAACTGAGGGGAAAAAAATCAGTAACCAAGGTATGTAAAAAAAAAGTGGGTCAACTCATCCATCAACGCAGAAACATGCTTATACAGGAAAACTGAAAGATTCCCAATTAAAGATATGATTATCCATACATTCCAAAATGTGAACAAAAGATGGTTAAAGTACTCTAAAGTGTATTTTCTTCTAAACTAATTCATATTTTCCTGACCAAACATCCTTATTTTGCAGTTACCTCGGTTTTAATTTCTGCGATTTAATCAGGGAAGTTTCCTTTTAGTCAATCTGTGTGTGTGTGTGTGTGTGTGTGTGTGTGTGTGTGTGTGTGTGTGTGCGAATTTTGTGTGTGTGTGTGTTGTTCATCAAAGTGTAACAAAGATGCCGTGTCAATATTTCGCCGCATTCCGCTCTCGCCGCCATGGTAACGGCTTTACGACGCATCAGATGCTGATGAAAAGATTGTCTGCGTAATAGCCCCTAGGAGCACTGAATGTTGAGCGGAGGTCCCTGTGTCTAGGGAGAATTCGACCCAGCAACAACGAAATAAAAAGAATACTTCTGCATTCAAGGTTACTTAAATCACAATAGACATAAGGCAGACATGTTATAAAAGCAAATTGACGGTGAGAGATGATGCAGTCATGGTCTGTGTATTACTTTAAAGTTACAATAATAAGTATTACCTGCTTTAAATATAATTCATATATATATATATATACATATATATATATATATCTGAATTGATGACATTGATTTTATAAATTGTCAATATTAATTTTTAGATCTCGTACGGTGCTTTCACAACATAAACACAAACATTTGATTTTGTCGAAAGGAATAGTGCTTGTCAGCGACGCCGACCGCCGCAATCACTGCCCCCATCATGCGAGTAAAGATGATTTCGACGTTTTGTTTTCCTCAGAGCGGCTAGAAATGAGCAGATGTAGGTATTATCGAGAGAGGACAACAGCGAAACCGCCATCTTTCACCGGAAGACAAGCATGGCTCTTCGTGACCTTTGTCCACCTCAATCTTCATCTGTGAACACTTGTGCGAGAACTTAAGTGAGTCTTTAGCAGACCACGTTCATGGTAGAAGAAGCCGCATTGAAAGGAGGTCAAAGGTGAGGAAGAAGAAAATAGAGGACTTTAGGCCAAGACATCTCCTAGGAAGTCTTCTTCCCCCTCCCCTCCCCCTCCCCTTTCCTCTCCCCCTCCCCCCGCCACCCGGAGGGACTTCCTCTTCGTGGTTGTGCCGACCACGTACGCGGCTGTGACCACACGCCGCATTTGGTTTGCTCTCGCGCATGAATTACTGATGGCGACCCCCGTCAGGACCATTTCAACTGAAATAAACTGGAAGGAAGACGTGTACTGCCCGACATCCTCTGTTCTTCATTGAGTTATAGTTGAAGTTGGCGGGAGGGGGAGGGGGAGAGTGTATGTCACGCGCCGACATTTTTTTTTTTTTTTTTGCGAACTACCTTTCGCAACTGTTTTTTCGGACGCGGATTTCCATGTGTACACAAAGCAAAAGTTTACTTAATTCTTGTCCAGAAAACACAAGTGTGATTCACCAACACATGCGCGCGCACACACACACACACACACACACACACACATACAAACACAAACTCAATCTTCCCCCCCTCTTTCCTTCGTGTATAAATAATTAACTAAACGTTTGTTGTGGTTTCTCAAAATCTGCAGGGCCGGGCTAAATACATGGTTTTCTCCAATAATCCATCGCTCGTGTACAAACATGTGATCTGTTACATAATTTTCTTCATTTAACATCACCTTTTATAATAATTGAGGCAATGAAACGACTTTAATCAACAAATTGCCCCTGTGGCTACGAACAATTTAAGCATGGTAAGTGGTGAACAAGAGCATTGAACACGGACGCAGTTACAGCTTAAAGAGTGTTTGTCGCGATATATATAACAGTTGTTCCTTGCACGATCAACGTGGTTTGAATGGGCTTTCGTAATATACATTTGTATCATAACCTCACTAGCCAACGTTGGAATCAACAATGCGCACCTGTACCCCCTTACATAAAGAACCTTATACAATTATACAACCTTTAACAATGAAATCTTAAACGGGAATTTAGCGGTTAGGCATATGCAAGTGCAACCATCGGAAATTGTCATTACAACCAATGATTACTTCTGCGTAGGCGGGGTACGTGGACTCACTACCTTCATACAGATACTCGATGCCGATCGGAAAATAAGTGTCACAGGTGCGTATGAAGCTAATATAACCTCCTCTTCTTGAAAAGTTTCTATGAATATTGAATGATTCTTACGTAACAGACAAATCAAAGTGGTTCTTTAAATTACAAGAAGAAAAGATCGTGAATTTCGTTGAGCGCAGGACTAGGTTTCAGGACCTAAATTATCATACGTTATACAGAATTATCATACAAAACATTATTTTTGTTTAAAAAATTGAATATATATATATATATATATATATATATATATATCATATATATATATATATATATATATATATCATATATATGAATGTGTGCACCACTGACTGGTGTGTGCGTGCGTGTGTGTGTAGTTTGACAGAAGATACTTTATATATAAGTACCTTTCTGTTCACTGGAACACTTTTCTTCATGTTTGTATAATATATCACTTACTTTCGTCTCATTAGTGCTAATCTAAGGGATATTTTGTCTTGTTATTCTAAGAAGTTCTTTTCTTTATTGGAATTGACCATTAACATTCAGCTCAATTTCGATTTAATCCTAAAACCTTGAGGAATATAAAAGCTTACTTGGGTTGGCCTGTCTGCTTGTGACGTGGTCTTTGATCGCTCGCTTCCCCTCTTCGACAATGGAAATGGTTGGTCGGTTCGCCATGGTGACAATCTGCGTCAATGCAAGGAAAAGAAAAAAAAGTAAGAACACAGAAATGCAGCAATGCAATGTCAATGGATAAAATAGTCTGCAAGCTACACATGTACTGAGATGTACTGAAAAGTTTTGGTATAAGCTCTGGTAAACATTCTGCTTCCACGTGGCAACTCACCTGATGAGTGTCTGCACCTCCTAGATATACTGACTCGGACTGCCGTTTCATTCTATCCTTATCATGTTTAATCATAAAAGTTCTATTATTAAAACATCTCGACGCACATCGCATGTGTGTTAAGTTTAGCTTTATAACAGAAAGGATTCCCTATAGGGAAGAAATAGCCCATGTCACAAAGCTTAGACACTCACACTTCTTCCCTTTTAATGACCATGAAACACAGCGAAATGTGTCACTTTTTTACGCGTCTTCAAACATGAGGGAGAGTACATACTACACCAAGAAACAGATAACAAATCACGCGAAAAAATCCTTACAGATGAGTACTCGAATTTGCCCTCTCTCCTTTCTAGTTTGCAATGGTGGAAAGTCGTAACTAAAGTTTCTCTACTGTCGATCTGGCCAGGTGGATTGTAAAACGACAACAATCAACATGCATTAGCAATAATGATTCAATGGGCAGTGTAACAAAGGCGAAAAAGGAGGTAAAATACATTAAAAAAAACTCTCGTATTCACTCATCACCCTGTGTCTTGATGAGTCTTGTAAATTTTCGATTTCAATCAAAATTCCAATTTCAATATAAATTTCATTTAGTTTACTTCTGCAACACTTTTTTTTCAAGAATATAATATAATATAAACGAAAATACAATGATAGCACAGAGATTTTGGTAAACAAACACGAGATTTACAAAAAATTCAATAATCTCCCTTTATCACGTGACCCGAACAGTTGCATTTGTTGTTGTTATTGTGAATGCACTGCGATTGTTAAAAAATGGAATGAAAAGTGCCTTGTCTCCTGTTATGCTCGAATGTTTTTAATCTAATATTCAAGAAAATGGCTGCCTGCCGAATGTTGTCTGATGATATTCCCTGTAATTTCGCAAGCCAGCGATTGGAAATAACACATCTGCGTTTCCTCTGTAAAGCGTACCAAACACACACACACACACACACACACACACACACACACACACACACACACACACACACACACACACAAAACCCAAAGTATATAAAACAATCGCTCTTTTAAAATCTCATCGGATGCATTGCCGTTGCAGTTGATTCTGCATGTTACCGTTTATCATTTGCGAAAGCATTCACCCATTTGTTTGGTGTTATTGGAAAGTATATCTTAAGTTTTTCATTTGTGAGAGAGGGAGAGAGATGAAGAGAGGATGAGAGAGAGAGAGAGAGAGAGAAAGAGAAAGGGAGGACAAAAAAAAAGAGGGTGATGAAGAAAGAAAAAAGAAGGAGAGAGGGAGAGAGCATGCGGACTGAGAATGACGTATCAGCTATCGGATGCTATTAGGAGCGACGATTCATCAATTCATCGCACGGATAAAACTCGCGGATATAACATGGCGCACGAGAGGGATGAAAGATAAATTCGCTCGAAGCGACCAATATGAGCGAAAAGGACACGGTCCCTGTGGGGGAGGGGAGGGGGATGCAAGCAGTGGAGCTGGGAGAGGACCACTAAAAAGATATGGCTTGAGACACCAGGAGAAATTTTGTATTTGGTATTTTGACAAGAAGTATCGGGCAATGTAGATCACATTTTATTCACACTATGATGAATGTAAATACTTATCACAATTTCCCTTACATGCCCATATCAAGGCAATTTCAGTGACAACTTCGTACGATCCTCTTTTTATTGAATGGTCGAGTGATATCCATATTCATTTGTTGTTCTGTATATGTTCTTTCAACTCTCGGCACTATTGATATGCTTTCTTACAGATGAATATATAATAGTGGATTGATTAAATGATTGAATGAATTATTCGTTTAATAATGTGAGTGTAACTTGAATAGACTCGTTTAAGGAGATGAAAACGTTTAGATCATTGAATGTTCGTCCATGCCGATTTTGCAGGTATAGAATGACAATGACACTGCATAAGTACATGTCCCCACAAAAAGGAGAAGATTAGCTAACCATCATTCAATGAATTCAAAATAGTGACTTTCCAGTTTGTTTTGTATAATATTAGCCAAATAACAATCTAAATTTAGCGTGCGAGTATGCACAGCAGAAACCAACATATCCACGTGTGTCAGAAAACGGCCATATCGGTTGAAAAGTATCTCTGTTACTATCTTTGGAGCATCAGTTTGAAGAGGACTTTTTTCAGGATTCTAAAATAGCTTTGGCCGGGGTAGCCAAGTGCCACACAATGAAAGGCATTTTCACCGGATATGTTACGCTTAAAAGCCCGCTGTCTATCACGTCTCATTTCAACACGATAGCAGGTGTCTCGGATTCACTGTTTACTCCTTATTCAAATTTCAGTGTCCTATCCCCCTATCCCCATTCATTAGACACTGTACTTCAAGAGTTGATTGCAATGTATTAGTATTAATGAAATAATATAATAATTCTTATATATTGCATAATATTGGTAATCTCTATATGCGCTTTACATACATGTGCTATACAGTTTACTTAAATGACTACATAAAATAAGCAGGTAAGGGACTTAATATACGTATAATAGGCATACCTGAACAAATATCAAATATAGTACGACTGACATTTAATCTTACGTGACAACAGTATAAAACAAATTAGTCTTATGTAGTTTCTTTTAGTATTCAGCAGAAGGGGATTGCTTAAAGTGGAGTGACACGTACACATGCAGTTCCAGAGTGCTGGTGACACATCTCAATATTTTTGAGACATTGCATTTGAACTGTTTGGAGTTTAAACTCAGAGCTTTCATTTTTCACGTTCAAAGGAAAATAACGTTTGTCCCCCCCCCCCCCCCCCCCTCCCGAAGCAAAGCTTTGCGTTACTCCAGCAAGAAAGAGATTTCCGTCCCATCTTTGATAGATCTATGCTCACGCTGCAAAGTTACATCAATCATTGAATATTCATAGAATATCCACTGATTTCTATTTATTTCTTTTCTTGTCTTTCATAAATCAAGGAGGCTTTACAGGCATTACCATTGCAGCCTCATTTTAAGTCCTCTCCAAAATACCATACTTCTTTTCTTTTTAAATGGAGAATATCTGATGAGTTATCAGACAGCATAACAACAACAACAAAAAAAAAAAACACCGTGCATGACCAAATCTTAAGTGTTATAATATAGATTTCTGGTCCGGCTAGCATATAACTCTTCATTCTACAGCCATTCCCCCATTAGATGACGAATAAAGGGCATTGACTCACACGAACTTGCAAAGAAATGATAGATTTACAGATTTCAAATGTCTAGAACATTTTGATGAAAGTAATAATTACACTTGTTAAAGCATCCATACGTGAGGAAAAGGGAGTTTTTACAATTTTTCATTTTGTTTTAGTACACGTTATGTTGGAGTTAATTCGAGTTAATTTCAAAGACAACGAGCGTGAATGTTCACGCCTCATCAAACCCTTTACAGGGAGATTTTCCACTGTATGGCAGGTAATTTGTCAGAATAATGAATCTCATATTTTTTTTCTATTTTTTCTTTCTTTTCTTCATATGTCTGTACAACTCTAAGTCTGCAACAAGCTCATATTAAAATGCTGCTGAAAATGTCATTCTAGACACACATACACACATATACACACACACACTTGCACATCCACAAAATGTTACGTGTCTTCAAAAAATTTTCTACTTTTCAGCGTGCTTGTATCATGAGCATTACGCATGTTATGAACTACATTATGCATATGATCTTGTATGAGATTTACAATTTGTGTTGAGTAATATTAGGTTATATATATATATATATATATATATATATATATATATATATACATATAATGGTCTACATAAATACATATACGTTTACATGTGAAAAGATATTCAGAAATATCCTTATTCTGTAACCAAAACAACAATCCATATTAATCAATGATGTGCCCATATCATAATTCACAATAGAATCAATCCTAAACCCAGTGCAATTACCACCAAGAGGCCAGCAACAAAAGTGGAACTTTCGAAGCTAGGGAGTGACACCATAAAAAACACAGGGTGTAAACTAAAACAAAGATCTACGACCTCGTGAGTTGAAAGCATCATATTTCTTGAATCGCAAGCCTTTACAAGCAATTCTATGACAGTATACAGTGAAGTACTTTTCTATTACAATTCCAACAGCTGTTGTGCTTTAAAATATACATGATGTACACACGCAAGTATACATTTACATTTGTGTATTAACAATTATACTTATGTATGCATGTTCTGCGTACACGTAGGCCTATACCTTCAAATATCGAGGCTACACAAGCTGGGATGATTCATCACTATTTAATTCTTAATATCATCGGAATGACTCATTTTCTGTTAGTCAAATTGATCATTAAAACGTTTGTTTGAGATGCTTGCAACAAAGAAGAAAGTGGGCTGTCACACAAGGATACATTATTGCTGTCATACTGTTGTCTTACACTTTGAAATAAACGCAAACTGAAATGAACCTTATGTAAGGACGCGCTCAGCTGTGCACGTCGCACTCCAAACTGGCCGTTTCGAAACGTGTTTGTCAATCGGAGATCAATTAGGCGATTGAAGGTCTTTTTGTATATTGTGATAACTATACGGTCGACACCACCCGAGGCAATATGTCGGTCTCATGGGAAAAAGAAATCTAAGGACTATTTGCTGCACATCGTCACTGGACAATTGTGAGAGATCTATGACTCTACTGTCGTTTTCTTTCTTTGCTTATTTTGTTTTATGCAATGATATTCCGCCATTGAATCTCGTTTCAACTGTAGAAAAGGTGCAGCATTTTGTGCCTTGTGTTTGGTGCTTTAATCTGGGGTATACTTTTTTTTTGGTTCAGGTTCTCTTGCGACTTGAGTATAAAATGTTTATTTGCATGGATTATACAACAGTGTACACTTGTGCACTAGTATCTACGGCACTTCCGCGGCCAGTTGCTACTCACAGAGGTAAATGACACCTGCCCTCGTACCTTCAGATGTGATCAGTCCGAAAATAATTATGATAATGCCAGACCTTTTATTTTTTTTTCTGGAAGCTTGTCAAGGTTAGTTATAATTGATTATCCTCTAACAAAATCATAATGACTAAGAATATAAAGACGTTTTCTTTGCCAGATGTTAAAAGAAAAGAAAAACCCAGCGGTACTAGTAACAATGATTCACCAACCAACTGTAAACAAATAAAAAAAAACCAATATATGTATATATATATATATATATATATATATATATATATATATATAAGATAGATACTATCTGTGTCTATACATAATATAATGCACATATGCAATCAACGTAAGGCATACATATGAGGCTATAGGCTAATTACATCATTGTAGACAATGTTGTACATCTTTTACATTTTGTATACACTCAAATAGACACACTCATAAAAGGACAAACACACAATATTCACACACACGCACACACGCGCAAATTCCATTAAACGTTTGTTGCTTATGTCTTACATGACAAATATTACTTAATCTCAGTGTGCGTCATTTCATTCACATAAATTACATGAATTTTCCCCAAACATTTCTGTTAATCTGAAAGTATCTACTATATTACACAGTGTTAACTTGTACATCAGTGTTTCATCTTATTATCTGTATTGCAAAGGTGTAGTGTTGCGGATATTGTTTTGCTAATTGCGGAGAGTCATCCACAGACGTAATACGATCAGCGTTTTTCCTCGTTAAATGCCCCGAAACCTGGCCTTGAATGTTTATGACAAGCCTTCATTAAAGCGTACTAACTGCCCCCGTCGCCGCTGCGTGGGAGCTGTCGTCTCGAACATGTGCGAATTGCAGTCATTAGCTTTATTACACTCACTTTCAATAATGCTACTACACTGGACGTTCTTGTCTTACTTTGTCCGGTCATAGAATCGATGTCTGAGCGGTGCTAACCTCATTATTTCATTCAATTTTGACAGTCGATTGCACCAGGAAATACAGGAATTCACTATTTCATTAGCACATTCAGTCACTTTCTTAACACCAAGAACCAAAGCACGATTATCTATTAAGGTTGTAATTGCACTCTACAGACAATGATTAAAAAAAGTAAAAATAGAAATCCAGAAAGCTGATGGCATGATTGATTTTCCCCTTGATAGGCAGGCACAATGAGGGAAAAACCCTTCTAAACTACAGGATACTCTCCTGGGCTCACATACCGCACCAACGACAAAAATCCTCCGTATATATTGCCCCATCTCTCTAAAGACCCTATAAAGAAGTTCAGCCCTCAATTTCAAATCTCACGAGATGCCTTACAAAGAGATTGGATGCTTATACCTTTCCATCCATGCCAATGAGTCTAAATTTAGTGTGCACAAATTTCAAACACATTTCTACCGACATGCCACACCGAGAGTAAAATCTTCCTCAAAGAGCTGATTTGTGAGACTGTAATTGTTATTTTTGATTATGTTTCTACAGTGTAAACTTAAGGGTGAAATTTGCTATTTTTTGTATGATTACATTATTTCCTACAGCCAATATTCACTTCAGACTGGCACAAACTACACAAAGGATATTACGAGAAAAGCTCCAAATCCCGACATCCGATAATGGCTGAGAGTGCGATTAGTTGACACCTGTTTTTCTGATGCGATCTTTGTTCGGTAGGAATTATACAAAGATCGCATCTGAAAATAAGGACACGGGAAACACCTTAAGGGCGTCTGATTTCCGTTCGTTTCCTCTCGTGAAAAACGCAGACACATGCTTGGTTCAGTTTGAGACCGACTGCGAGACGACACAAGGCCCTCAGAGAATGTCGATTTTATTCATTTTTTCTCACTATGTCGAAAAAATCGGAAGGGGAAGAAGCGATGCTAGGAAACAGTAGGTATAACAATAAAAGAGATACTTATAAGTGTAACGTGCATTACCTTCTTTGTTATGGTATCATCGTTGTCCACGCTTTACCACGTTTGTACGTCGGTGTCCTTTTGAATGAATGACTCTTTCATTACAGTATCATTCATCACAGTACAACGGACATATCATTATCATAGCGGATATTTTCAATGACGCTTATAGATACCTTTTTAGTGTATTATAGCACGCGGCTATTTATAAACGGAGTCCTGCTATCATCATTTCTCGAGTATTGCCAAGGTGGCAATTTTTTTTTACACCAGAGTCAAGGATCCCGAATCTGTCTGTCAAGAGTAAAAAACCATGTCAACCGCACTCAATGTGTTGTCCCTGGGTACACTCAAAGGAAATTGGCTCAACTTTGAGCCTTTACCGATGTCACAATTTCAGACCAGTGTCACAATGGGGGAACCTTTAAAGGTGCTCCAAGCGTGACATTGGACGGTGCAAAAGTTGAACCTATTTTTCTTAGTGTGTGTAATTCATCTTGGAAGAGCTTCTTTTTTTCTTTTGTTCAAATTTGGTCTACTCCCAATCAGTCCTGTCATTGAGAATAAATACGACTTCGGGTTCTAGATCAAATTCTCACTCCCTTTCATTACTACCAACGTCCAATAGTATGGAGTGCAGATTCGTGAACTGTTTTACCATGTTGAAGTTGCTGTCATTGTTATTCCCCTATAGCCTTGCCCGAATTTCAAACGCGCATTCCGGTAAATCCAATCTTGCTCTGAGGGCCCGTGGCGATGTTTGCATATCGTGACCTGACTAGCTGCTATCGGAGTAATGATTTGGGTTTTTTCGATTAACTCTTGGCAGACCTCTCCACATAAAGAGAAGAGTACTCATCAGTGTCCTTTACCCCCACTCACGTCCCTCTCCGCCCGCCGATGTCCCCCACACCCAACCCAACCTCCCTATTCCAATATGAATCCCCCTCTCCCTCTCCCCTCCCTGTCACGTGCTCTGCCTCCTCTATCTGTCTCTCTTTCTTTCTTTCTCCCCCTCCCTCCTCCTCCCCGTCCTAGCAGTATATACGTGTATACATTATTTAGCTGTACACGTTCAGTAACAGCGGAAACCATGGCAACCATATACAATACGCATGCATGACTCCATTTTCCCCCATACACGCGATGCGACTGTGCTTTCTCCATGCTCCGTACACGCTCCTCTCAACGATGTAGCTGTCATTATAATCACAAATTGCATAATGACGCTCCACCCTTCGTCCGCCTGATCCCCTCCGTGCTGGGCACATGTGATCTTCCTGATATTCTGTGGAAGATTTCGACTCACTTTAAAAACAAAGGGTACAAAGCATACCAGATTTGAACTCAAGGTTCCTTTTCTGTAACGTATTTAGAAAGTATGAGAATACAAATGCCGTTATCTGTATTGAAGGGGCAGTCACTGGTATTCGAGCATTCATTGAAATTTGTGATTCATATCAGTGTGATCTTTCATTCTATTTTTGCTCGTTCTCTCCCCCCCCCCCCCCCCCATCATCCCCCACCCCCGCTGTCTTTGTGGGCGTATATTATGTGCTTTTGTGAGTGTCTCCTTATCAAATTAACCATTATAAGACGGTTTATGAATTGTATGAACGCGATTCAAGCTGTATGAATATCCCTTTCTGTTACTACCCATTTTAACAACTCTGATACACACTGTCCTACATATCCTCCTCTCCCCCATAAGCCAGTATGACAATGCACGTGTGTGTCTACTCATGTATACACAAGTCCTTGTGAGTAGGCATGTATCTATGTACATTCGTGTGAACATCGTATGACTAGACGAACGGAAGCCGCCTATTGACTTTCTAGCACTTACATAAGTGGTGTACACCAAGGTAGAACCGTTTAAGAGAATGTAATTAGGCTAATAGGAGTGGTAAATGTCATTCATGATTGTGATAGACAGACTCATATGGGAGTGGTCACACTGCAATAGAAGAGTTTTTAATATGAACATATTTTACACGTGTGTGTACAACTTTGTACATGCGTGGGTGCGTAAAAATACAGTTTTATCGTTGAACTCTTGTTCGAGCATTACAGCCAAAAGACATAAGAGTATAAGGCAGGGGTAAATACAAAATATGCAGTGGATTTCGCTTCATCAAGTGGAGTCATGCCGTGGGAGGTTGATCATGTGTGATATCATTTGAATTTGTAGGAGCATTGACAAGTAAATGCACATTTTTGTCTAAATCAATTAATTGGACGAAATTCGAATAAGAATATAGAAACTGGGTGTGTAATGGAAGGGACAGTTTCGTGTGTATCATGACGAACGATGTGTGCACCTCAGCACTCATGTTGTAATGCCTGCTTTTAACATGCGGATGTGAGAGTGATTTTCGTTAGTTTCACATCCATACTTCTCTAGGAGAATGGTATTGACAGAGCTGCTGGGTTGGAAAGTTGGATAAAGCACACAATCTCATAATGCGCGTAAAGTGATAAAGAACTGGGTGATTTCGAGCTCATGTTATAAGCTGTCTATGCTGCCTCACATTTCCTACATTCTCAATACTGAAGGTTTTCACATAACAACCTTTCACATTCATTCAACGAATTATTCTCTTAATCTTCCATGAGCACGATGATAAAATGAGATTACGGCGGTGTAGTGGTATGACTTTTGGTATCTAAAGTAGATGGTCCTGAGATAGAATCTTGCAACGTGTGTTCATGCCTAGACAAGATGATAATAATAACGACAACAATGTTCCTCTTGACCACTGTGTGCAAGTGTGT